>NC_056076.1:6997745-7298548 GCF_016772045.2 Ovis aries | reverse complement strand
TGGGGCACACATAATCACATTATATGCTTCTTTCTCTTCCTAACTATCAATTTTGTCCAGCTGAAATCTAGTTAAATAAATTTCAGTCTCCCTTGAGGAAAAACCAAGGCCACAAAAAGGCAGAGGGTGAGGGGAGGACAGTTTCCTCGACTGCTTTAGAAATGTGGTGGGAGCGTGGAAAGTAAGTATATATACCAATCAAATAAGCCATAATCAACGAAGAGAAGAGGCGGAAAAACACGGAGTGAACTTTCTTTCCTCCTGCCCATCTCCAGCACTGAGCCCCTCGAAGACAGAGGGTGGATGGTATCTATGGTCTAGGGAGGACAAGACCCTGCAAACTAGGGGATTCCCGGGTGGTTCAGTGGTTAGGACTCTGCTGCTTTCAATGTCTCGGGTTTGATCCCTGGTCAGGCAACTAAGATCCCACAAGCTTCGGGGCAAGGCAAAAAAGAAAGAAAGAAACTGTAAACTGTGGCCAGCTCTCAGTTAAAATTGAGACGTCAGAGTTCTAGAAGTTACCGACTTCGGGGAAGAAGAGATAAGTTATCTGTTATGCAAAAGTAATAGACATATTTTGGCTATAAACAATGGTGCAAGGGGACTTACCTGGTTGTCCAATGGTTAAAACATCACCGTCCAAGGCAGGGGGTGTGGATTCAATCCCTGGTCAGAGAGCTAAGATCCCACATGCCACGTGACCAAAAAAAAATCAAAACATAACGCAAACAATATTGTAACAAACTCAATAAAGTAATTTTTTAAATAGTGAACATCAAAAGAAAAGACCTTTAAAAAAATATGATGCAAACAAGTCATCTCCAAGATGTATGCAAGCACCAATGTGTGAAATGTACTAGTCCTCTTGGCTTCTTGATGTTGTCCCCAAATCCTCTTTCTTTTCTCTAGCACCTTGGTGTCAGACGCAGCAGCACAGAAAACCCTTACCTGGAGCGGCCAATGTGAACCCAGGCTCACTTCCCCCACTTTCTGTCTCATTCACAACCCACAGGATTCAGAACCTAGAACCAGTTCCCATTTTCCCAGTATTCTTCTCCGTAAGAATTAATTTTGCTTTACCCTGTGACTCTATGAGAGAGAGGTCAACCCTATTATATGAAAATTTTGTTCTGAATGAAAAACTGGAAGGTAACAATTTGTCTTATAATTTTGACACGGCGGTGGTGCAGTCACTAAGTCGTGTCTGATTCTTGCACCCTCATGGACTGTAGCCCACCAGGCTTCTCTGTCCATGGGATTTTCCAGACAAGAATACTAGAGTGGGTTGCCATTTCCTCCTCCAGGGGATCTTCCTGATCCAGACTCAGGTATCAAACCCATGTCACCTGCATTGCAGGCAGATTCTTTACCATCTGAGCGACCAGGGAAGCCCCAGTTTTTATACGTGTGTGTGTTAGTCTCTCAGTCATGTGTGACTCCATGAACTGTGGCCCGCCAGGCTCCTCTGTCTGTGGGATTTTCCAGGCAAGAAAACTGGAGTGGGTTGCCATTCCCTTCTCCAGGGTCTCTTGTGGACCCCAGGGATCAAACGCAGGTCTCCCCCATTGTGGGCAGATTCTTAACCATCTGAGCCACCAGGGAATCCCAGAAGTCATCATAAGGGTTAAAAATTGAGAGAGTAGCATCTTCCCAACCTGGATCTTCCTGACCTCAGGATTGAACCTGCATCTCCCACACTGCAGGCAGATTCTTTACTTTCTGAATCACCAGGAAAGCCCCACTTTTGATATACTGATCCCCAGTTTTTGGGTTTGGGAAATAAGCTGATATTTAAACAGTCTTAGATTTATGTAAATAAATTGACTTCCTTCCCGTCAGTAGGGAAAATGTAAAAAGAACAATTCAAAGTAAAGCCAAAGTCTAAGAAAAGCAAAGCTCTGTCAGTGGTGAAGAGCTGTAATAAATCACAAGTGACTACAGTGGGATCATAGTTTATCACACTTGGTTCTAAATCTCAAAGAGTAAAATCAGATTTATATAATATGGGCCACGTAACTGACATTTTTCCCTAATGAGTTGATCTTTTTCACCAGTTGAAAAAGAATCTGTCTTATTAAAAACTTGAGATAGCTTTTACCTGAGATGAGCTTCTATGACTGTATCTTCTCTGACATAGTCTTCTCTAAGCAGTAGGGCAGACTGACGCGTTATGGCCAAGACAAGACTTGCAGGCAGAGAGACCTCATGATGATTCTTCTAGAATCAAGACTTTGTGCCAACGTGTTAGTAGGTTTTGCTTTTGTCTTACTTTAACAAATGGCCCCTAAAAGTCTTTGCTTATTTTTTCACACCAATGCTATTGTTCCTCAGAATACCCTTCTCTCCTTATAATCATAAAAAATGTTAGTTGCGCAGTCACGTCCGACTCTCTGTAACCCCATGAACTGTAGCCCACCAATCTCCTCTGTCCAGGAATATTCCAGGCAAGAATACTGGAGTTGGTAGCCATTCCCTTCTCTGAGGGATCTTCCCAACCCAAGGATCAAAGTCACATCCCCTGTGTTGCAGGAGAATTCTTTACTGCCTGAGCCACCAGGGAAGGCTTATCATCATAGGTTTCACACAAATGAACCATTTCTTTATTTCATGGCCTTCCGATACAATTCCCTGAAACCCATGATTCAATGAAGGGGGCTGTATTTTTGAATATCAGGCACTGTAATATTGGCTTGACAGTAATTACTTTCATTTTTTTCTAGTAAACAAATTTGAATGTATGTATATATGTCAATGCCACTCTCCCAATTCATCCCGCCCTCTCCTTCCCCTGCGGTGTCCACAAGTACGTTCTGCACTTCTGTAAGTATGCCTGCACAAAATGTGGTTTTAAAATAAGTATGATAGCAGAAAGTAACCTTTTGATACCATACAAATACCCTGTTTCTCACCAACCTTCCTCTTCCTAGTTTTAGTGTCCATTGATTATCCTGGATTGAGCCAAGGATTTCAATCACAGTGAAGTGCTGACTTGCTAGTTCCATCAATCCTTTTACATTTATGGGCTTCCCTGGGTGGCTCAGACTGTAAAGAATCTGCCTGCAGTGCAGGAGACCAGAGTTTGATTCCTGAGTCCCTGGGTCGGGAAGATCCCCAGGAGAAAGGAATGGCTACCCATTCCAGTATTTCTTGCCTGGAGAATTCCACGGACAGAAGAGCCTGGTGGGTTACAGTCCATGGGGTCTCAAAGAGTCAGACATGACTGAGTGACTAACACTTCTTCAAGTATAATAAGCTAACGTTGATCTGCAGGAAGAGCTTCTCCTCTTCTGTAAGGAGAATCATCAGTGTTTTCCCTTGGGATGAGACAGGAGTCTAATCCTCGTTTTCCCGGCCATTCTTCAAATGCTGTAAAGCCACGATTTTATATTCTCTAGTCTTCTTGTCTCCCAATTCAATGCCCTCATTTCTTCAGCTGTTTCCCAGATCATATGCTTTTGGAATTCCTTTACCATTTTGGTTGCTTTCTTTTGAAGAAGCTCCAGTTTGCACACAGAAATTGTAATTTCCAAGTGGGGTCTGATTGAGTGGATTGAAGCAATTGTCTTCTTCACTCTGGATATTATAGTCCCAGTAATATAGCCCAAGGTCAGGGTAGCTTTGCCGACGTCCTAACATATGGCTGATTTATATATCCACTAAAATTGCTGAGCTAAATTTCCTCCAACCACATGTGTTCAAAAAAAATTTTTAAAGACCAAGGATTATGAACTTATTGGATTAAATCCCACTTTTGTAAATTCAACACAATTGTCCAGGTCATTCTATTCAGATGTTTATACAGGCTGTAAATCTAAAGGGCTCTTTAGCTAAATCACTAATAAACTGGATCAGCAAAGGTCCAAAGACCAAGTTTGCCCTTGATGATGATCGTTAATCTAGAGCTCTTTCCAGCAATGTGTCTTTGACTCCAGCTAGCATTTCTCTGTTGATCCTCAAAGACATTATGTGAGAGAACTTGTCAAATGTTTTGCTCAAGTCCAGAAACCCTGGGTCTACAGCATGCCCTTTAATTTCCCCTTTAGTCACACTGCCTAAAAAAGAAATAAAGTTAGTGCAGCATGACTTGATTTTAGTGAAACCATGCCATAGCCTTATGATCCTGGCTTTCTTTCTGAAAAGTTCACAAACTGCTGGATATCAACAACTCATTCATCAATGTAACAAAAGATCCTTTTAAAAACTAAACACACTTAGAATTACCTTGAAATTCAGATAAAATATTAAGTTGTAACGCTTGATTATTTAGAATTTTATAAATTTCCACTGTGCTCTGACCACAGAAGAAATTTGCAAAAGCATCAAAATATAATTAATGGTAAGAAGTATATGATTAATGTCAAAAGAAAGCTTTTCATGTATGTTTTTGATGCACTATATTGTTTGCATTTCATTTATTTTTAAGATGTTCTCATTATTTTCAAGGATTTGCAATTTTCTAAGAAGAATAAAAATGTTAAAGGTGGTCCTAGACTCTAAACCTGCTTTTAAAATTTTCACATCATACTTTCTAACACAGTCTGTGCAGCCTTGTTGAGGAACATTTCTACATTACTAGCTTTATGTGATGTTTAATAGGTCTATAAATCTGTGTAGA
The DNA here is from genome assembly GCF_016772045.2 of Ovis aries. Classification (NCBI taxonomy): domain Eukaryota; kingdom Metazoa; phylum Chordata; class Mammalia; order Artiodactyla; family Bovidae; genus Ovis; species Ovis aries. The sequence continues at coordinate 7,293,933 of NC_056076.1, read as the reverse complement.
AGAAAGAGAAGTAATCAGTTAACAGGGTCCAACCGAAGGGATCAATCAGTAATTTCATGACAGACAATTCTGCAAATAGATTGGCCTCTACTAAGGGTTGAGCATTGCAGTTATATTCTGGAGTAGAAACCCGTGCAGGAGAGTTAAGGTAACTTATTTCATAACATTAAAATACAGGTGAGAAAAAGTCCAGTGACTCTTTTTGTATAGACTTAGAACACTAAAGATGTGTTTCTGGCAATAAAATTTCCTAGACTTAAACCTCCATCTTTGTCTTTGAATTCATGTAGGAAAATCAATCCGAATGGCATCATACAAAATTTCCCTTGTAACTTAGTGCTGCTGAAGCCAACAGAGTGAAGGATCTGGTCAAAATTCCAGACATGTAAATATGCTTACACTGATGCACTTAAATGGTTTTCTGTTCATTTTAATATATTAAGAAAGTTAAAGAGCTAGCATTCATGAGTAAGGTACTGGGGATTGAAAGTGAATATATAACTTTAATATAAACTAGAATGCTAGGTATCTAATCCAAGAAAAATAATATGCTTAATATTATCACACTATGTGAAAGGATCATTTCAATGTTACAAATTACAAAATATTGAAATCACCTTAGATCAATGCAAAAGGAATTTTTAAAAAATCAGTCTTATTTAAAAGAAGATAATTTAATTACTCTGTTTTCCTGAAAAGGAAAGTAGCATTTTAATTTATCTGTTGGAATTCCACCAGGAATTCTGGATCTAAGATTACGTGGTCATTTTCTTTTGTTGAAATATTAATCTTTTCTTTTTCTCCAAAATGTCCAATAATTGTTCCATTAAGCGAGGAATAAAATGCATAGGGCAAATGTCCCTTCCTTTCTCTCCACATTGAAAACAGAAATTGTCTGCTTCTTTTCCAGTGATTTTTTAAAATCTAGGTAATGACTGTTTTTGGTATCATTGTTGATCATGCTAGTCTATATTTTACAGAATTATGGGATATATATCACACAAATAAAATCAACTTGCTAGTGCTAAATTATACAAAATATATTTTACTATGGAAAGTTTAATATTAATTTCAGATGCCGTTATTATGAATTTATTTCTCTCTCCTTCTTTCAGCCCATCAAAACAAACTCTGTGTTAACTACAAACTTAGCTCTCACTCAGAACTGACCATGCTTCTCATCTCTTTGTAGTAAGTACCCCAAGAGTATAAAATTAGTGGAATAGAACACTGGCCAATTAATCACTTTTAAAATAAATATCTTTTAACTAAAATGAACACTATGCCAATATATCTATTGGATTTAGAAAATGATTTTTAAATTTAGAAGAAAGTCTTGGCTTAGTTTCTGCAATGGTCTACCATTACTCAAGTGCAGTATCCTCTTCAGATTGATGAGTTCCACTGTGGATGGCATTTAATTAAATAAGATAATGCATGTCCTTATTAATATGAATGTTCTTACTTATCTCTTGCTGCTGCTGCTCCAGCTGCTGCTGCTAAGTCGGTTCAGTCGTGTCCGACTCTGTGCGACCCCAGAGATGGCAACTTATCTCTTAAGATGGAGTAAAAAAAATGGTTACATTAAATAATATTTTCAGACTGGTGCATATAAAAAGATGTTTAAAGTATAACTTTTCCCAAATAATGATTGTGCTATACTTAGCTAACCTCACAAATTAACAAGTTAAGATTCAGATTTTGCTCACTCACTTTCCTTTATGAATAAACAAAAGCTCTTATGATTCTTAGGTATGCTGATCATGTTTATTACACTTATCTTTGAAAAAATAAACATTTCCCTTTTCTAATATGAAAATATTTGGGTGCCATCCACAACATCACATAATCCATAAAAGCAAAGATGTTCATAAATAAAGTCCCAACCTAATTTGTTCTGAATATTATTACCTAACATCATATCACCTTTTTTTAAAATCAGATGTGGATATCAGACAATGAATAAACTACACATCTGAGTCTTAACTTTGAAGGATAAATTCCAAAGTAAGAAAAAAATAGGAATGTAGCCACATCTACAATTTATTTTTAAGTACACTAATTAGCATCCTTTGTTTCTTATGCCCACAAAGGGCATGGGTGACATAATAATGAGTTTCAAATATGTGGAATATGAAAGATGTTTCTGTGATTGCAAAGGATGTCACAATCAGAAATGTGTTCATACGGATGGATTTTTACTGGTCTAATTATAGAAGGTCTTTACCTTTCCCTGGTAAAATACGAATGAAAGGATGCTGCTTACTAGTTTAATAAAATAATAAATAACACCCATTTTCTGCCCAAATTAGACATCCATGTGGCACTAGTGGTAAAGAATTCGTCTGCCAATGCAGGAGGCACAAGACATGAGGATCCAGTCCCTGGGTGGGGAAGATCTCCTGGAGGAGGAAACCAGTATTCTTGCCTGGAAAATTCCATGAACAGAGGAGCCTGGCGGACTGCAGCCATGGTGTCACAAGAATCAGACAAGGCTGAGCAACTAAACCACCACTATGGTGTAATACACTAGTACTTCTGACCAATTTAGGCACCCATAAGCAAAAGAGAAACAAGATGACAGGGAAAGAATGGGATTAACACAGCTAAGTGAAATGCACAGAACATTTCAAAGTTATAAGTTAATGATTTTTAAAATAATTTTTAAAAACCTAATAACCATCATACAACAGTTTGAGAAAAATGAAAAATAGCTAATTTGAATTTTAATGTCCAAATCTTAGCTTCTGTGAGGATGCTAATGGCCTCAAATCAGGCATCCAGACTGATGCTAATTACTTAATTATGTTCTCAGAGAGAATACAGTCTCACAGCGCTATTTCTAAGATATTTTAGAAGGTAATGAGTCTCTGAAATGAGTTGAAACGGCATTAATGAAGAAGAGAGATAAAAATATAACAAAAGGATTTGAACCTCTAATGTACACATGGGAAGATAAGAGAATAGTAGTGTCACTGTGAGGGATTTAGCAGAGACACAGAACCACTATATATATATATATTCATTATCATTCAAATATGGTTATGTTATGAAGATTGACCTCCCACAATCCTGGCAACTGGTTACGCAGTGCTTGACCTTCTGCCTACAGGGCCAGGGGCAGAAAGGGAAGAAGGTAAAGGGTTGGAGGACAGGAAAGGGAACTAACTGGGTGCATGAACTTGAATTGGAGCCCGCAGAGACACGTGGGGACCTGGCACTTTTCAGCTTAGAGCTAAACACACATCCCTGGTCCAGGTATCACAAAAGTGAAATGCAGAATGTGGCGATGATGGAGCAGCTGCAGACACCCACGAGGTGGGCTGGAAGGTACACGACACCGGGAGTGAACTGCCCCATAGGCCTCTCCACCGATCTCCCAGGCATAAGAGTAATATAACTGCAACTTCACTTCCCCTTTTCAAATGTCTTTGTGGCCAGCCCTAACCAGAAATACACACGGACGAGAATTCCGGGAACTGCTGGTTAGCCTTAGCCAAGTTAGCATATTGCCAGGCCACCAGAGGATGCTTAGAGATTATCCAGAAAATGAAATGACAGCATTTCTAAGATGTATGATCCAGTAAAACTCCTCCAAACTAGATAGCTGAACTGCAGCCATTTGCACACTGTGTCAATAAGAGGTGCTGTATCACTCAGAGCACTGGCAAAACACAAAGGGCTTCACCTAAGGAAGCTTAAGAAAGGAAGAGTAGCCCCAATACTGTGGCCACCTGATGCAAAGAGCTGACTCATTGGAAGAGACCGTGATGCTGAGAAAGATCGAAGGCAAGAGAAGGGGGCGACAGAGGATGAGATGGTTGGATGGCATCATTTACTCAACAGAGATGAGTTTGAGCAAACTCCGGGAGATGGTGAAGGACAGGGAAGCCTGGTGTGCTGCAGTCCATGGGGTCACAAAGAGTTGGACACGACTGAGCAACTTGAACAACAACACCAAGGAAGAGTACATAGCGTGGTGAGCACAGTTAAGGACTAACACAGGACAATGACACCCAGGAACTGGCAACAATGGGAAGTCCATTACCACCCAAAATGGTGAGATGAGGGAACATCCCCCATGAACCAGGGAGTGGTGGCCGAGAGACCTAGAACCGAGGAAGGCAGCCTCTGCAAGGACCGACCAGGGGAACAAGCTCCCAAATTCTCTCTGTTGCAGGTCTCTACTCACATCCTCTTTCCTAACGTTGCTGGACCTACTTGGACGCCAGTGGGCAAGGAAGCCCAGAGAAGGGGAGCCCAAGAGGACAGCCTCCTGAACACGGCACAGACAGCAGCAGCGTCAGTGTGGATTTGAGCTGAAAACAACCTATACCAAAACGGCCCCCTGACATAAGCAAATGTGTGCGTGCTAAGTTGTTTCACTCATGCCCTACTCTGTGTGATAGCCCGCCAGGCTCTTCTGTCCATGGGATTCTCCAGGCAAGAATACTGGAGGGGGTTGCTATTTCCTACTCCAGGGGATCTTCCCAATGCAAGAATCGAACCCATGTCTCTCACATCTCTACCTGCATTGGCAGGTGGGTTCTTTACTACTAGCGCCGCCTGGGCAGCCCCTGATAAGCAACATCTATACCTATATCGATAGTTGCTTAAGACTGGTGGCTCAGATGGTAAAGCATCTGCCCTCAATGTGGGAGACCCAGGTTCCATCCCTGGGTTGGGAAGATCCCCTGGAGAAGGAAACGGCAACTCACTCCAGTATTCTCGCGTGGAAAGTTCCATGAACAGAGGAGCCTGGTTGGCTACAGTCCATGGGGTTGCAAAGAGTCAGACACGACTGAGCGACTTCACTTTCTTTTCATTCTTATCCCACTGAAGTTACAAATCAGTAACAGAATTGTGTAAATTTTACTAAGGTTGACAAATGTCTCAGACATACTATTTAGAAGATACTTGTTCCTAAGGGTCTCTCTACCATATTGGTGTGTTTTAATTTGCTGTTTGATGCCACGCTTCCTCGGGCCCCAGGACACTTGCAGAACTAGTGCAGACCCTCAGAGATGCCCCTACCCCAGACTTGGTGCGCGTGCAGGTCATCCACGATTGGGTCCCGGCTTCCTCTCTGAGTCTCTTGTCCCTGGCATCAAACCATCATGCCTTGCCTTCATTGTCTGGAAGCAGAGGCAACATCTCTCCTGCCCCTGGGCCGGCTGCCCCCCTCCCAAGACCAAAGATGTTGCAACTTCCTCTGAGGGAAGCTCTAGGGACCTGGAAGGAGGAGGGCAAGAGCCTAGTCCTGCATATCATTCGCGAAGAACCAAGGTGCGGCCAGCCCTGGGTGAGCCACGCCCCCCGCAGGGATGTGCTGCGCATGCGCTTCTGGCCCCAGTTCCCGCCTGCATCACCGCGCAGGCGAACCTCAGGCAGAGACTAGGCCGGGTGAACAGCAGGGCCTGGGGCCAGGCTCATGGAGCAAGTGACTTAGAGCCTGACTGGGAGACAGTGGAAGCTGGAGTACGTGTAAGCTGAGGCTCCAAGCTCCTAGAGCACGCTTCACTTAAAAAACTCAAATGCTAAAAGAAAGCCACTTTGAATTCCACGACAGAGCGTTAACCTTTGTGGGACCTTCTGACTTGGATGCCAAGCAGCAGCGCTTGTCCCAAGCCCATGAAAGGAGCCCAGAATGGCCTTTACAGTAATGTTTTTTTTTTGTTGTTGTTTGTTTGTTTTTAAGAAATTCTCTCAAGGACTTTAACCATGGTTCAAATGAAGCCAGTTTCCTGAAGCGATCCGTAGTGGCTGGAACATCTCGCAAATATTCTTGAAATGAGGCATCTTTTTTGAGTGTTTCAGACCTTGAGATAAAGTTTTTTTGTTCTTTTTTTTCTTCTTAATTTAGTGATAGGGTTTTCTATTTGTTAATTATTCATTGATCGATGCTTTCTTAGAATGTGGCTATATTTTCAGTAACAAGAGATGTTTAATACTGACATAGGATGAGGAAAATTTTATCTTGAGAGACATTCAAGTTAGCTTTGATAAACAGCTAAAGGTATTCTTACAGAGTTACAGCTTCAATTTTCAGTTCAAAAAAAGCAACAACACTATTCTGCTTCTTTCTGGATGTTAAAAATTTGAATTTTTATTCTGACACTGATAAGAGCATTACTACTCTTGGACAAACATTTGACTCTTTTTTACAGACAAACACTAAAAATAGAAAATCCTACGCAAACATTTCTGAAACCTACCTGAGTTTCTCAAAACTAAGCTACTGGTATCAATTAATTTAATTAGAACTGAATGTCCATTTCAGTGTGTCTATTTCCACTGATTTGATGATCGGAAAGGAACTGTCAAATTTTTTCTTTCTGTTCTTTGATATGAGATTTTAAAAGTTTGAGAAATTAACAAGAAAGCTCTGGTCTTGCCTTATAAAGTATGAATTAGAGTAAAATAATTTTAGTTTTTTTCCTTCCTTTCTTATAGTAATTACTTAGGAAACACTTCATTCTTGTAATAGTCTTGAATTACAAGATGGAATTAAATATATATATATCATATATATATTAGGTAATTGATTTAAAAGCCTCTGATGCAGGAAACTAAAAGGTATAAATAAGATTAGAGAGGAAATTGCCTTTTGGATTCTTCTATTCACTAGTTTAAAATAAACCAAAAATTAAAATTCAACCAAAATATTTTGAAACAGTGAGTCATTCTAAACGGACAGCATTCATGTTAAAATATTTAACCAGAGTATTTTTGAAATTTAGGTGTTATTTAAGCCTGCATGGGTATTTCTTCATTTTTACTATATGGATTCTCAACTCCTGTTTCAAAATAAGAAGGGACACTCAAGGATATAATCAACAAAAAGCTTAGGAAATACAAAGAGAGTTTATGTCATCCCACAGAAAATGTCTGAGTTTTGTGTTGCTTTATACATGTTTTAGTTGGTAGAAGTTTTTGCCGTGTTAAAGCATGGCTTTGAACTCTGGGACTTCCATTGCCTGTCAGAATGACAGAGCAGGGGTGAAATTAAAGGGTGTTTTCGGCCTGCCCTCAAGAAGGCCCTGGAACAACCTGGGGGCCCGTGTAGGAAGAAACTTGAATTCAGATCTATCCTTGTGTCCTTTCTCAAGCTTCCCTGTGTGTGTCTGGCCTACTCTCAACCTGTCCAAAAGTTAAGCCGACTTCTCTGCACTGGCCGGAAATAAAGACTTAAATACTCTCCAGCCATTTGTCAGGAATAAAGTGTTTATACTTCTGCCTCTCAAGCTTAGCAGTGACTGAGCTGAGGCATGTTCCTGTGGTGGTGACCTGTCAGGGCTCCAGTGAGTCCTCTGAAAAGCAACGGGTAAGTGCTGGGATGGCTATTGTTTGCTCCCCATCCCAGGAGAATTGTTTTCAAACAAAACTGAACCTGAAAATAGTCAGTGACAGAAGGAAGTCTGAATCACACTGATGTTTCCTTAATAGCTCCCCAGGTCTTCTGCTGCTTTCTCTTTTCAAGTTAAATCCTGGAGGTGCCAGATTTTTCCTGAGTTTACGCATACTCAGCAGTTATTTTAAAGGGCAAATCTGTGAGAAGACTATTTCTGAAGATCTGGGTCCAAATTATTCATTGACTATTTTTAACTGGTGTTAGTTTGCTAACATACTAAAGTACGCACTGTGTGCTAATGAAAATGTAATAGTCAAATATGTATTTATTGCTAGGCATTTCCTTAGTTCCTTGCGTAATGAAGAATTCTTTGCAAAGTGCTATTCTTAAGTGAGTGTAAGCCCTTTTCTACTTCTGGGTTTCATTTGAAGTCATACTTTTTCATGAGAACCACCATGCGGTAAGAAAAGGAGAGAGGAAAGAGGTGCCTAGGTGGCTGACTCAGCATTTACTGAGTTGTGATCATTATTAAAATACAACCAAACGTTAACTCTACTTCCAAGTTATTCCCAATGCTGCTGGAGCAAAAGTTTTAGCAATAAGATGACGCTGAAAACTGGTTTGCCCCTTCCCCCCTTTTTTCATATAATTATTGCATCATTTCTTCCCTGCAAATCATGGTTACCACGGGCACAGCAAGGGGGTAATCTTGATATCAAGAGTAAAGAGAAACTAAGGAGAGAGATTAACAAAGAATGAGGTGAGGGTGTGGGGGTCTTTTTGGCGGTGGTGGGGTGTTGGTTGGTTTTTTAATGAGAACATTGGGTTAAGAAATGAAGCAGTTTCTATATTTTGAACTCACATGCGGATATTGAAGGTTATTTTCTTAATATGTTTATATTTCATTGGGTTATTTAAATTAAACATTTAGTCTATCACAAGTTAAATTTTATAATCCAGGCTCATATGAATGGAGAAGGGAGGTTAATCAGGGTAAAAGAAATATATTCCCTCCACTCACCCCCCCCCCCCACACACACAAAAGTTAATGAAAAGAGCATAGAAAAATATTTATTATAGGAACTTCCCTGGTGGCTCAGTGGTTAAAACTCCACACTTTTATTACAAAAGGTGTGAGTTTGATCCCTGGTCAGAGAGCTAAGATCTGATCCCCCCAAAAACATCCTTATTATAAAACATTCAATCAAGCATTGTCAGCTTCTGAGTACGTCAAATACCTGCAAAGCCTTGATGATTAAAAAAATAATCAGCTATTTTTCTCTAAAGTTTGTTTAAAATTCTGAAAAAAAATCATAAAATACAATAGTGTCATTGGGATACTCAGATAGCTATTGGCTAGTTAGAAATCTATTCGTCTCCAGGCTGCGCCTTGCACTTCCCATTCTTTCAGTGGCAGAGACATAGCATGTGACGATTAAGGCAGGGTATGAACTCTATTATATCAGTTTCTTTGGGTCAAAAATTCAGAAACAGCTTAGCTGTGTGATTCTGATTTAGGGCCTCAGGTGTGGACGGCAGTCATTCCAAGGCTCGTCTGCAGCTAGGGTTCCCACTAACCTTCACCCACGTGGTGCGGGTTTTGGGTTTTGGGTAGGGGGCCTCTGTTCCCGTCCACGTGGGCTTCTTCCTCTCGGGCTGCTTGAGTCCCCTCGCAAGATGGGGGTGGTTTAGCAAGGACCCTCCTGCCCTTCATGCCTCCTCTTCATAGTTTTCTCTGCACTGACTCCCTTCACCTTGCTCACTGACTATAAATTTACTGTTCCCAGAGTTAAAGCCCAATCACTTTGCCCTATTGCTGTTGTCTTGACCCCTATGAAAATAAAGCCCTCCTTACTATCTTAACAAGTGTCAGAGTACGGTAAGTCCCCTGCACACAAACCTTCAAGTTTAGAACTTTCAAAGATGCAAACATGTGTCCACATGTCCGGTCACATCAGTTGGTTCATGTGTCTGGTGCGCATGGTCATATGCATGCCTTCTCTGCGAGTGGTTGTGGTCCGTGTAGTCTACTGTATAGTACGCTATAGACTACAGTAGTATACAGTACCTTTATATCAAGCCCAGGGTATCCAGAAGCAAGCATAAAAGCAGCGGTGCTATAGTTGGTCTGCTTGGTTGCTCAGTTGTGTCTGACTCCTTGCCACCCCATGGATCATAGCCCGACAGGTTGCTCTGTCTATTGGATTCTCCAAGCAAGAATACTGGAGTGGGTAGCCATGCCCTTCTCTAGGGGATCTTCCCGACCCAGAGATCACACCCAGGTCTCCTGTGCATTGCAGGCGGATTCTTTACTGACGGAGCCCCCAGGGAAGTAGCTGGTACTACTGTAGTTTTCAAGGTACCACACTGTAAGATTAAAAATGTTTTGTTTTGGGTTTTTTTTTTTTTGCATTTTTTATGTACTACTTTCTGCTTTATTTAAAACATCTATTTGATTTAAAATATCTTTATTTAAAACATCTATTTCTGCTTTATTGACTATGCCAAAGCCTTTGACTGTGTGGGTCACAATAAACTGTGGAAAATTCTTCAAGAGGTGGGAATACCAGACCACCTGACCTACCTCTTGAGAAACCTATATGCAGGTCAGGAAGCAACAGTTAGAATTGGACATGGAACAACAGACTGGTTCCAAATAGCAAAAGGAGTACTTCAAGGCTGTATACTGTCATCCTGCTTATTTAACTTATATGCAGAGTACATCATGAGAAACACTGGGCTGGAGGAAGCACAGGCTGGAATCAAGATTGCCGGGAGAAATATCAATAACCTCAGATATGCAGATGACACTACCCTTACGGCAGAAAGCGAAGAAGAACTAAAGAGCCTCTTAATGAAGGTGAAAGAGGAGAGTGAAAAAGTTGGCTTAAAGCTCAACATTCAGAAAATGAAGATCATGGTCCCATCACCTCATGGCAAATAGATGGGTAAACAGTGGAAACAGTGGCTGACTTTATTTTTCTGGGCTCCCAAATCACTATAGATGGTGATTGCAGCCATGACATTAAAAGACGCTTACTCCTTGGAAGGAAAGTTATGACCAACCTAGACAGCATGTTAAAAAGCAGAGATATTACCTTACCAACAAAGGTCCGTCTAGTCAAGGCTATGGTTTTTCCAGTGGTCATGTATGGATGTGAGAGTTGGACTATAAAGAAAGCTGAGTGCAGAAGAATTGATGCTTTTGAACTGTGGTGTTGGAGAAGACTCTTGAGAGTCCCTTGGACTGCAAGGAGATCCAATCAGTTCATCCTAAAGGAAATCAGTCCTGAATATTCATTGGAAGGACTGAGGCTGAAGCTGAAACTCCAGTACTTTGGCCACCTGATGCAAAGAGCTGACTCATTTGAAAAGAGCCTGATGCTGGGAAAGACTGAAGGCAGGAGGAGAAGGAGATGATAGAGGATGAGACGGCATCACCGACTCAATGGACATGGGTTTGGGTGAACTCTGGGAGTTGGTGATGGACAGGGAGGCCTGGTGTGCTGCGGTTCATGGGGTCGCAAAGACTCGGACATGACTGAGCGACTGAACTGAACTGATGTATTACATTCTGTGAAAAGTGTTATAAACTTATTACAATACTCTATAGCAAATTGTGTTAGTTGGATACCTAGGCTAACTTTGTTGGACTTATGAACAAAATGGACTTACAAAGCCACTCTCAGAATGTTTGTATGTGAGGGACTTACTGTATTTCCTTCTTTAGCACCCTTCTAGGACAGAAAGAAGTCCTCTGTGATTTCCTGCCCCCAGCTCATATCTCTCTCTATTTCGCTGTGCTCAGATGCTCAGTCCTGTCTGACTCTTTGCAACCCCTTGGATGGTAAAGCCTGCCGGTCTCGTCTGTCCCTGAGGTTTTCCAGACAAGAATCCGGCCTCGAATACTCCAGGCAATACTGGACTTGGTTACCATTTCCTTTTCCAAGAGATCTTCTCAACCCAGAGATCCACCCATTTCCAGTGGATTCTTTACCAGCTGAGCCACCAGGGTAGCCTACGCAGCCCAAGGGTGCATCCTTGGCTTGCCACACCTGGGGGTGTGGGCCCATCTCCTCTTTCTCTTGCTGGGGGAGGGCCGCTCAGGCCAGGCTATAGTCTCAGCATTTTCCTGTCCTACAGCACGTCCTCCAAGGGCATAGGTCCAGAGCTCTGGTTTTCCTGAAGCTTTCCCTTACATGGTTTCAAATAGGGATGAGACAGCCCCTTCCCTCCCTCATTGGAGGATGGGATGCATACAGCCTCTTCTGCACCCTGAAGCTATGTAGGTGGGCTAATTCAGGCAAAACAGGTTTTGAAGTCATTCCTTTTGCGATTAGATTAGCACTTAACATCAGGGTACTTAACACCTATGAATCCCAGTCTCCAGCAAAACTCAAGGCCAGGGGGACATTCAAATGGATCCTGTTGGAAAGTCATTTGCAGGAAATTCTATGGCAGGTATTGTTTCAACGAGCGAGTTCCTTCTGATCTCAAGTTCTCTGTCAGTCGCTAACATGTGACTCAGGATGGAAAATGTGTGCATGCCAATTCCAGGTGTGTTCCTTATTGTTATGTGACAAGACATTTGAATGACCAATATTTCTTCTTGCCCTCAGAGAAATCTCACACTTTTTAAATGTCTGCCGTTAATTAAAAAGAGCAAAATGAATTTCATGTAAACTATAGGCGAATGGTGAAACAGAGATATGAAAAGTTAAAAATGATGCAAAAATCAAATAACAATGTGATAGTAATATTTAGGTTACAGAATATAAACAACTGATGATGTCTAAAAGTCATATTGCTTCTAGGGAGTAATTTTTACTTTAGTGACTCCAAATATAATGGAACAGTGCTCTAAGAGAGAGTTTTAATCCATCCATAGAAGGTACAGTATTATTTCTCTTTTTTTATGGATTGTTAGGTCTTCCTGATGCTTCAAAATTACGAACATAGGTAGAAGCTTACTTTTCTATAAAATGCTGATCCTACTTTGTATTTCTAGCTTTTGAATTCAGTGCGTTATCTTGCTGTAAAGAAGAGTTCTTTAACAAATGGGATGCTCTGGTACAGAAGTGGCTGGACCTAGAGACTGCCATACAGAGTGAAGTAAGACAGAAAGAGAAAAATAACACATATGTGGAATCTAGGAAAATGAAGAATAAATAGGAAACTAAGCCTACAAGGGACAGTCACTATATAGAGGTGATAATTTGAGGAAGTGCCACCTTTCTGAGCAAACAAATAGGTTCCCACATACCTCCTGCCAGGTCTTAAAAACCCTCAGATCCTATCATTTGGGAGGTAGGCACCATTCCTTCACAGTCAGCATATTCCCACTGAGCAGAATCTAGCTACTGATTGAAATAGCCCAGGAAAATTATTCAGTTCAGTTCAGTCTCTCAGTTGTGTCCAACTCCTTGTGACCCTATGGACTGCAGCACTTCCTCTTAATAATTGCCAACTGAAAAAAAATTGCACAAGCTAGAAGTCGAGAATTATGTTTTATTCAGTGGCTTTCTGAGGACAATAGCCTGAGCTTCAGCCTCTCGGAGAGCTCTGAGGAACTGTTGCAAAGAGTCAGAGGAGGAGTAAGGATATACTGAAGCTTCACAGTAAAGAACCTGCCTATCAATGCAGGAGACATATGAGACGCAGGTTTGATCCCTGGGTCAGGAAGATCCCCTGGAGAAAGAATTGGCAACCCCCTCGAGTTATTCTTGCCTGGGAAATCCCATGGACAGAGGAGCCTGGCAGGCTACAGTTCATGGAGTCACAAAGAGTTGGACACGACTGAACGCATGTGAGCGTGCGCGCGCGCACACACACACACACACACACGCACACACACAAGGATATACAGCAGTTTTTGCTTCAAACATATGTAGTTGAACATCAAAAACCTACTGCTAATCACACCAAAACATCCAGGCATCCCAAGATAATGATTCAGTGCCTTTCCATGCAGGGGAAGATGCTGCAAGTGTTTGGCTTCACTTCGATGATTCCTTTGATAAGCATCTCAACTAACCTAGTGGCAGTATCGTGTCTTCTCATCCTGAATCTTCCTCGGGGTGCACCTTCAGAGCTGCTACTGTGGTTGAAGGCTTGACAGTGGGCAACTTGTTGGACGTTTACTGACGTGGCAGGCAATATTTTTTTGGGTAATTATGCTCTGGAGATCAGGTACCTGTCACTTGCTGAAGGACAAACTAGCCACTCTTCTATATTAAAGTGTCTCTTTAAAAGGGTTTTGAAAACTCGTTTATGACCAGGCTATTCTCAAATAGATGGAGAGAGGAATGAAATATTCAAATTTATTCATCAAAGATTTCCTGAGTCCCTACTGTGTGAATTTTTCATTCTAGGTACTAGTAGCATAATAGAAAGATGAATAAGACAACATACCTGCACTCAAAGGAGAAGAGAGGAGAATTGCTACAATTCAGGGTAGAGTATAGGAAGTGCTGTAAAACCCAACGTGGGCTTTCTCGATAGCATGATGTCTTTTCTGATGGGGTGGATCTGAGCCTTGACAGATGATGAATAAGGTTTTCAATGTATAGAAATAATCAGTGTGTGTTTGCTGGCAGGGTGGTGGTATGGTGAGATGGAAGAACATTCTAGGCGAAGAGAAAAGCACAGGGTGGGACTGCTTGCAGATGGAGCTACCCAGCTTGGCCGGGCAAAGTGTAATATGAGGAAACAGTGGACAGCAGGGCTGGAGAAGTGGGTTGAGTCCAACTCTCTCTTTGAATGCCAAGTAACTGAGTCACTCTTCTGTGCTTTACGGAGAAGGCAGGGTGAACGCAAAATTTATTTTCCAAACAGGAACAACTTTGGGATGAAAGGCGGCACCATTCACATTTGTGCCAGACTGATAGTTATAACCTGGTGCCGTCCTGGGCAAACTGGGACGTTTGGAGACTGTAGTAATTGGGATGCTCTACAAGGAGAAGCTTTGCCTGGGAGGCGATTGCAATGACTTCATTCCAGGGAACAGGCCTTCAGGGTGAAAGGGGTAGTGGGGAGGGCGAGGGGTGGGCAGGTCTAGGACTCCCTATAGCTATAAACAAAGCACCACAAACTGGGTTGTTGTTGTTTAATTGCTCAGTCATGTCCACCTCTTTTTGCGACCCCATGGACTGTAGCCCGCTAGGTTCCTCTGTCTGTGAGATTCTCCAGGCAAGAATACTGGAGTGGGTAGCCATTTTGTTTTCCAGGGGCTCTTCCCAACCTAGGGATTGAACCTGAGTCTCTTGCATTGCAGGCAGATTCTTTACCACTGAACCACTGGGTAAGCTCCACAAACTGGGTGCTTTAACACCACAGAAGTAGTTCCTCTCCTGGTCCTGGAGGATAAAGAAACAGAAAATCAGGCTCCTGTAGGGTTACGCTCTCCCTGAAGCTGTAGGGGAGCATCCTTCCTTGCCTCTTCCAGCTCCAGGTGTTGGCAGCAGTCTTGGCAGTCCTTGGCTTGTGGGCACATCGCTGCCCTCTCTGACTGCCTGGATTCTCCCTGAGCGTCTCTGCATGCCTGTCCCTGTGTCTCTTTCCCTCTTATGAAGTCAACAATCAAATGGGAGGAATGGCCCACTCTACTCCAGTATGACCAAATACCAACTTAATGACATCTGCAAAGACCCCACTTTCAAACAAGGTCACACTCAGAGGTTCTGCGAAGGACATGAATCTTTGGGGAAACTCTTCCACCCAGTACAAATACCGATCAGGGAACTCTGGATGAGTGGAGGACCTCTCATGAGCCTCAAAGACAGGAAGGTGAGAGGCAGCAGAATGGCAGTGGGAAGCAAGACGATGTAGAAAGTGTGTGGTGTTGCTTACTTGGGCCAAATTCCCCCAGGGCTTTTAGCACCAAGGATGGACTTGCAATGTCAGGATGAGTTTGTAAGGCTACCCACCACGTCCCATCCTGCTTCTTCTATCCAGTTTTCTCCAGTCCAAGGTCCACATTTTTTCTCTTCTCCCCTGGAGGAGGAAATGGCAACCCATTTCAGTATTTTAGCCTGAAATACCCCATGGCCAGAGGAGCCTGGCGGACTACAGTCCATGGGGTCTCAAAGAGTCGGACACGACTAAGCATATGATGTATCAGACAGTGCTGACTAAAGCCAAAATGTTGGAATTCAGCCAAATGTGGAGACTTTCTTTTAAAACTTTTTTTAGTAATTAGTGTGTTATTTATTTCTTATCTACAGCACTATTTCTATTTTTTAATTTTTTTAAATTGGAGGATAAATGCTATACAAAGTTGTGTTAGTGTCTGCTACACAACAAAGTGAATCAGCTATAAGTCTATATATATCCCCTCTCTCTTGAACCTCCCTCCCATCCCCCTCCATCCCACCTCTCTCGGTCATCACAGAGCACCAAGCTGAACTCCCAGTGTAACATAGCAGCTTGCCACCAGCTATCTATTTAATATTTGACAATGCTATTCTCTCAACTTGTCCCACCTTCTCCTTCCCCTACGGTGTCCACAAGTTGGTACTCTACGTCTGCATCTCTGTTCCTGCCCTGCAAATACGTTCATCAGTACCATTTTTCTAGGTTAGCATGGAGACTTTAATTTATTCACTGGGGTATCTCTACCCTAAAGTTGTTGTTGTATTATTCATACTGTTATCACTATTATTTTAGTGGTTAAGAGCTCATATTTTGGAGTCAGAGAGACCTAAGTCTGCATTCCAACTCTGCCTCCTAGCAGGGTGTAACCTGGGAAGTTTACTTACTACTTATAACCAAGAAGGCAGTTTTCTCACCTGTAATATAAAGATGATGATAATACAGATCTTACAAATTGACTGTTAAAATAAAGTGGATAATATATGCCCCAAAACATTTGCATACCTTGCTTGTAAAATACACTGCTACTGCTAAGTCACTTCAGTCGTGTCCAACTCTGTGCGATCCCACAGACAGCAGCCCACCAGGCTCCCCCGTCCCTGGGATTCTCCAGGCAAGAACACTGGAGTGGGTTGCCATTTCCTTCTCCAATGCATGAAAGTGAAAAGTGAAAGTGAAGTCTCTCAGTCGTGTCTGACCCTCAGCGACCCCATGGACTGCAGCCTTCCAGGCCCCTCCCTCCATGAGATTTTCCAGGCGGGAGTACTGGAGTGGGGTGCCATTGCCTTCTCCGTGTAAAATACACATTACCTAGTAATAGCAATCATTATGGACCAAGTACCAAGTTAAACGGTTTGACCACTATCTCAAGCAATCGCCACAACTGTTTAATATAGAGTCGATAAGATCCCCTGGAGGAGGAAATGGCAACCTACTCCAACATACTTGCCTGGAGACCCCCATGGACAGAGGAGCCTGGGCTACAGGCCATGAGGTCTCAAAGAGTTGGGAATGAACTCATTTAATAGAGTTAATACAAAAATATAAAAACACCTCCCCCATTCTCACCCCCTTTCTTCTAAGAAACTGAGGTTACAACTGAGAAGCTTGGTTAAGCTCACACCTCTGTATGAATTGTCAAGGCTGAGACGCCACACCAGCTCTGCCAGACTCAGAAGCCGGGGTCTTGATCCTGTCTTCTGGAGAAGCAGCCAGCCCACTGCCACCTTCATGCTCATCAGCCCTGCTCTCTGGCCTCCAACTGCTGGCCTTCTTCAGACCAGCTAAGGAAACACCAGTCCGATTTCCAGTCTGTCCCACGTCTTCTCTTTCTGAACGGGCTTACCACAAGGGGGGTGGGTTGAAAAGTTTGTTTCATCTCTGTTGTTGTTCAGTGGCTCAGTCGTGTCTGACTCTTCTCGACCTCGTGGACTGCAGCAGGCTTCCCTGTCCTTCACTCTTTCTCAGGGTTTGTTCAAACTCATGTCCATTGAGTCGGTGATGCCATCCAACCATCTCATCCTCTGTCCTGTTTCATCTCTAATTAATAAGTACTATTTTCACTAACCTGACTGGTCTATTTCAGTCAACATTCACTGTGATTGGACATCTGAGAACTGAGTTGCATTTAAGTCAGATTAACAATAATAATAGGAGTTTATTTTTACTTATTTTTTGGCCTCTCTCTGGGCATGTGGGGCTATTAGTTCGCAGATCACGGATGAAATCTGCACCCCTTGCAATGCAAGCAGGGAGTCTTAACCAGTGGACCACCAGGGAAGACCCTGCAGGAATTTAACAACAAATTGAAATGAGAGCTAAAGACGACAGCGGTCTGGTGAATCACATGTAACAGATGACATCAACCTTATATATATATACTATTCAGTCATACAAACCAGCTGAATCGCCTGACAATGTAATTTTTAAATTATTAATCTAGATTTGGTGTTTAGATGAGAATTACATATTCAACATTCATAAGAATTAAGATCAATTACTTGAACTTTTAAAAAACTAACAGCTTTACCGAGGTATAACTTCGGAAAAACTTTAAGACTTTCTCCCCCTAGCCTTGTTTCCTTTGTAAAAGCTCCATGCTATTCAAGAAATACAACTTTCAAAGCCAACACTAATTCTCGTTAGACTTTAATGATACTTATCTTTAACTACTTTTCTTCGAATGAAAAGAGAAATAAAAAATAAAAAATGCTTCTCGTTGACAAAAGTCCAATTTGCTGTTAATTCTATATGCAGGTAGCAAAGAATCCACAGAGTTTGGTTCCCAAAAAGTGAGTCAAGTTACCAACACGCAACTTAACATCACGCTCCCTTGGAACTCGGCGGCACAAACAATAAACTATTTCTGCATAAAAAAACCCCACTAACAAGGACTAAAGGGAAAAGCAGATGGGCTGAAACAAGGAGTAAGTTTTTCTTTTAATCAGCACATCTTACGGTTAAGCTAGAGAAAGGTGTGGGAAGGGCCCGGCTCGGGCGCGCGCGCTCGGCCACTCTGTCCCGCCGTCCGCGGGGGCCGGGTGGTCCCGGTCACTGCGCCAGGTAAGCGGACCCTCGACCGCAGGGGACGAGGCCGGGGCCGGCGCCCGAGGGCCGAGGACACGGTCCTTCCCACGTCCGCCCGGCCGCCGCGGAGGCGAGGCTGCAAAGGCGGCGGATGAGCGGGCGGGCGGGCGCGCAGGGGCCGGGGGCGCCCGGAGGGCGGGTGCGGGCGCCCGGACCCCGGCGCGCACCGGCCCCGGCCCCGCCCCGCCCCGCCGGCCCGCCCCCCGCGCCGACGCCTGCCTGCGCCGCGGGCCCAGAGGTGGGCGCGGGGCGGCCCGCTCGGCTCCTCGGCGGCGGCTCCTCTCGGGCCGGCGGCCGGCGCGCCGCTCCTGGAGGAGGCGGCGAGGCGGGAGGAAGAGGAGGAGGAAGGCGGCGGGAGGCGGAGTTGCGGGCGAGCAGGGCCGAGCGCGGCAGTCGCGCCGGCGCGGGGCGAGGACGCGGAGCGGCCGCCGCCGGGTGAGCGTCTGCGGCGCGGGGCTGGGCCGCCCGCCCGCTCCCCTCGGGCGCCGGGGGCGCCGCGGCTCCGCGGGGCGGCGCGGGGCTGCTCCGGCGCGGGCGGCCCGGGGAGCGGCCAGGGCCTCGGCGGGTCCGCGGGCGGGCTTCGGGCCGGCGGGGAGCGGCGTCCGGGAAGCCGGGCCGGGGCGCCGGGCTGGGGAGGCCCGAGGCCTGCTTCCGCCGCGCGCGCCGGCCCGACCCCGCGGCCTCTGGCCCTTCGCCGCGCGCGCCGGGCCCTGGCCGCTGCCTTTGTTGCCCGCAGCCCGGCAGGGAGAGGCCGGGGCTCGGCGAGGCCTGGGGCGGCGGCGCGGGGCCTGCGCGCTCGGACCCCGGGGCCGGCGGGCGCGCGCGGGAGGCCCGGGCCGCGGCGTGGCCGGGACCCCGGTGGGCTCCGCGCGGGGACGCGCCGCCGGACCCTCGTGGCCGTGGGCACGGGAGGACGTGAGCCCGCCCTCGGGTCCGGGCCGGGTCGCGGTGTTCGGTTCGCTTCGCGGACACCTTGGTGCCTCCCTTCTGGGTCACATCTATTGACATTTGTCCCGGGGCAGGTCCCGGCCCAGAACTTGGAACGTGTGCGGTCGTCTGCAGGCCAACTTCACGTTTAGTCGGCATGTGGAATTCGGGGTTCCCAGCCCCACTTTTTGGAACTCAGGGCCAGGTGGGAATATGGGGACAGACCTCAGGCTTCCGGTAGTGAAATATAATAATGTTGGATTCAGTTCCACGAATGTTTTCTTGAAACGTCTGCCCTGGAAAAGGAGACCTGCCACTTTACTGTGGATGAGGATGGAGAACGTAGTAATCACAGTTACGATGTGAATGAGACATAAAACGTTGCCCAAATACGTTCTTCATGGACTGCGGTCCTTGGCTGCACACATGTCTGTCATCAAACAAAAGTAAACTGCCCTCTCCTTTAAGATGAAACGGCCGAGGTGTTCCCAGCCGCAGTAGGTGTGCAGTGATCTTGACTTTTTTTTTTCTTTTTCTGGTTAAAGCAACAAATATCACAACATGAAATCTACTTAGCTTACTTGAATGAATGAGTGTTCAGTGGAATATGTAGTGCTGTGGGGAATGTTTTATTTAAAAACATGAATGGCGCTGTTTATCAAGTTTCACAGAGAAAACCTGGAAACAGCCTGTGATCTGCTTCCGGTGCGGTCTTATTCCTCAGTATTTCTGCATCAGGTAGCATGGATATGGTTAAGTTTCAGAGGCCACGCCTGCTCCAAGCAGAATATGTGACCAACCCTTTGGTTCCGACAGGGTCCCTCAGGGTTTCTTGTTGCCTTTGGGGAGGCTGTCAGACTGGCCTTGGACTTAACTAGGATTCTTAGAAGAGCTCACCTGTGACCTGACAAGTACTTTCTACCGGTCTGGATAGGATCCCCCATCTTATTCACCGAAACCTTTACCTTTTGGGGGCCTTCCTTCAGTATCTCTTTTGAAGAACTTTTTCCCCTTGTGATCTTTAAATACCTCCTGAATTGGTGGGAAGTACCTGGCACTGCCCCTTTCCCTTCTCTTACTGGGAAGGTGGGCAGGCCTTAGACATGGCCTCCCCAGGACCCAGGGGCACACCCTTGGGTGTCACCTGACACCCTCCCCTGTAGCACCTTGTCGGGGAGTGGCCCAGCAGGGGTTGAGGTGCCATTGACCTGGGCTACAGCCAACCTGGGCAGTGCCCTGGGAGGAAAACTCAGCTGTGCTGACTGGATTCCTAATCATCTCAGGCTTCTTTTAATGGCCCTCTTTTTAGGGAGCAGAAGCAAGCATCTTCTTAAAGCCTGTCTTGCTAGGTAACCATCACTCTTTAGAGAAAACTCTGGTAATTTTCTCCCTTGTGATCAGTTTTCAAGAAGCTGTTTTTTTTTTACTAGTATTTCCTTTTATTTGGCTCATGGAAGTAATCCTGTGATCTTATTTCAGAGTTATAATGTAGCTTCCCTGGTGGCTCAGATGGTAAAGATTCCGCCTGCAATGTGGAAGATCCGGGTTTGATCCCTGGGTTGGGAAGATCCCCTGGAGAAGAAAATGGCAACCCACTCCAGTGTTCTTGGCTGGGAAATCTCAGTAGTCTGGTGGGCTACTGTCCATGGGATCGCAAAGAGTTGGACACACTGAGCGACTAATACAGTACTCCAAAAAAAAGGAAACTGTCAGGATCATTTCTGAGTTTGTGTCAATACTGTTATTATTCGCTCATAAATATGCAGTCGTGCAAAATGGGTCATGCACACACACAAGATACATACAAATATGTTGACGTATGAGGTCAAGTATTCAACAAATATGTTGAAGTATGAGGCATCCCTGGTTGCTCAGATGGTAAAGAATCTGCCCACAATGCAGGAGACCTAGGTTCAATCCCTGGGTTGGGAAGATTCCTTGGAGAAGGGAATGTCTACCCACTCCAGTATTCTTGCCTGCAGAATCCCATGGACAGAGGATACTGGCAGGCTGTAATCCATGGGGTTGCAAAGAGTTGGACATGGCTGAGCAACTAACACACACACGTGAGGTCAGATTCCCCATGTTATTTATAATCTGGTGTAACTAATGGATGTGTTTGCATCTATTTTAATACTTAAAAAGGGCAGGTAGGTAAATGACCTAGAGATAAAAAGATCGCCTTTTGCTGTTTTCTGCTTGTTGCATCTTTTATGGGAAATGAAGATTGTCTATTTCAGTTCTCCGTCCTCATTCCTAACTTCTTCCACTTCAGGACATGGCACGTCTGTGGTGTCCAGTTACTTTCATAAAATTGTGAAAGTCATTTTGCAAGGGAGACATTTATGATATTAGTGTGTCATGATAAGGGGAAACTTTCTTGTATGACTAGCTTGATTGAAAGAGTTATCCAGGTAGTAAAAGAGAAACAATACTGGGCCGAGTTCTAGAGTGTACTGAGAGTGAAATTGTCATTAGTGTTTTTATGGTTAATTTATTATGCTCCATAACATGTTGCTTTATCTGTTAAGTAGGAAAGACTTTTGGACTAAGGGCACATTTCACGTTAAACCGATGTCAGGGTCGAATTGATGATTCATAAAGACTTTACATTTACTTTGTTGTGACATTTGTTTTGGGTGACTGTTGGCCTCATTGATGTTTGAAGAATAGACATAGAATAGTCGGAGATAGATAAGTCATTGAAGATTTCCACGCTCCCTTTGCACACGGAGGATGTTTTGGAGGTGTTAAGTCTTTAGGGGGATGTGTACGTTGCTAGCTTGTGACCTTGAATACACTGTATATCCCCTCGGAGTTTTATTCCTCATTTGGGGCCAAGATGGGGGTAATAATCCATCTGACAGAGTTACTGTGAGTACGCAGATGTTTTGTGTAAAGTGACATTCAAACTGTTTACCATTGTCACAAATGAGACTTCTGCCCGACTCAGTTGGTCTTGAAGAACCCACTCTGCCTCAGTGCGGTCACGGTCCAGCCCTTCTCTTCCTTGGCATTCCAGGCTGCATCTCAGTCCTCACCTTGCACAGGGCTGTTCTTCAGTGGCTCTTCCTGGGGTTGGCTCATCCTCGGATCGTAATACCAGGGTCACCGTCTCAGGGAAGCCTTCCCTGGCTCCCATTCCTCGTAGCTCCAGGGACCCCATTTATCAGTTCGTGTGTTTCTGATCTAAGGTTCATCACTGAGTTCCTTGTGGAGGGCTGGACCTGTGGTCTTTCTCCTCTATCCGCCTCAGACTCCTCATGCTTCCTGTCCACTGAGTGGGGACGCGGGGTGCAGAAAGCTCCTATGGTTTCTACGTGGTTGTCCACACAGTAAAGGCAGAGGTGTGCTGCCTGGGTCTTGGACGTCTGTTGGTTTTTGTGTTTTTCTTCGTTACCCCTGGCTGTGCCTATCTGCTCAGCTGGATAAATCATAGCACTAGTAAGGCCTGAGTTCTTGAAACTCCGTGGCGTACATAGCCGCATGTGGGGAGAGTCACCTCTACCTGTCGGGCCGAGGTGTTTGTCTGAATTCACTCACACACCTGGCTGGCTCATCCATCTCGTCTGGAATCACAGTTGCCTGGAGTGCGAGGAGAGGATCCGCCCCACGGCACGTTTCCCTTGAAGTTGCCTTACAGAACTTGGTGGGATGAGACTTCAGTTGTCTGGAACCTCTGGCACCCTCAGGATGGGGCAAGAAGGAGGAACTCATTTGGAATTAGACCAGCTAGAGACCTAGGTGCCTGTGAGCATAGCTAGTGAAGGCGCGCTCTCACAGGGCTGCCGATCAAGGCCTGAATTTCAGCCCTGTGATTTTATAGGGCAGTGATTTTTAAAATAAAAATCTTATTTATCTTCTTGTAAAATAATACTAGTGTGCCTTCCTCCACATCGGTGTAAAAATTAAGTGAGATAATGCATGTAGGGGGCTTCCCTGGTGGCTTAGATGGTCCACCAGCAATGCGGGAGACCTGGGTTTGATCCCTGGGTCGGGCAGATTCCCCAGAAAAGGGCATGGCAACCCACTCCAGTACTGTTGCCTGGAGAATCCCATGGACGGAGGAGCCTGGGGGGCTCAGTCCATGGGATCACTGAGTTGGACACGACTTAGCCACTGAGCACCCACAATAGTAATAATTAGTTTAAGCTATACCATAATTGGTGGCTTCCCTGGTGGCTCAGACGGTAAAGCATCCTCCTGCAATGCGGGAGACCCAGGCTCGATCTCTGGATCGGGAAGATCCCCTGGAGAAGGAAATGGAAACCCACTCCAGTACTTTTGCCTGGAAAATTCCATGGACGGAGGAGCCTGGTAGGCTACAGTCCATGGGGTCGCAAAGAGTCGGACAGGACTGAGCGACTTCACTTCACTTATACCGTGATTAGTTAAAAGAAGTATTCTGATTAACCTGCAGTATCTGCATAAGACTTGGTTTTTTCTTGCTGAAGAAGCCTTCTGTGGGGAAAAGGTGTGAAATGAAGAAGATGAGAAAAATGGACATAAAAGAGGAAGGAGAATGGGAGTCTACAGAAGTACTGCTGGTGCAGCTACTAGAATTTGAGGATTACACATGGCTATAGTGGGGCGTCCCTCGTGGCTCAGGTGGTAAAGAATCTGCCTGCAATGCAGGAGACCTGGGTTCGATCCCTGGGTCGGGAAGATCCCATAGAGAGGGGAATGGCAACCACTCCAGTATTCTTGCCTGGAGAATTCCATGGACAGAGGCTACAGTCCATGGAGTCGCAAAGAGTCAGACATGACTGGGTGACTGACACTTTGACAGTGTGAGCAGCGGTGGGCTAACTGGCCCCGGGTCATCGTGGTCGGTTGGTGGGAAATCTTGAGCAGGAACATACCGCCCACGGCCGCCCACAAGGTCCTTGGCTCTTGTTCTCCTACTGTGTGTTTTAATATTGTGTTATCACTCTTAACAGCCATCCCACTGAAATTTTTTCTTAAAATTATTAAAAGGACATCACACTTGGAGACTATGTTTGGGGAGCGGTGGCTATTCCATCGTCCTGGGGAGCCGACTCTTGCGTAGAAGAGAACGAGGAACGCTGAAGACGAGACCGCATCTCTGCAGGCCTGGGAGCCGAAGCCATCCGAGCATCAGAAAACTCCTGCCGGCATCACCATGCCGTCCTGAAGTCTGCCACCAGGTGAGTCTGGTCGTGTGAAGAGACGGCTGTCTGTCTGGAGCGGTTTAGTGGCAGCGTGAGGTTATGTACATGCTTGTTTGTAAAGTGTCTCTTCCAAGAACGCAGTGGAATATATAGCTGCTCTTAGATAACAGTTCTGGCAAAACCAGTTTAATGTTAGTCTTCAGAACTATTTGGAAAAGGTGTATGCAGCAGGTGCTGCAGATTGTCGTTTGGTGCTGCCTGCTGTTGTTCTTATGTGATGGGTGGTATTCTGGCCACATTAGCAACATGCTGGGTGGTAAGAGAGCAGGATTAATAAATACTCTTTTAAAAAACGGAAGATGAATTTTTTACTGGTAGACTTGTCACTTCATGTGATTTCCCTTTTGTTTTGATGTTTATAATAATAATGAAAGTGTTTTTGGTTTTAAAGATATCGTCCCTCTGATTAAAGTCATTTCTGTCTATTCACATTGCTTTTAACATAAAAATATACGTACATATATTTAGGGAATAACATTACTACCAAGTATCACTGACTGTCAGAGTGTATAAATGTATACCAAACAAAAGAATTATATTAGGATTTTAGTGCTTTTGTTCATTTGAAGAATTACTGCCTTTCTCAAATTAGAGGGCACCTTCTGATAACATTATCCTCATGCAGACGATGAGGAGGCAGGTAAGAGTGGTTACGTAATGTTCAGAATGCAGCTCCCCTGGCCGTCTGTGCAGGATGTATGACTTCTGGTAGCCAGGGAACCTGGACTGTGTCTTCAAGGAGGATGTCACAGTTGAGCTGACTCTGGGACAGCAATCGGCAAGGCTGTCTGTGCAAGGACGGTATCGAAGACAGGCTGAGCGGCAGGAGCTGTCAACCTAGAGGCTGCTTTCTCCTCTCTCTAGGTGACGTTGCCTGGTCTCTGTTTCTTGGTTTATTTCCTTGATTTGATGGAGCTCATCCTTGTAACTTCCTAGAAAGGTGATGGAGTGTGAGATCTTATATGTCAGAAAATGTCTGTGTTCTAAGTATTTGATTTGTTGTCTGGCTGTGTTCAGGCTTCCTAGGTGGCTCAGACAGTAAAGAATCTGCCAGCAGTGCAGGAGACCAGGGTCTCTGGGTCTGGAAGATCCCTGGGAGGAGGGCACAGCAGCCCACTCCAGTGTTCTTGCCTGGAGAATCGCAAGGTCCCTGTGTTAGTCGGCACAGGATAGGTTATGCTGCAATGGCAGATAAATGTCTGAAACCTCAGTATGTAAATGATGCTTCTCGCTCTCTTTCACCAAGTCCATTGCTGGGGGCTCCCCTGGCGTCTTCCTGCAGTTCCCCGTCGTATCACCTGGTGGCCCCAGGTTACCCCAGCAGGTGCAGAAGAGAGCTGATAAGCTAGCACGAGATGTCTCGCCCAGAAGTGACTCGTGTCCTTGTTGCTTGGAGTCCGTTGGCCGGTACCCGTCACGTGGCTGTGTGGTTGCGGTGTGGGGGGTGTGCTCAGGCAGAGTTGTTGATGTGCACGTGGGCTGCACTGGAAGCGGGTTTCCTCCTGAAGCTGAAGGCTGACTTCCAGCTTTCAGTGTTACCACTGTGTCAGCTGCCATCTCTTTCCCTGTCATGTGTGTGTGATTTTTTTTTCTCTTTCTGGAAGCTTTATAATATCTTTCTATTATCACCTAAATTTTTTTTTCCCCCTTCATTCGCTTTCTTTTCCTGATCAAAACTATTCTTTGTTGAGTGTTGGGTCTCCTAGATTGAAGTGTTAATTTTTTTTTTTTTTTTTTTAGCTTTTTCTCAAATATTTAGTTTGGTTTATTTTGTGATTTTCTTGGGGGGGAGGATTTTCTCAGTTTTTCTTCTATTGAATTTTAATTTTGGCTGTAAGAGTTTTTGTTTTCTGTTTTCTACTCCCACTTTTTAATGGCTAGCATCTGACTCTTGTTTCAGATTTGTGATATTTTTTCTTAGGTTTGTTTTTCTGTTGCCTGCCCTTGTAGCAGGCTTAAATTTCATTTATCTGAGCTGGTTAACACTGTTGTCATCTGCTGTTGTTTGCATTCCAGTTTTCATTGTCCTTGTGTTTTTTAAAAAATGTATTTAATTTTTAAATTTTTTAATGTTTTGGCTGAGTGGCTGGTGGGATTGAACCAAGGCCCCCTGCAGTGGAAGTGCAGGGTCCTAACCACTGGACCGCCAGGAAATTCCACATTCCCTGTGGGTTTTTTTGTGGTGATAAAGAAGTGTATGTTTCATCAGAAGCTTGTCCAAAGTGTTTGTTTTGCCAGCATCAGGGAATAATAAAGTCTTTTACTTTGGGGGAAACCCGAGTCTGATTTTTCTTTAAATAAAGATTTTCATCGTGTTTTCAGTTAGTGCTGTCATGAAGCCACACCCATGCCACTGAGCTTTGTGGAACTTAATTTACGAAATACTTGCTGGTCTGCAGTGGGCAACATGAATTATTTTCACTTGGATCATTTTAAAAGTATTAGAGGTCCCCTGTTCGGCAGCCTTGAATTAGTGATTACCTTTGATAATTAACTTATCATTTTACAATGTGTATGACCTTTTCCATTTTGTAAGATATTTCTATTTCCTTCATAGGGCTGCATCATTCATTTGAATAATTATTGCTCTACGGGATCTCCTTTATCACTAATTATCAATGAATGAAGTTTGCATTCACTCTTAAATCTTACGTGGATTACTTTTTGTATCCCAAATGTGCTATTCTTTATTTGTGTATACTTACATAAAATGAGGAAAAGATTGTTACAGCTAAAAACTCTTATTGTCTAATGCAAATCACATGAAAAACTTAAATGTTCTGTGCAAAAGCACTTGAGCACATGATTGACAAATTGCCTTTTAAATTGGAGCTTAGTGTTGAGACCTAAAGGCTGAACGCAGTCAAAGCAGTTGCGTTACTTTTCAGTTATTTTTATGTGCATGTTGCCACTAGGAGTTAAAAATTTTTGCTTTAGTAGTTCAGTATATTTAAGAGACTTTATGTATAAGCAAATCTTGAAGAATGAAAAGTAGTGAAAGAACTTCATCATTACATTGTTTGGTACAGCACCCCTGCCCCTGAATAAAAGTAAATATCAGACAGACAGTTCAGTTCAGTCGTGTCCGACTCTTTGCAACCCCTTGAATCGCAGCATGCCAGGCCTCCCTGTCCATCACCAACTCCCGGAGTTCACTCAGACTCGCGTCCATCGAGTCCGTGATGCTATCCAGCCATCTCATCCTCTGTCGTCCCCTTCTCCTCCTGCCCCCAATCCCTCTCAGCGTCAGAGTCTTTTCCAGTGAGTCAACTCTTTGCATGAGGTGGCCAAAGTACTGGAGTTTCAGCTTTAGCATCATTCCTTCCAAAGAAATCCCAGGGCTGATCTCCTTCAGAATGGACTGGTTGGATCTCCTTGCAGTCCAAGGGGCTCTCAAGAGTCTTCTCCAACACCACAGTTCAAAAGCATCAATTCTTCGGCGCTTGGGCCCTGCTTAATTGTCAACAGTTGGTCAAAATTCTCAAAGGATCTTACCTACTTGGTAGTTTAATCAGTAGTTTACAACTTCCTTGTAGGCAGTGAAAGTGGTGAGATTATTTGGGAATTTGCTGTTTTTTAGCTAAGACATTGGTAAGTGCCTGGAAAGGTGTAAAAATGTGTACATTTAGAAAATGATCAGCCTCCTCTGGTGGCTCAGTTGTAAAGAATCTGCCTTCCAGTGCAGGACACAGGCTCGATCCCTGGTTCGGGAGAACCCACGTGCTGTGGGGCAGTTAAGCCCGTGCGCCCAGCTCCTGAGCTTGTGCTCTAGAGCAGCAGGAGATACCACCACAGCGAGAGGCCCACACACCACAGCTCGAGAGGAGCCCCTGTCCTCAGCTGGAGAGAAGGCCCGAGCAGCAGCGGAGAACCAGCACCATAAACAAACAGTTTAAAAGTAAATAGTATATCATCAATTTGAAAATAAATGATAAGAATAAATAATTTAAAAATTAGCCTGTATATACATGGAGACAGTAATGAATTGGTAATAGGTATACTACTTTTTAATGGGTAACTGGTGGTGCGGTGGTGAAGGATCTGCCTGTCAGTGCAGAAGATGTGGGTTTAATCCCTGGGTTCTGAAGATCCCCTGGAATAGGAAATGGCAACCCACTCCAGTACTCTTGCCTGGAAAATGCCATGGACAGAGAAGCTTGGCAGGCTACAGTCCATGGGGTTGCGAAGAGTTGGACACGACTGAGCAAGTGAGCACACACATACTTTTCAAATCCAACGTGTTAAAATCTCAGTAAAAAAATCAAGGAGCGGGTTTATTTCAATAATCAAATCTTATAAACTAGCTCCACTGATGGTTTAAATGACTGAATTTATGAATTTTTCTATATTTAATAGGAATGTGTTGGACACAGTAATAGGAAAATGTATTTAGAAATGCTCACATAAAAGTTCTCTACAGGTTAAATTTCTAAGTCTCTGCATATTTTTGTTCTCATTGAATCAGATAATTTTAGAGCTTCATGTGTTTTAGAGATCATCGTCTTCATTTTATGTGGGAAATTTGAGACTCTGGAGATTCGCTGTGTCACACAGAAAACAGTGCCACGGTATGGTTTTGTATCTAGCCCACAAAGTGGGAGTTGGAACTTGAAAATTTATTAGAGCTTTTGTTGTACTCATAAACATCATTCTTAATTTTAAATTATATAGCAACTTAAGTCTATTCTTCCCAACTTGATTATCCAATACGACTGAGCGACTTAAGTCAACACAGTGTGTGCTTGCTCAATTGTGTCTGACTCTGCAGCTCCATGAACTGTAGCCTGCCAGGCTCCTCTACCCATGGGATTCTCCAGGCAAGAATACTGGAGTGCATTGCCATTTCCTTCTCCAGGGGATCTTCCCGACCCAGGGATTGATCCCCCATCTCCAGTACTCTTGCCTGGAAAATCCCATGGACAGAGGAACCTGGTAGGCTGCAGTCCATGGGGTCGCTAAGAGTCGGACACGACTGAACAACTTCACTTTCACTTTTCACTTTCATGCATTGGAGAAGGAAATGGCAACCCACTCCAGTGTTCTTGCCTGGAGAATCCCAGGGACGGCAGAGCCTGGTAGGCTGCCATCAATGGGGTCGCACAGAGTCGGACACGACTGAAGTGACTTAGCAGCAGCCGTAGCAGCTCCTGTATTAGCAGAAGATTTTTTTCCACTGAGCCACCTGGGAAACCCACTTATCTACCTTTATAGCCATCCAAATATTCATATGACTTCTTAAAGCTTATTGTGCAAAGATCAGAGACTCTAAAAGAAGTCAAAGCCATTCTATTATGTTTACTACATTTCACTTAGTGAGTCAGAGATTTTATGCTACTTGCAAGCTATCAAGTTAGCCAAATACAGTTCCATTGCTGCTGCCAGAAGACGTGAGACTCCTGGGTCAGAGATAAAGGACTTTATTACTCAGGATAGTAACAGGCATCTGTTGCCAGTTCCCTGAGCACTGGTGCCCTATTGAGAGAAGATGTGGGGGTGGAGGGGGTGGAGATGGAGCAGGAAACCAGTGAGGAGGCTGCCGCAGTGAGGCCCATGGCCAGTGTGGTGATTGGACCCATAAGTGAGAGGGCTCTGCCTATGGTTTGAAGATAGAGATTGAGATTGGATGTGAGTGAGAGAAAGAGGAGAGCCCTGGATGGCGCTGAAGGTTTTGATCTGAGCAGCTGGAAGAATGGAGTAGCCATGAATGAAAGTGGGAAAGAATGCAGCTTGAGCAGGTTTAGGGCTGGGATGGGAAAAAAAAAAATCCAGATTTTCATTTTGAATGTGCTTGAGTCTCAGGTATCCATAAGACAGCGCAGCGGCAGAGTCCAGAGAGGAACTGGCTGGAACTGCACTGCACAGAGGCGCGGTTCGGGAGCGGGCTGCACATCAGTGTTACCTCGTGCGTGAGAATGAGGGACGTGAGTGCAGACGGAGAAGTGACCGGAGTCTGAGTGCCGGCCCGAGTGTGCCTGGGGTGCTGCTGGTCCGCGGGAGGTCAGCGCTGAGAGGCGGTGCTGGATTTGCAGCGCAGCCAGCATCAGTGACCTTGGCAAGAGCGGTCCCTGTAACCGCCGGGGAGAAGGTCTTGGGTGGGAGTTTCAGAAAAAATGGGGGCAAGGGGGTCCTCACGTGTACGCGTGGTTCCCCCAAGGTGTTACACTGCACGGGGATTAAAGAGAGAAGCATAGACGGGGGTGGGGGGGGGGGGGGGTGGGGGGAAGGTTGGTTTTTATCTTTGAGGAGTGGCCCAGCAGAGGGGACTCGTTGGCAGGTGGAGGAGACGGCCGCAAAGCGGAGCGGCCCGTGGAAAGGTCCGTGGGTTTATGGTAACGGGGTGGGCGTGGGCTGCTGCGGCGCTGCAGAGTTACGTTTGCTTCTGAAGGTGTCGATTGTCTCCGGGAAGTAGGAAGCCGGGCCTTCAGCTCAGATTGAAGGTGGGGGAGATGTAGGAGGTCTGAGGGAAGATGAGACGTACTCGGCTAGGAAGGGGAGAGCGGAGTGGATCAGGGGATGAACGTGACTTCCAGGCGGCGTTCAGGCTGCCCCTGAGGCTCACGGAGGTGACTGCACACTGAGAGCAGCCAGACGGCCCGTGTTTCTCCAGCCCCGTTCCCGGGGAGGGTGCAGGCAGAGTCGGTGTCCTTTTCAGAGTGAGAATGGGGGAAGGGAATTGAAGGAATGTTCCATGGAATGACGGTGATTAACCGTGGAATACAAGCCACTGAAGAGCTGGTGGGGTTATTACTCTTAACGTTTAAACTTTGACTATTTCAGTCCAGACTACATATACACTAAATAAAATGTAATGTCAGATTGGCAAAAAGTTATTACAGCAAAAATAATAACAGTGTTTTTACCTGTCGACATGCTTTTTCGTTTGGTGGTCATGCTGTGCCTAAAAAGCGAGGAAAGGCTTTGCACTCTGCTCTGACTTGATGGATTTACTCACCCATCCCCTTCTAAACAGTGCCTGACCAACAAACAAGCCTACAGACCTTGTTCTGAAGAAAACACTCCATGTTTTTTGTAAAATATTTTGAAAATAAGGTATTGGACATAATACCTAAACAAAGTCTTCTGTGATCCGGTTGACAGTTACGTTGTATTTCTTTCTGGTCTGATTTTCCTCCCTATTCTTTCTACATAATCGAGGCCACACTTTACATAAGATTTCATTTCCTGTGTTTTTGCATGTAACAAATGAACAATATGAACTTTTCCCCCATGTTATTTATAACTCTGTATAAATATCAGTTTTAGTGGTTCCCTAAAGTTCCATTGTGTAGATGTGCAAGAATTTTGTTTACAGTTCTCATAATGTTGGAAATTAGAATGTTTCTGATTTTTAAAATTTATTTATCTTTTTACTACATTATAAATGCAGGAGATGTTGTTATGCTTTGTTTTCCTATTCAGGATTTATAAAAATAGCATTATTGGGTCAAAGAGTATGTTTTTAAGAGTTGCATATAGCCAAGTGATGTTTTACAACTATATTAAGATGTTTTCAACTAATGAATATCATTATTTAAAAGAATCTTTGCTGATTTGACTTGTGAAAAAAGTCAAGACACAAGTACTATACAGTGTAGAAAAAATAAAGGAGACGATCTATACAGACTGCCACGGGGTGATTCCTAGAGGTCTGAAATGCCCCTGCCTTGTCATAAGTCTTTGTGGTGTGCACATCTAGTTATGCATTTTAATCATTTTCCATATAATAAAAAAAGAAGAATGTTTAAAAGCCAGCCTATTTTACATTGCCACCAGCAATGTGGGAGGGTTCCCCTTTCTCTCCCTTCTTGCTGACTCTAGGTCTTGCCTGTCTTGGGGTGGGTCGTGGTCCCTCATTTGCATTTTCCTCACCACCAGTAGTGTCAAGCACCTTTTCATGTACTTACTAGCCATTTGTATGT
The DNA here is from genome assembly GCF_016772045.2 of Ovis aries. NCBI lineage: Eukaryota > Metazoa > Chordata > Mammalia > Artiodactyla > Bovidae > Ovis > Ovis aries. Next base: position 7,261,588 of record NC_056076.1, on the reverse strand, counting down.
CTTTGGTAAAAGGTCTTATTTAAATCTTTTGCCCACTTAAGAACAGGTTGTCTTATCATTCAGTTTTAAGAGTTCTTTATATATTTGTTGTGGCTACAAATCCTTTATTAGATACATGGTAAGCAAATATTTCCTCCCAATCTGTAGCTTCTCTTTTCTCTTAATGATACATTTTGGAGCACGGAAGTTTTTAATTTTCATAAAGTCCCAATGCTTAGTGGTTTTTATGAAGAAGTTCTTGGTTGTATGCAGTTAGTTTATCTCTAAAATGCATCACTTCATGGGAAATGGATGGGGAAACAGTGGAAACGTGTCAGACTTTAATTTTTTGGGCTCCAAAATCACTGCAGATGGTGATTGCAGCCATGAAATTAAAAGACGCTTACTTCTTGGAAGAAAAGTTATGACCAAGCTAGATAGCATATTCAAAAGCAGAGACATTACTTTGCCGACTAAGGTCTGTCTAGTCAAGGCTATGGTTTTTCCTGTGGTCATGTATGGATGTGAGAGTTGGACTGTGAAGAAGGCTGAGCGCCGAAGAATTGATGCCTTTGAACTGTGGTGTTGGAGAAGACTCTTGAGAGTCCCTTGGACTGCAAGGAGATCCAACCAGTCCATTCTGAAGGAGATCAACCCTGGGATTTCTTTGGAAGGAATGATGCTAAAGCTGAAACTCCAATACTTTGGCCACCTCATGCAAAGAGTTGACTCATTGGAAAAGACTCTGATGCTGGAAGGGAACGGGAGCAGGAGGAGAAGGGGACGACAGAGGATGAGATGGCTAGATGGCATCACGGACTCGATGGATGCAAGTCTGAGTGAATTCCGGGAGATCATGATGAACAGGGAGGCCTGGCGTGCTGCGATTCATGGGGTCGCAAAGAGTCGGACACGACTGAGCGACTGAACTAACTAACTAACTAAAATGCTGAAATGGTCGCTCTTGACAGTTTGGCTCAGCTTTATAGTTTTTACAGAGGAAAAAACTTGATATTGTTTTTATAGAGTTTTTCTCTGCTTTTTACAGAGAAGATTTATCAGTCTCCCTTTCCATCACGCCAGAAGTGGATCCCCCTTGGTACATACTTTTAAATTCTCATTTTCAGATGAGGAAACTGAGGCATGGTGCCCAGGGTCATTAGGCAGTGGTGACTGCAGAGTCCTGCTCAGAACCACAAGGCTTTGTCCTCCCAGCTCCATACAGTGTTAACACAGTCAGATAAAATGACATGTCATCGGAAACTGCCGACGGTCAGCTCTTGTGTCTGTTGCTTGGCAAATTCGTTTGCAACTTCAGGCCAATTGTTAAACATTCTAAGGTCTAGTTTACTCTTCTATGAAATAGAAATAAAGCTGGAACCTTGAAAATAGAGCTATTCTGAGGATTCAGGAAGATTAGTGTGCGTTTTTTTGTGCGCAGTAATCCCCCTGGAGTTGGTGGTTGTGGCGGCGGTGGAAGTAAGTCAGCCAGCAGAAGTGATTGCAGTGGGTGGCAGAGAGCCTCTGCCTCCTGGGGAGCGGGGTCTCTCCTCAAGGATGAGAGCGCCATTTGGGCTGTAAATGTGTGTCTTTTACAACCCTTCTGCAGATGTTTGCTTACTTACATTCTGCACTAGGATCGAAGGCCCTGGAGGGTCAGGACTTTATCTTTCAGCTCTGGTTTGCAGCTCTCTCCTCACACTGGTGGAGGACGTGCAGTGTTTTATCAGTGTGAAGACACGTGTGTGAGCTGGAGTGATAATACCGCAGGAGAGGGAGGCAAAGAGGTGGGCACAGTTAAGGGAACTTACAGAAGCCTTGTCTGGGGTGAGCTCAGGTCCAGGGGTTGTTAGGCACCAGGGCTTTCTTGGGTCAGGTAGGAGCGGAGCCCCGGGGGAGTCTCAGTGGGAAGCGGAAGACTAAAACGAGAGTGGGGTACTGGGGGCGAGGCCAGGCCAGGCCCGGGGTGGGGGGGGCCGGTGCATCAGGAGCTTGGAAGCTGGGGAGGACTGAAAGCAGTTCCAAGAGGGTCCACAGAGATGGCTGATTCAGGAAAGCTCTTGAGACCTTTGACCCCGAGGGCATCAGCGTCCTGCTTTTGTGACCCCAGGTGGCGAAAACACACAGACAGACGCTGTTTACCAAGCCTGCGGGGAGGAGGGAGTGGTGGTGGCTCCGTATAAAGTAAAACCTCAGTGGTCACGGGAAGGTCCTCTGTGGGAAACGTACATCTCCTTGCAGGTGTGGCTTCCTGATCCCATGTCCACCGCCTGGACGTGTGGTCACTGATACCTGGAGACTTTTACTGTATATATTTAACCATATAAATACACACATGGAGTCCTATTTGCCTTTCTTTTGTAGCTGGCCTTTATCCAGTGTCTCTTGGACCCTTTTCTTTATGTATATAATACTCCATGGTATTGATGGGCTATAACTTACTAAACTAATTCACTAACTTTTGATGTATGTTTTCACTGTTGCTCCTGATATCCAGATCAATTCCACGTTTTGACCAGAATGCATTATGCAGCAGAAGTCCCACGCAGTTTAGGTTAAGGGGATCATCCTGCAGAATCAGGGTGTGATCAGAGGCGAGTGCTGTGATCTCTGCCTCAGCTTCCCCACTCATACAGAGTGGGCATTACTCTTGTTCCTGCCGCCTTGAGCCGCAAGCACCTGTGTCGCTTAATCTGTGGGCGGCATTTTTAAGGGCATCACATTTACAAGCACTTTGAAACCTCACTGCTAACTTGCGTGATGGACACCGATACCTCTAAGGTGACACAGCTGATGAAGTTGGAGCTGGGGTGCAGGTGACCCGGAGCAGTCTAGCTCCAGGTGAGTGCTTCCTGCTGTGTCAGACTTGGTACTCCTTATGCCTAGAACTAAACTCACTGGGTTATGAGGATTAAATGAGATGCAGTATATTCCAAGGCCTGGCACATAGTAGGCCAATATGTGGCCTATATTTGCTAATAGTAGGTCATTGGAGAAGGAAATAGAAACCCACTCCAGTATTCTCACCTGGAGAATCCCATGGACAGAGGAGCCTGACAGGCCATGGTCCATGAGATCACAGTTGGACACGACTGAAGCGACTAAGCATGCACACACGTAGGTCATTACTAGGTAAATGATGAAGTAATATTAGTTTCTGGGTTTTTTTAAAAAATTCTCTGTAGCATATCATTTTCCATATGTCCCTGTTTTTGGCATGTATATATATCTAAAAGACAAATTCCTAATAGCATAATTATTTGGCTCAAGCATATGTGAATTCTAAAATTTTGATAAATATTTTCAAGTAATCCTCTACAAGTTGTACTAGTTTACACTTGAGGAGTTAGTTAACGGTCAGGGATAGTTCCCCATATCCTTGCCAGTGTTGTTATTGATTTAGTTTTTTCAAACTCACCAGTGAAGGATATTATCTTGTTTTGTTTTGAATTTTCTTGTTAGTGAATTTTTAAAGTTAACATATAGTTTCAGTCAGTCCAACTCTGCGACTCTATTTACTGCAGCACGCCAGGCTTCCTTGTCCATCACCAACTCCCAGAGCTTGCTCAAACTCACGTCCATCGAGTCGGTGATGCCATCCAACCATCCCATCCTCAGTCGTCCCCTTCTCCTCCTGCTGTCAGTCTTTCCCAGCATCAGGCTCTTTTCAAATGAGTCAGTTCTTTGCATCAGGTGGCCAAAGTATTGGAGCTTCAGCATCTGTCCTTCCAATGCATATTCAGGACTGATTTCTTCTGGGACTGACTGGTTGGATCTCCTTGCAGTCCAAGGAACTCTCAAGAGTCTTCTCCAACACCACAGTTCAAAAGCATCAGTTCTTTGGTGCTCAGCTTTCTTCATAGTCCAACTCATATATCCATACATGACTACTGGAAAAACCATAGCCTTGATTAGATGGACCTTTGTTGGCATAGTAATATCTCTGCTTTTTAATATGCTGTCTAGGTTGGTCATAGCTTTTCTTTCAAGGAGCCAAGCATCTTTTAATTTCATGGCTGCAGTCACCATCTGCAGTGATTTTGGAGCCCAAGAAAGTAAAGTCTCTTACTGTTTCCCCATCTATGTGCCATGAAGTGATGGGACTGGATGCCATGATCTTCGTTTTTTGAATGTTGAGTTTTAAGCCAGCTTTTTCGCTCTCCTCTTTAACTTTCATCAAGAGGCTCTTTAGTTCTTCTTCACTTTCTGCCTTAAGGGTGGTGTCATCTGCCTGTCTGAGGTTATCGATATTTCTCCCGGCAGTCTTGCTTTCAGCTTGTGCTTCATCCAGCCCAGTATTTCGCATGATATACTCTGCATTATAAGTTAAATAAGCAGCATGACAAGATGCAGCCTTGACATACTCGTTTTCTGATTTGGAACCAGTTCGTTGTTCCATGTCCAATTCTAACTGTTGCTTCTTGACCTGCATAAAGATTTCTCAGGAGGCAGGTAAGGTGGTCTGGTATTCCCATCTCTTTAATAGTTTACATACAGTGAAACTCATCCTTTATAGTGTACAATCTGTTGAGTTTATACAAATGCATTCAGTCATGTTGCTATCACCACAGTCTCAGTGTATCAGTGGAGTTCCATCATGCCCAAATTCCTTTAATTTCTTTGTGGTAGATGAGTTGAAAATCTTCTAGGGTGTTAACTGGCCACTTGAATTTGTCTCCTTCTCTTGCTTTCTTGATTTCTCTCTTGCTTGCTTTTTTGACTTTCCTTCTGTCCTTTGTGTCAGTTTTTCCTTTTTATATTTTGCTCATTTGCTTCTAGAACTGTGTACCTTTCTCTTGCTGATTGCTAAGAGCATGGTCTATGTGACAGAAATTCATCCTTGGTCATGTGTGTTTACAGGCTTCTCTGATAGCTCAGTGTGTTTTTTAAAGGAAAACAAAACAAAACAAAAAGCCTGCCTGCCAACTCAAGTTTGATCCCTGGGTCAGGAAGATCCCCTGGAGAAGGGAATGGCAACCCACTCCAGTATTCTTGCCTGGGAAATCCTGTAGATGGAGGAGCCTGGTGGCCTTCAGTCCACGGAGGTCACAAAAAAGTCAGGTATGACTTAGAGACTAAACGATAGCAACATATGTGTTTGCAGTTTTCCTCCAGCTTGTGTTTTGGGTTTATTTGTTAACGTTTGTTGATCTTTTCCTTTATGGATTCAAGCTTTTATGTTATGCATAGAAACTTGCCGTCTTAAGTTTTTTAAAGGTTCTTTCAATTTTCATTCATTTATCTATTTTGTTTGCAAATCTGATCCTTCTGAAATTTATAGTTGCATAAGAAATGAAGTCAAAGTCTTGCTTTCCCCACTGCGCTCAAGTGGCTTTCCAGCCTTCTCTCCTCGCTTCCTTAGTAACCCACCTTCCGTCCAGTAGTTCAAGTTGTCTTCCTTGTCACAGACTCCTTCCGTGTGTTGTGGTCTGTCTCTTGAGTTTCCAGCCTTCCTTCGGGTCTGAGCTCCCACAGTGCGTGGTGATCCTGTGCAGCTCATCCTTTTCATTTGTCCCGCAGCGTCTTCCTTAGTTCTCTTTTCATCATTTGCATGTCTGAGCTCAACATCATCTTGTCAGGTTTCTTGCAAAAACATCATTGATGTTTTCATGGGGTCTTGAGCCTAGTATTTTGACAGGATTGAACTGTTTTATTGAAGAACATAATGTGTCTTTAGGTCTTTTATGCTCCCTTCTGAGGAGTTTGAGAATTTTTTTCATAAAGTTCAGGACATTTAAAAAATTAATTTCATCTTTTTTTTTTTCCCATGGGTGTACATTTGTTCCCCATGCTGACCCTCCATCTTTTAAAAACCATTATAAGAAGAATCTAGTCTTTTATTATATTTTCTTATCAGCTTTTTAGAAAATATAGAATTACTAGTGATTTTTGTGTATACAGTTTATAAGTAGTTACTTGACTGACTTTCCCCCCCCCAATAGTTTTTCAGCTGCATCTGTTGTGATTCCAAGTATTCAAGTCATGTCATTTGTAATAATGACAAGTTGTTTCCTCCTTTCCAATATTTATGCTTCTTACTGTTGACAGATTAACTGGCTACTCAGTTAAAATAATGCTAATTAATAGTATTGATAATTGGCTTCCTTGTTGCCGCCTGTCAGCATTTATTCATTATGGTTCATAATTTTGTTATGGTTATTGTGTTAAATGTCCATCTGTTTCTATTCTGCAAAGACTACTTTTGAGGTGAATCAAGAATTAATGTTATTTCTTTCAGATCTTTCTTGTTATTTACAGCTGTGATCATAATATTTCTTCTTGATCTATGGTAGATTATATTAGTAGATTTACAAATACACAGTCATACCAGCAAACCTGGGATCTGTCTTATTGAGTTGTTTCTCCCTACCACTCTCAATGTTTGCTGATATTTAAGAGTTCTGTTTTGGTATTCATAAGTTAGATTGGTGTTTTGGGTGTTTTTTTTTTTGTTGTTGTTGTTGTCTTAGTCCAGTTGTGGTATCAATGTTCTTTTGACTTCAAAATAAATTTGAGAGTCAATTTTTTCCCTCTCTGCCCTGAAGTAGTTTAGTGAGATTGGATGTAGTTTAGTATTGGAATATTGGACGTATGTCTTCAGTGACTTGTCACTTTATCTCCTTGGCCGTGCTAGTTCCTGGGTACTTTCTCAGGTTCTTTGACGCTTCAGCCTCTTTTGGGTTCTTGCCTCCTGTGATAGAATTTTGGTATAGTATATATCAGCCATAAAATTTTCCATTTCATCTGAGTTTCAGCTTAATTTTGATAGCATCTCCACATACTTTTACATATTTTGATTTCTTATAGATTTATTTTTAACTGCTTTTCCCATTCGGAGAAGGCAATGGCACCCCACTCCAGTACTCTTGCCTGAAAAATCCCATGGATGAAGAAGCCTGGTGGGCTGCAGTCCATGGGGTCGCTAAGAGTCGGACACGACTGAGTGACTTCACTTTCACGCATTGGAGAAGGAAATGACAACCTACTCCAATGTTCTTGCCTGGAGAGCCCCAGGGACAGGGGAGCCTGGTGGGCTACCGTCTATGGGGTCGCACAGAGTCAGACACGACTGAAGCGACTTAGCAGCAGCAGCTCTTTGCATTTCTATTTTGCGTAAATCCATTTCCCCCTTTTTCTTGATTCTCACAGTCAGTTGTCATTAGCATATGCCTTTTTTCACAAATTCTTTTCTGTTAGAGGATCTTTTCCGAAAATAATTAGTATTGATATTAACTAGTTCATTGAAAAACTGCATGAAACTGTACTTTTAAACATTTTATTTTAAATTAAAATAAGTAAATATGCACTCTTTGTTTCCAAGTGTAGGACCAATGTCTTTCTTTAAATATTCGGTGACTAAACTTGGTTTGAATTATGTCATCTCTGGCTTTACATAATGCGTCATTATGATTTTCCAGTTTGGCACTTAACTTTTAAGTAAAATGAGAAGTTAGTCACATTTGCAAAGCAGTCTTCATACAAAGGCATGGATTTTTTTTTTCTTTTTTTTTTTAAAGTACTGTTTTCATAGTTCTTTAGAGTGGTTTTGTTTACATCTAATTTCACAGAAAAAAATTTAGCTGTCTGCATTTATTTAGTGTTTACAAATCAATTAACTTTTTTTTTTTTTTAAATAAAAAGAACTTAAAAAAAAAAGAATCTTAAGTTTAGCCAAGTTTGGATGAATGTCAGCAGTGCCCAGGAGCTATTTCAGGTATAGGGGTCCAACTAGTGACCAAGTGATAGTGCTCCCGATGTAAAGCAGTAAATAAGCAGATATAATTCAACTGATAAAACATTATAACATATGATTGGAGTCATTTTCTGAAAGTCATTTTCTTCTTATAGTTGGGTATATCCCCTGCATATTTATTGTCGCAACAAGCACTGGGCCCTAAATTCCATGGCATCTCATTTACATTGGCCATTACCCTTCTTTTCTTTTTTATTGGTAAGGCTTTAGTATCTGGTTTTTATTTTCCCTGTTTTTAGGTAAAGGTGATGACAGGTAGTGAGCTGACAGATTCAGGAGCAGGGAGTGGGATCCAGGGCACTGACCTGGAAGGGCATGAGCCATAGCGTGCGGGAAGACCAGCTGGACATTGACCTGCAGAGAGATTTACAGCGGTGAACTAGCCTCCTGTCTTGCTGACTTTTTATGTGGATGCTTTGCCTACATTAAAAGTCTTTCTCTTTTAAACTGTCTTCACAGATAGTTTTAACTTATCAATCCTCAGAATACGGTCTGTGGATCCTCTTTCATCATAACGCTAAAACATTATTTGCCTTTTCCACTGTTTTTGCCATTTCTGCTGAGGGTGCAAAAGTGCCGTGAATAAAAATGATGGTGCCTGTTCACAAACAAGGCTGGGGCGCCAACTGTGATAGTATTAAACTTTCATGATGGCCATATGTTCTTCACCTCCAAGCACTTGTAGTAAGAAGAAGATTCCAGTTACATTTAAGAATGTCATTGATGTAGCTATAAAAATAATTAATTTTACCAAATTTTGACCCTGAGTACACATCTTTTTAAAATGCTTATGATGAAATGGAAGTGTGTAGAAAGCACTTTTGTCACATACTAAAAGAAGGTGTCCACAGGGAAGCCTTGTGTGAGCAACTGACTTAACTAGCTGCTTTGTCATGATGGACTACTTTTACCTAAAAGAACAATTGACAGATTATGCTTAATCATCTTGAGTGCTTAGTAGATGGTTTCTCATAAATGGTCAAAGTACAGCCTTTTACTTCACTGACAGTGTTGTTGCCCATGTTAAATTCAAGCTTTCAAGCAAAAATCAACTGCAAAACAACTTCTACCTACCACTCTTGGCTTTGCAGCTTTGCAATACTTAAGACTTTGCTTATGAGATCAGTGGTAATACTAATTTTTTCATATTGTATGATGAAATAACTAATGCATGATGTTAAAAACTCAGGAATGTATAAAAGATTCATTCAAAGTGTGACCTAGACCAATAGATTTAAATGTAATAGAGTAAAAAAAAAGTGATATGGTTATAGATTTCTCAGCAATACTGACTCTTAAGAAACTATCCCCTGACTTTGTTCTGTTATCACAAGAAGACCACCCACAGTTACACGGAAGGTTATTAAAGTACCCTGCCTTTCCAGTTCTGCTTTTATCAGAGGTTGGGTTTTCTTCTTCCACTTTAAGACAACATATTGTAACACATTCAGTACAAACACCGTCGAGAGTCCAGTTGTCTTAATAAATTGGACAGGAAAAGATTTACAATCATGTAAAACAGTGCCTCTTCTCTCTGAATTTGAATTCTTTGGGAAAAGGTATCTGTTTTTCTTGAAAAGTGGTTTATGTTATCATGTAATGAATACACTGTCATTTTAAATGAATTAATATTTTTAAATCTCAGTTTTAATTTCTAATAGGAATTGAATGTAATAGGGTTAAAAAAAAAGCTCTCAGATTTCCCAGAGCAACTGACTGTTAAGAAATGATTTCTGTATAACCTACACAGACAGAGCTTTTTGTAATCTTCAGTAATGTTTAAGAGGACAGAGAGGTCCCGAGACCCAAAAGTTTGGGAACCACTGACTTCAACGCTAGCACAACCAACAGGGCCGCTGTCAGAGGAGAAAATGTGTGTTTCGGCGCTAGCAACTGGCTTTAAGGTCTGATTTGCTGTTTTTCCCAGAGGCAAGTTATCTAATGTATTGGGGCAAATTTTATCTCTCTGATACCTAGTTTCCTTACTTGTCAAAATTGACAGTAATAAAGCTGTTTTGTTCGTTGAAGGTTAGGTGGTAGTTTTGATGTTGTCTTTTAAAAGTTTTTTCATTAGGTGTTACAATGCCAAGCATGACTACCACCAATCATTTATTTAAAAAGAGATTGTGAAATTATTTAAAGATGTTATCTTCTGCCTGGGTGGCGTATTCACGTCTAAAACTTCCCCTTGAACCTTTATGCACGTTTTCAAGTATTGGGTTGGCCAAAAAGTTTGTTCAGGTTTTCTTGTGAGCACTTATGAAAAACCCGAGTGAACTTTTTGGCCAAGCCAATACATGTGTAAACTTAAAATTTTACAATTAGAAAAGCAGTGAAACTAATTCAGAACATTTACTTAGGCATGATGAGACAGATGGTAGTCCTATAAAAAGATGGCATATATTTTTGGAAGTGCAAACAGAAAAACAGATACTCTTAAGAATTCCAGAGTAATTTAATCTTTGCCTAGAAAATGAAAGGAAGAGATAAAAGACCATATGGCCTGATAGAACTTTGTGTGTTTCTCATGTTTGGGATTGAATTTTATTTATTGAATGTTATTATTAAGTTGCATATGGATTTATAGTTGAAAAAAGAAATTATCATCAAGTGATAAATTGCCAAGTGCTTTTACTATAGTTATCAGTCTTGTTTTCTGTGAAATGGATGCGACAGTGGGAAGCAGAGATGTTTGAACCTCAGACCTAGTAGTTAGTTAGTTAGTGTTAGTCACTCAGTTGTACCCGACTCTTTGCGACCCCATGGACCGCAGCCCACCAGGCTCTTCTGTCCATGGGATTTTCCAGGCAGGGATACTGGAGTGGGTTGCCATTTCCTTCTCCATGGGAACTTCCTGACCCAGGGATCTAACCTGGGTCTCCTACCCTGCAGGCAGATTCTTTACCATCTGAGCTATGAGGGAAGCCAGACCTAGTAAGGGTGAGTTAAAAATGATGCTTGCACATCCGAGTCAGTTACTGATTGTGCTGTTGAGACAACTGCATACATCAGCATCAAGTCGTCTGTCACTGTGGACCTTTCCTTTGAGTGTTCTCACTCATCTTACTTTGTTGTTTATTGAGCAGTTATCTGTGGCCTGCCTTCTTTGGGCCAGATCCATGATGAGTGCTGGGATAACACGCTGAGAAAAAAATGGACACTAGTCTCTGCTTTTGTCAGTTACAGCCTTCTGGGGTCATAGGTATTAATCAAGTAGTTATACAAATAGATGTAAGCATACATCCCAGATGGAAATTCGAAGCTGGGGAGGTGTGCAGTGTCCTTGGATCCCCTAATTGGAGGATTTCACCTAATCAGGAAGAGCAGTTTATGTTCCCTGAGGAATTGACAGATGAGCTGAGGTTCAAAGGAATTAGTCAAAGAGGAGAAGGAAAACGGAAACAGTTCAGGTCCAAGGAGCAGTATGTTAAAAAGTTCTATGTTGAGTGGGAATATGGTGAATATGAATGGAGCAGAAATCACCCAAGACAGCCAGACTGTGTAGAACTTTATTGGCCCTGTTAAGGAGCTGTGTAACCTTTTCCTATGATGATGAATTACCTCTTGAGGTGAGGTGTGAGGAAAGTGGAGGTGGGCGGGGTGTTTGATCACTGTACCTCCTGGGCCCCTGCCACAGTCCTGGATGCCTGGGACACATCAGTGAGTGGAAGAGGAGAGGGGTGACAGAGAGCCTGTTAAAGCAAGACACTTCTGTTGTCCTGGGTAAGAGGGTTTGCCGTGTAGCCTGAATGGCAAGATCAGGGCAGGTCTCATCGAGACAGTGACGTCGGGAAGACTTGACCGAAGCTGGGGGCGGGGGGTTGTTGTATGACGTTTGCAGCCAGCTCCCAGGCCCTCAGTGGCGGTGTGTTTATAGTGTTCTCAGAGCACCGGGAGGTGAGTGAAGAGAACACTGGAGGAACGGGGTGAGGACAGGAGCCTCAGCCCCTGTTGTCCTTCACTGAGGGAGCTGAGAAGCTGTTTCAGGTTGTTGTCGTCCTGCAGCGGGGCAGGCAGGATTTGAGGGAGGCCAGTGCCTGTGGGCAGGATCAGGCAGTCCAGATCCTGCCGTGGATTCTCTCCTAGTCAGGCCTCCTTTCCGCATCGTGTTCTGGATCTTTCTTCATCTTCTGGACTTGCTTTTCAGAACTTAACCTCCTTATTCATCTCTGAAGCTTGGACTTACAGCATGTGGCACGTGCCGCAGATGTTTTCCCTCCAGCCCTGGGACAAGTCTGTGTGTGTTCCTCACTGCATTAACTGTGTCTACACACACACGTTTCTAGTGGTTAGTATATCCTTAACTGGGGGACCTAGAAGGGTTGCAACTGCAACTGCTGCCTGCCAGAACTGAGGCTGAATGTTACTTAATGTCACTAAAATTATGTCACAAAATTGGGACCTTATGAAGAATTACTTGAAAATGGAAGTTAGCTGTGAATAAAATGCAGTTTTAAAATTCAACTCTACATGCAGTTGACTCACATTTGAGTCTCTCTAGTGCTTATACGTTGAACTTGAGCTCTCCTTGCCCATCCATTGTTAGAAAATTTTAGAGGCAACATGACCTGCTGGGGAAGCTTGGATAGCCCTCCCTGAGCGCTCCAAATGACTCCAGGGGATTGTTTTTTAACATTTTAACATCTTACATTTTATTCAGAAACGATTCATCTGTTTTTCAGATGAGGCGGTTTTCCATTATGGCTTGGCAGAGGACATTGACTAGTTCCCTGTGCTCTGTGCCACACAGTAGGGCCTTTTTTATCCGTTATGTATGCAATGGTTTACATCTGCCAACTCCAGCCTCCCAGTCCGTGCCTCCCCACCCTCAATCCCCCTTGGCAACCACAGGTCTGTTCTCTGTGTCTGTGAGTCTTTCTGTTCCACAGCTAGGTTCATTTCTGTCCTATTTTAGATTCCACATATGCATGATACCATACGGTATTTGTCTTTCTACTTAGTCCACTTAGTATGATCATCTCCAGTTGCATCCATGCTGCCTCAAATGGTGTTATTTTGTTCTTCTTTAATGGCTGAGTAGTATTCCATTGTGTTTATAAACCGCATCTTCTTCATCCATTCATCTATTGATGAACATTTAGGTTATTTCTATGTCTTGGCTGTTGTGAATAGTGCTGCTACACACATAGGGGTGCGTGTATCTTTTTGAATTAGAGTTTTCTCTGGATATGTGCCCAGGAGTGGGATTGCTGGATCATATGGTAATTCTATTTTTAGTTTTCTAAGGAACCTCCATACTGTCTTCCATAGTGGCTGTACCAATTTGCATTCCCACCAATGGTGTAGGAGGGGGTTCCCTTTTCTTCACATCTTCTCTAGCACCTATTATTTGTAGAGGTTTTTTTTTTTAAACCATTTATCATTTATTTATTTATTATTATTATTATTTTTTTACTTTACAATATTGTATTGGTTGTAGAGGTTTTAATGATGGCCAGTCTGAGGAGTGTGATCTGGTACCTCGTTGTAGTTTTGATTTGCTTTTTTCTAATAATAGAGAGCTGAACTAGCATTTTATACCATTCATAGAAAGCCAGTGGGGCCTGACCCACTAGGTCAAGCTTTAAGTGGAATAGGTTTACCTGCTGGGGTTTGGGAGTTTGGGGTAACACTCCAGACACACCAGACATAATCCATTTTGGATACTGAGCCATTGATCTAGTTTATCAAGAATTTGCTGATTTTCAGTTCTTATTATAAATGGTACTTTCTTTACAGCATTCCTGTTTTGGGGGCTAAACATGTTTGTTTTCTCTTGTATTCACGGCCTCTAGTTTTATGGATATTGGTAATTAAGTTTTCTTAATCTCTGTAAATTGACGGTTGTTTTTTTTTGGTGGACAAAATTGGATTCGTTGCTAGTGAGCCAGAAAATGATCACTTAACACAGGGAGGTTTTTATTAGTCTTCTCATCACCATTTTCTGCCTGTTAAGACAAATAACGCAGTTTCTCTTACTGTGAAGAACTGTACTTATTGTTACGGGTGTCCCCTGTAGGTGAAAGCACCTGTCTTGGGAGGTCTGGGCTGGCCGGGCTCTGGGATCGTGCAGGTGGACAGACCCTGTTCTCAGTAGACTTGTGGCTGTGGAGGGCATGTCTAGGCTTTCCCCAGATAACTTGTCACAGATTATGGACTTCCTTTAATTCATTTTTACAGCTGTTTAAAGATTTAAAAATACACCTAGGTTGTTGAATTGCTTGGGCTTGTTATGGACATGGTGCCTTCTTTGCTGAGTGTTGGCTCTCTGCAGGACACACGCTGGTGGCTGGGACCGTGTGGGTCATTGTGAAAAGGGCGACTGACTCAGTGTTAGGAAGGACAGGCACGTGGACCATAATTAGGGTTAAATCAAAGTGAGGTGCAAGGCGAAAAACGTTAGGGTTTGCTCCTGAAGCATTATCAAATGTTGGTCAAATAGGCAGTGATCTATTGTGCTGCGTGAAATGGGGGGGAAAAAAAATCTGTCCAAATGGAGCTTACCTTCTTATACTCAGGTATCTTTGTTCAGAAACTGAAGAATTAAAACTAAGACTTGTTGTGGAGACATTATTTAATGTGACCTTTTAATTTTTTTTTTTTTTTTTTTTTTAGACAGTGACTCTAGAGGGGAAATGAAGCTGGAAAAACGCATGGATGCAGCCTCGCCTGCAGCCTGCCCAGATGTCCGTGGATAATCTCCCCGAGAGAAATTGAGCCCCTCAGATCAGGTAGCTCGTCAGAATGAAGAAAATCAGCCTTAAGACCTTCCGGAAATCTTTCAACTTGAGTAAGAGCAAAGAAGATGCGGAATTCATGGTCGTACAACAGCCAGCACTAGCCGGTGACTTCGGCAAAGAGGAGTCCTTGTTCGGGAGTTGCTACGGGAAGGAGATGGCCGGCTGCGAGCTGCACGGCGAGGACGAAAAGGGCGGCGGCAAGAACCGGGCCAAGAGCGAGAGCCTCATGGGCACGCTCAAGAGGCGGCTGAGCGCCAAGCAGAAGGCCAAGGGCAAGGGCGGCGCGGCCGCTGGGGGCGCTGCGGACGAGGACACATTCTCGTCGTCGTCGGCGCCGCTGGTGTTCAAGGATGCGCGGGCGCCGCGGCCCATGCGCTCCACGTCGCTGCGCAGCCACCACTACAGCCCCACGCCCTGGCCGCTGCGGCCCACCGCCTCGGAGGAGACGTGTATCCGGATGGAGGTGCGGGTCAAGGCGCTGGTGCACTCACCCGGCGCGGGCCCGGCCCTCAACGGCGTGCGCAAGGACTTCGGCGAGCTCCGCCCGGCGGCCGAGCCCGCCTGCCCGTGCCCGGAGCCGCCCGCCGCTCCCGGGAGCCCAGCGCCTGCGGCCGGGGACCTGCGCCTGCGCCTGGGCGAGCACGTGCCTGTGGTCCTGGGCCTGCTGCCTCAGGACTACCTCCCGTACACCGTGCCTTTGGACGGCTCCTCCCCGATGGAGGTCTCGGCCGTCCCGCCGCCCCCGGCCGCCGGGGGCCCCTGCCCCACCCGCCGCGACGAGGACCCCGGGCGCCCAGCGCCCGAGCTCTTCGGCGACCCGCCGGTGGGCGGCCTGCTGGCGGGCCCCGTGGCGGGGATGCTGCCGAGCCCGCGGGCGGGCCCCGACGACGGGCCCCCCCTCTCCCCGCTGCTACCTCCGCTGCAGACCGACCCGAGCCAAAGGACCTTCGCCGGGCTTGCTGGCCCGGACGCCCACGCGGCCGACAGCGTGCGCTGCCACTTGAATTTCGACCCCACCTCGGCGCCCGGGGTGGCCAGGGTGTACGACTCGGTGCAGAGCAGCGGCCCCCTGGCGGTGACCAGCCTGACGGAGGAGCTCAAGAAGCTGGCCAAGCAGGGCTGGTACTGGGGGCCCATCACGCGCTGGGAGGCGGAGGGCAAGCTGGCCAACGTGCCCGACGGCTCCTTCCTGGTGCGGGACAGCTCGGACGACCGCTACCTGCTCAGCCTGAGCTTCCGCTCGCACGGCAAGACCCTGCACACCCGGATCGAGCACTCGAACGGCCGGTTCAGCTTCTACGAGCAGCCGGACGTGGAGGGGCACACGTCCATCGTGGACCTCATCGAGCACTCCATCAGGGACTCGGAGAACGGCGCCTTCTGCTACTCGCGCTCGCGCTTGCCGGGCTCCGCCACCTACCCGGTGCGGCTCACCAACCCGGTGTCGCGCTTCATGCAGGTGCGCTCGCTGCAGTACCTGTGCCGCTTCGTCATCCGCCAGTACACCCGGATAGACCTGATCCAGAAGCTGCCCCTGCCCAACAAAATGAAGGATTACCTACAGGAGAAGCACTACTGACAGGGCCCGCAGCCCGGCATCGTGCACTTTGGGAGAGAGAGAGAGAGACTGAGATACAGTTTACAGACTTTTCATCGCCATCAGAATCTTTCGCTGCCATACTCTTTATTTCAGTTTTATGTGTAAAAGAGTGTCCGGTCCGTTTAGGGGTGGGGAACCGTCTGCGAGGTGTCTTGGGTTCATTTTCGTTCTTTACAAAAGGGAAGTCTGGAGGTTTGAGGAGGTGTGAAGTCTTTTCCATCAGCGTGCAGACTAATCACAATGTGAATGATCAGATTCTCTTTACCCACCCACCCCCAGTCCTTTGCTGCTATCCACTGTGATTTTATGCATTAAAAGCACATTTCATGTGTATCCAATCCTGAGTAAAGTTGAATGAAACTTGCAGAATGAACCTGTTATGTCTCTCTTTCAGTGGCCCATCTTCAAAGATCGTGGTGAGTCAGCATAGCCGTGTGATTAATCACAAGAGTTTACACCTACATCGAAAATGATTTTTAATTTCATGCTCTACAAAGGTTTATTTAGAATTGTGAACTGACATAACCTTGGGTATTGGAATGCAGGTCTGTGACATATCTTTCTGCCACATTCGTTTCTAAATTGTTTGAGGTTGTGCTGTCTTTTGGTTATGAGAAGCTGGATTTTTCTGTTGCCTTCATTTTCATCTTGTGGTTTGTCTGTTTTTAATAAATGGCCTTACATTAAAAAGTTGTAAAGAAATGTATACCACCAATTTAAAAATTGTTGCCTTTTCTGTCATTAAACTCTGGTACAAATTGGCATAACGTATAAAGACCTATGGAACTAGAACTATCAAAGAAATTATTAGATGATCTTAGTTTCCTGTGATAAGCAATTTTTTGTTATCTATACTTTCCTCTGGTAAAATGTTTTATCTGTGATTTCTTTAGCTTAGACAACATTTTCTTGGGTGAACTTGATGTAGAAATGCTTTTCATAAATGGACTAGATCTCTTGCAACATTAAAGTCTATATAAAGTTTTAAATTGATCTGAATAGAAAGAAAATGTTTTAAAGTTGGGTTTATATTTTTCATTTATGTAGTCACCATTAAAATGTGCTAGATTTAACACTTCCGTCCCCCACCAAAAAAACAAAAGCAACAAAACCAAAAAATCCCAGTGACTTTAGTTTAAAAATTGTGGAAATTGTGGTGCACCGTTTAACAAAAATGTTAACACGGAATCAGGTGTGTGCATTTACCTACCATATATACTGCCATTTATCCATGGGTTTCTATTTTTAATTTAGCTAAGTCTTATGTAAATTAGCATCATTAGTTTTTTCATCTCTTTTGATTCAGTCCTTTGCAGGGTGGGGGTAGTATGTTATATCCAATACTTTTTAGTTATTTTGAAATGCAGTACTTATTCACTGCAGATTCTTTAGTATTTTGAAATTGTTCCATCCAGAAGATGTTTCTAGCTACATAACTTTAAAGAAAATATTTCCCCTTCCAGTGAAACATGTAATTTAAGACATTTCTTCCTTTTCCTATCTCCTATCCCTATTAAAAAAAAAAAAAAAAGGGTGAAGGTCTTAAGTCAAATTTAATAGCTTTGTCATTCAGACATATCAGTATCCCCATTTTTTTTTCTGTTTTTTTTTTTTTTTTTTTGAGTCAACTGAGAATTACCAAGAAAAGGCCCAGTGTATTAATACCTGTGTTATGGTATTTTGACTTAAAGGGGAAAAGGTACTTAATTTTGGTGGAATGTTTGATTGTACCTTGTTGCAAAGACTCCTCTTTCATTTTCTGATATGTTTTCACCTAACAAGATGGAATATGGAGTATACTGTAATAATATAATTTAAGTGTTCATTATAAGCTATTTGGATTAAGAACTATTACAGAGTTGTAAACTTATCAAATTAATGCAAGACATTTAAACTATTTTTTTGCAAAACTATTTATTTTTAAACAATTTAAAATATATCTAGGGTGAGTTAAAAGTCCCTGTGCATCTATATTAGATGGCAGGTATTGTCACAGAGTCACTGTGTATTAATAATAAGTGTTGAGATGGCTTCTCCGTGTTTCTAGAAGCATTGACATGTACTCTTTGTGAGACCGTGGTGCACAGAGGTCTTTGGACTGCCCTGAACCCTGTCTTATGTGGGCATAGCCTGTTCCCCACACCTTCCTCATGATAACCATGTGTTTAAGATCGAGCCATTTGGTTTCAAGTTAAGATCATCCTGATTTCCATATAAATGTCTTGAAAATTGTATTTTGTGTTTTTATGGAGGGCAAGTCTTGATACTGTTCTGATTCAGAAAGCCAATTCGTAGTGTGCTTTTGTATGTTCATAATCTAAAATTCCTTTAAGTAAAATCCCCTATTCTAATCCAATTTCAGATTGCTAGGGTCTGATAGTATATCAATAAAAATAAAAGTGTTTGTAAAGAAATCATTTACAAACAGAGAGGAATATTGCAGTGTTTTTCGCTTCTGTTTAGAGAACCATTTGGCCGAGGCAGCACAATATACTGAACAATTGGCTTTATAGGCTAGTAAAACATTCTGGTTAAAAATGGAAAGGGAAAAAAGAGAAGTCTTCATCCTGTAGCTTTTGTGCAGGTAGCGTTTGGGTGAATTTCTGGATTCTGCTGAATGGTGGCTTAGATGACATGGGTGCTGCTTGTAAGTGATTTCTTAAATGTTTGCTTCTGAAAATCTGAGCTCAAGGCAAGAGAACACAGGAAAGCTGTATCCTTCTGCCATACGAAATGAATCAGAGTTGCTTTTTATCAAATATCTCATCCCAGAAACATGATGGAAGCCAGAAGCTATTTCCAGGCTTCCTAGGACACTATTGTGCTTTTTTTTTTTTTTTTTTTTACAAATAATAAGAAAGCATAGAAAGTACTTGAAAAAGTCTCCTTTCTCTAAGGAAAACTGTGCCCCATTTTGGTGCAATAATCTGAAAATTTTAGAAGGTCAAAAAATGTCACAGGAAACGATCATAGAATTTAAAATAGTTTTTAAGGAAACCAGCTACACAGGGCAACCATCTTGCTGTTGAAAGAAATTGTGCCAAAAGGCTAAACCATTGGAATATAGGAAATAAAACCCAAGTACAATATACAGGATAATTTCTGAGCCAGTATTACTAAAACAGGATAAAAGTTACTGAAATCTTCAGTAGGTTATATTCAGTGTCCCTGCTAGTGCTACCAGTCCGAATCTCTTTCTTAACAATGCTTTCAGAAATGCCAGTTTTGATCATTGTACAGTTCACATTGTATATGAGAGAGATTTGCTTTATGAATGATTCAAAATAATCCGTTTTAAATCTTCATGGCTTTTCATCCAACGTGAAGTCTTAATTTGAAGTCACACTACCAGCAATAGACAGTTTCGCTGAAAACTCTAATAAGGAACACTTGCCAGTTCCATAAATAACCTTAAAATTCTAAAACAAAGTATTGGTACGCTAGTAATCACAAATTCGGTTTCTTTTAATACTTTTTTAATCCTGTAAAGATTTTTTATAAACATCCTTTTTATTAATCAGTCATAACATGGCGAGTGTGTAGTTGCTGTTTCTGAAAAGTGATCCAACCTCTACTTCCAGAGATGATGAAAAATTCTTATAGAATTTTGTAATAAGTATACATGTTGGGTTAAAGAAATTTTATAGTTGTCGGAGTGCCATGGAATTAATACTTGCAATCCAGATTGCTGTAGTTTACACTTTTTCTGTATGTTTCGAATCAGGTGTGTACCATTTGTACTGAGAACACCACAGAATGAATTATCCAAAGTCCATTGATTTTAATACGTGTTTTGGTTTGTAAACAAACTATAGTAATTTCTTGCACATTTTTGGAGATTAATCGTATAAAGAATTTATGTATCTGCTTCTAGATACAACATGTAAATAAAAATTTCGTTCACAAGATCTGCCTTGTGGTCTGTTTAATAATCAGATGCAGAGTTTGACTTGTAATTAGTATAGAGCTAACTGAGTTATTTCTGGACGTCCCATATACTGGGCAGAGACTGGAGGTAGGGACCAACAAGTTTTAGTAAAACAGGAAAAGTGAAATGGTGACAGGGGAGACAGCCAGTGTTGCTAAAGCCTTCAGCACAAAGGATGGAGCGAGTTGGCAGAACATTTGCAAAACAAAGACTAATTAAAATAACACAGTAATAATAAAACCTCTCTAACAGAATGTTAGGCCAAATGATAAAACATGTTTGGATTTTGACATTTAAAAAATATGTCCCTTATTACTTCATGATGTTCAATAGAATCAGGTGATCTTTCTGTAGGAGTTACTTAAAAATCCTTTCATAGACAATGATACCTAATAGCCACTGAGTTGCCTTATATGTTTTGAAGTTCTTGAAACACCACATTGGGTTGAACGTTCACTTGAAAATTTGTTGTTCAGTTACGTTTTAACAGGTCTTTTATCCTAGCTAATACAAAGATAAATTTTTAAATGACCTGGTTGAGAATATATCACAAATTTTGACTTTCATAGAATGCAAATAATGTGTTGTTCTAACCACGTTTTCTAGAACGGGTATCAATTGACAGCATTGATTCCAGTATCAGACTTTACTGATGGTGGTGCTAATGAAATGGGAAATTAAGGGAAAGAGATGGTCAGGTCTCAGGAGCTATGTAGAAGTTTAGACTTTACAGACTTAACACCCTAGCCAAATAGATTCTTACTCATCCAAACAGAGCTGAACTGTTGCTACAGTAGAGTCGCTCAGTCGTGTCCGACTCTGCGACCCCGTGGACTGTAACTGCCAGTCTCCTTTATCCATGGGATTCTCCAGGCAAAAATGCTGGAGTGGGTTGCCATTTCCTTCTCCAGGGGATCTTCCTGAGCCATGGATAGAAGAACATGGGTCTCTTGCATTGCAGGCAGATTCTTTACCATCTGAGCCACCAGGGGAGCTTACTATTAAGAGACTTTTCTAAGTATAAAGACAGGTCAGCTTAAAAAGTATCAGCAGATACGTGCTTGACTTTATCTTATAATCTATAGACAATACATTAGAATATGTAATGAATCTATACACCTTTTCCAAAGGAATACTCGAGACAGAAGTATCTATAAAGTGATAAATGACAGTCATCAATCAGATGAAATAGTATAGATGAAGCTCCTCTTGATGGTCATGCAGACAGTGCTCACTGCCACCTCATCTTTAAATTATTCTTTTTTTACCTCACAGGTTTTACTTACGCTTTCCAACTTTTCCGAATCAAAAATATTTTAACTTTTATTTCACTTGAATTTAGTCCTTATCCTGCTATTTTAATCTCCAATCTTTTTTTTTTTTAACTCTTTAGCTTCATTTAAACTTCATGTTTTAAAAATCCTTTAATTCTTTTAGTGTATTTGTATTCCAGTTTCCAGTTTTAAGGGCTTCCTAACCTGTAACATCTTTTAAAAAAAAACTTGACTTCTGTTTTTCCTGCTCTTTTTGCATGACTTGTCTTACTAATGGATGTTTTTGCCTCATCTTCCTTCCCCATCCCCTTTCCCCAGGCTGCTGCTGCTGCTGCTGCTGCTAAGTCACTTCAGTCATGTCTGACTCTTCGACCCTGTAGACGGCAGCCCACCAGGCTCCCCCATCCCTGGGATTCTCCAGGCAAGAACACTGGAGTGGGTTGCCATTTCCTTCTCCAATGCATGAAAGTGAAAAGTGAAAGTGAAGTCGCTCAGTCGTGTCCGACCCTTAGCGACCCCGTGGACTGCAGCCCACCAGGCTCCTCCATCCATGGGATTTTCCAGGCAAGAGTACTGGAGTGGGGTGCCATGGCCTTCTCCACTCCCCATGCTACCTCCCCTGAGTCCAGGGCCTCCTGATAGCACCAGAGCCTGACACTGACAAAGAGCCCAGCAGCAGCGGCATCTACATTAAATATCCATATCTGAGCATAGCTGAATTTTGTAGTCATTAGACTCCTGGAGTTTTGTTTTGAATTGCATTTTCCCTACATCATACCAGGTAGCCTCCCACCTCTTCTGGAAGAATTAGAGGAGTCTCCTCTTAGGAGAGGCTCCATCAGATTGTAAAAGCTCAGGAGAGGTTGACCAGAGCAGGGATTATCAATATTTTTACAGAGTTTATGAACAGGTCAGTTGCCTTTGCATAGAGGTCATTTGGGGCTGTCAAATTCTGTCCTTGGTAACTGGCTTGCAAATAAGGGTACATCTCAAGCTGGAAAGAGACTCTGATCACAAGCCATGGATTTCACACCAAGGAAATTTTTAGTAAGCACAGATTCTTCTAGGAAGCTAGCCTTTTCTGGTCTCTGTTCTGTAAGTCTAATGTATGTGTGTGTGTTAGGTCGCTTCAGTCGTGTCCAACTCTCTGCGACCCTATGAAAGTCTAGGGTCGCACTAGTTTTTGATAACAGCTTAGGTCATAAGTTATGTGTGTGTGTGCTCAGTCGTGTCCGACTCTGCAACCCCATGGACTGTAGCTTGCTAGGCTCCTCTGTCCATAGAATTTTCCAGGCAAGGATACTGGAGTCGGTGGCCATTTCCCACTCCAGTATCCCGGGTCCCACTTCCCGACCCAGAGATTGAACCCTTGCTTCTCCTGCCATTGGCTTGCGTCTCCTTGCTTTGGTCTCTTGCATCCCCTGCCCTGGTAGGCAGATTCTTTTTCTTTACCACTGGTGCCACCTGGGAAGCCCATAAACTGTTCTTTTAAGTATATGGGATTCCATCCTAGAGTGTCATTAAAGAGAACCTCTCCTCCTTTGTGTAAATAATCCTCCTTCTGTCCCCAGTGCATGTCTAACAGCTTCAGGACGTGGAGTCTGTCTCTGGTCCTCTCTGCTGAGAAGTGTCACTGAAGCCTCCTGCTCACCTAAATGGGCTTTCCTGCAGCCCAATTCTCACTGTAGTCTTCGACACCTTTTTTCTTGTGGCTGGCAAATTGTTAGCTCCATTTGACATTGAGAATTACAAGCCTAACTGTGACTATGGGTTATGACACTTGCCTAGAAAGTCAATAGATGCATTGATATATCTTTAAAGGCAGAAGAATCCATTACTTTGCAAAAAAAAAATGAGTTCTCCCAGAATGCAGTTAATGAAATCAGTGTATGAAACGAGGGCTGGATTTTACAGCATTTCTCAATTATAATACAAATGAATTGTGCTTCAGTGTTGGTCAGTCGCTAAGTTGTGTCCACTAAGTCATACTTCTAATACCTAATACTTTAATGCTCAATGTTTATTTCTCATTTCCTAAGCCCTATGCAAGGCAGACACCTGAAGGTTATGAAAAATGAAAGTGAAGCACAGAGGTGAACCTTCCCATAGCCACACACACATACCAAAAAAAAAAAAACCAAACCCAGTTTTAAAGTCACGGTCTGGCTCCAAAAATCTATGTTCGAAGCCAGTAGGATATACTTCCTTCCTTCCTTCAGGGCTTTCTATTATTTGGAGCGTTTCCATCTGTGATTGTCTGGGAAAGAACTGTAGCGTAAGTAAATGAATGACCTACTATCTTCTCTAGGGGATTACTCTGCCGCTTAAATAAAAAATACTCTTGTCTAAGCCATGGTAGAAAACCTCTGACACAGGCCTGGCTGGTGGTGTATCTGGGGGGCTTTATCTTCTGTTACTGGGGGAGGTGACCACTGCTGTCCCTTGTAGGGCCTCATCAAGTTTTCTTTTAACTACCTAATATACTAACATAGGAACAAGATTCAGTGAAGTTGAACTCTTGGGAGGACTTTTCCACATGTTTGGTGCAGAAGGAAAAGCGTTAATTCTGATTTTTTTTTTTGCTAATAAATAATGAGATTGCCCTATTGTACTAGTAGCCATGGTTGTTCACCTTTTTGCATTTCTTTTACCCATGCTCAGCCAATTCTCTTTCCACACCCTGAGCAAGAACTTCCTTACAGAAGTTCTAGCTATACTTAAAGGCTGTCTTTAGCTTCTCTGCCTGCACTTACATGGGTAGAAAAATGTACCACCTGTTCATATGATAAATGGTGTGATCAATCTAAGGGACATTCCCCTCCACACTTCTGGGAAATAACGATTTATACCTCCTTTATGGGCTCCCCCGTGGCTTAGGGGTAAAGAACCCGCCTAGAACGCAGGAGACGCAGGTTCAGTCCCTGGGTCGGAAAGATCCCCTGGAGAAGGGAATGGCTACCCATTCCACTATTCTTGCCTGGAGAATTCCGTGGACAGAGAAGCCTGGTGGGCTACAGTCTATGGGGTCGCAAAGAGTCAGACACAACTGAGCAACTAACACTTTCACGCTTTTCCTGTTCCATTGCTAATGAATTCCTTTAGTCATTGGTTCACTCATTGATGCTGAAAGTATTTCTTGAGCTTCTATTATGTGTCCAAACTGCAAAAGTAATTATAAGTGAGATGAGTTGTCATAGAAAGGTAAGGTTCAGTAAGACCTAATGTAATATTGAGAGAGGTGATTATCAAGGAACTGAAGATGGTTTATTCCATCTTTAAATAAGCAATGCCTTTACTCCCCCAAACCATAGATGATAATAACTTCATGGTATGGTGGGTGGCTCACTCCCAGAACTCGAACCAGGGATTCCATGCCATCCTGACCTTTTCCTTTCGCCTGTCGTCTCTGGATGTCAGCTCTGTTCTCAAGCTTTCCATGTGATGAGGGTCCTGATTGCTGGTAGCCCTCGAGACACATTGTTATAGTTTTGTAATCAGTGGAGAAAAGGTGTTTCTTTCCTCTCAGGTGCAGCAGAGAGATCCTAGCCAAGACTCCAAATTGCTTAAACTGGATCCTATATTCCTTCTTGAACCGATATCTGTGGCCAGAATAATAAAATTCTCAGATGCGTCCAGTGGGGTCACATGGCTACTCCACAGTGGGAAGACAGGAGTCTGTTCCAACAGGACCTGCCCCTTCTTGTTCCCAGAGGGGAAGGTGATACCTAATGTTTCACTATGTTAATGAACCAAAAAATGTGCTAATGAAATCAAAATAGTTCAATATGTATAAAAATGTGAGCACTTTCCCATGAGTAGCTTTGTGTTAAATATGATCACTTTTTATTAAGCACATTCAAATGTAGATCTTTCACATTCTATTTTATGAGGTAATCAAGTAGGATTACCTACTGTAGGCATGATTAGATTTATTTATTTATTTTGTACAATAGTGAGATTACCTGGCTAACTCGTCCCCATCAGATAATAAAGTATCTAGAAGGCAGAGATGTGGGACAGTATACCAGTGTTGACCATTTCTTGAAAAATTATGTGAAAACATTTGAATTCTTTTCAGTGCCTTGTATTATAATTAAAAATAAACAATCTCTAATAGATTTCACTGGAGAAGGAAATGGCAACCCACTCCAGTATTCTTGCCTGGAGAATTCCACGGACAGAGGAGCCTGGCAGGCTACAGTCCATGGGGTTGCAAAGAGTCAGGCATGACTGAGTAACTATCAATAGGTTTCACTAGTGAAGAACCTGCCTGCCAATAGAGGAGACGTAAGAGACGTGGGTTTGATCCCTGGGTCAGGAGGATCCCCTGGAGAAAGAAATGGCAATTCACTCCAGTATTCTTGCCTGGAGAATCCCACGGACAGTGGAGCCTGGAGGGCTATCGTCCACGGGGTCACAAATAGTTGGACATGACTGAAATGACTAAGTGCACACAATTATTGACCCATTAGTGGCAGATGAACTTCATTGACTGAAAAGTTTCTTCTCACTCTAAGAGATTCCCTCCGCTAGTCAGAAATTGTTTTGTTAGTTTTTTCCAGCTACGACTTATGAATCTTGTAAGTCTACTGATATCAGTCAGTTTATGTTGAGTTTTGATAGAGATAAAAGAAAAGTGAAAATCCTTTTAGAATAAAGCCATCTCATTAAAATGAGGAACAGAGAGGAGGTTATTTGAATTTCACTTCCGATTTTTCTATATTTTGACTTTAATAAATATTGCCTAAACTAAAACACTTAAAACAATTTGAAGTATCTTAATCAAAAATAATTAAAGATGCTTACTCCTTGGAAGAAAAGTTATGACCAACCTATACAGCATATTAAAAAGCAGAGACATTACTTTGCCAACAAAGTTCGGTCTGGTCAAAGCTAAGGTTTTTCCAGTAGTCAGGTGTGGATGTGACAGTTGGACTATGAAGAAAGCTGAGCACCAAAGAATTGATGCTTTTGAACTGTGGTGTTGGAGAAGACTCTTGAGAGTCCCTTGGACTGCAAGGAGATCCAACCAGTCCATCCTAAAGGAAATCAGTCCTGAATATTCATTGGAAGGACTGATGCTGAAGCTGAAACTCCAAAACTTTGGCCACCTGATATGAAGATCTGACTCATTTGAAAAGACCCTGATGCTGGGAAAAATTGAAGGCAGGAGGAGAAGTGGACGATAGAGGATAAGATGGTTGGGTGGCATCACTGACTCAATGGACAAGTTTGAGTAAACTCCAGGAGTTGGTTATGGACAGAGAAGCTTGGCATGCTGCATTCCATGGGGTCAAAAAAGAGTTAGACATGACTGAGTGACTGAACTGAACTGAACTGAATTCAAAATAATTCTGATTGACAATCATTTGATAACTAATAATTTTTAGGTATATTAGCTGCAGAATAGATACAAGATTCCCTTAGAATGAAATTTTCTATGTTATTTTTATTTTTTGTTTTCTTTTTTTCCCTAAAAGAATTGTTTGCAGGGTTATGAAGACTCTGCTGTGCTCAGAGTGTTTACTCTATATATAGAGCATTATCAGTTCCTGCATATACCTTTGACCCATTTATGGAAATAAAGAAAAGCCTTTGTTTTATTGAATTATTTAAAGGGACAACTTTTATTATAACAAGGTTAAGAACTTAGCATTGCCTAAAGGGCAGAACTTTTTTTTTCCATTTAGTTAAATGTTTAGTTGTAACAGTGTTTATCCTGGCGCATATGATTTGTAACAGTGTTTTTGGTTGTTTAAAAGTTCTGGGCCAACCCAATCTATAACCAAGAGAACTTTTTCCAACCCTTTCCTTGTCAGTAGATGAATTAGCTCTGGATGGAAAACATCCTGTTATTAATTTGCTTTTATTCTGTTCTTGTCACCACCACCCCCCCCCATCCAGAAGTCTTCTAACTGTAACTCAGCCTTTTTTTTTTCTTCTTATTTCCAGAAATAACATTTTAATTCATTCTATATTGATTTGTGCAAGATGAGCACAAATCTAACAAAATTCCCTGTTCAAAAACAAGAATTGATTTTTGGGGAGAGGTAAAAATTCATTTCCAGAATATTTATTCCACATGAATAGATTAAAGGTAAAAAAGGAAATCTAAATGATTCCATGAAAGGTTAAAATATACAGCCTCTTTGCCTTCTTTTGGTACAACACTGCCTTTCCCTATAGGTCTTCAAATGAAGCCGTTTCAGTGAAAATTATAAAGCATAAGGCAAAAATATACTTCAGTACTTTTCTCTGCTGTGACCTTGGAACTCTTAGTAGAGTGTGTTTGCATGCCCCTCAATAATTTACAAAATGACTTTATCACGACTTTGATTGCTTTCTGAGCTGGTGTCTTGATTTACCAGGTGATGACCTCACTTTTGCATGAGAATGCCACTTCAGGAAGCAACAAGGTTGCTTAAAGAATCCAAACTTTGATCTATATCCTTTGATTATGGAAAAAATACAAATTTATTTCACTTGTTGTTGAGCCGCTAACATATCTGATTCTTTTGTGACCCCGTGGACTGTAGTCCCCAGGCTCCTTTGTCCATGGGATTTTCCAGGCAAGAATACTGGAGTGGGTTGCAATTTCCTTCTCCAAGGGATATTCCCAACCCAGGGGCTGAACCCTCGTCTCCTGAGTTGCAGGCAGATTCTTTACCACTGAGCCACCAGGGAAGCCCAATTCACTTATTAGAAATCATGTAATTTTTGGAGACTTCGGTTGAGAAGTACAGCTAAGGTGTGGTATGCAGAATTTTATATTTAGGTCTCACTGGAACCCTGACTACTTATTTCCCCAGTAATGATGGTTGGTGGTTGGGTTTCATTGCTTTAAAGGTGATTTCATTTTCTTTCTTTTCTTGGTCTACTTCTGAAGAAGTAGTTTTTCACTGCTTACAACTTAAGAGACAATTGGTGGAATCCAGACGTGTGGCAAATGCTGACTGAAAAGGGAAGTCTGAACTTGAGTTTTTAGAAAAATGTGAACCAGATACTGATTTTTTTTTCTTTTCTACATACTGAAATAGCTACATACATATCTAATCATTTGTGGCCTTTCAAGCTATTGGCATTTGCCGTGTGATGAAAAGATAAGTTTGCCATGGAACAAGAAGATTAAATGTTAATTTTGATTTTAACTAAATTAATAATTTAATTAATATGCATTACTAGCTCAAGGGCATGAAAGAATTTATCTAAGTACATTAAATATGTAACATTTATCAACTACTAATTGCTAAACTTCATGATTAATTGATAGAATCTTGGATATTAACCTTTTTGTAAACTGTTTCAGTTGAAAGGATTTCTCTATAGGAACTGGGAGATAAAATTGTAATAGGGTGGGAATATTTGTCTATTGTTTTCAGAGGAAGTTAAAATGTAAGAAGTTTGAATGTTCAAATAGCTTTAAACTCTTCATAAAACTCTGAATAAAATAAATAAATATACCATATTGTGCTGTAGTTTTTCAATATTCATTTCTGTGTAGGCATTAGACTAAAATTCAATTTTAGTATCATGATGTTGGTTTCTATTCAGAACTTGTGGTAGAAATGAATATGCATAGACCCAGAGGTTGAATATATATTAAGGTAATCTCTTTGAATTTTAGTATGAACTTTTCAGTTGCATTTCTCAGCAATTCACAGCTTAGTAAAATTTATTTTTCATCTAAATAAATGACAAGACAAGGTTCTGGAGCAAATTTCCTAATAGTCTAAGTCTTTAATGATACTGAATCAGATATTTTCTTTTTTTTTTAGACATTATATTTTCATAGCTCTCATTTCAGCAATTAATCATACACTGTTTAACTGATTAACTGTCTGGTCTCCACAAAGAGATGATAAGAACCTGGAAAGTATGGTTACAATGTTTCCATAATATTCAGCATCTAGGGTTTGGTGACTTTCTTAAAATTTTACTAAAATTAATAATAATATTCTTTAGCAGGGACATATGCCAGAATTGTTCACAATAAAGATAAGGGTGATTAGAGAATTATTGAAATCTTTCTTTTCTTCTTTATCTTGAATTCTTAAAATCATCTTTATCTTAAAATCCTTAACTATCATGAATCTCTCTTTTTTTAAATCTATAATGTACATATACATCTTAAAATGTTCGCATCTTGCCAACAGGACCATAGATGTTTCCAGTAAAAATTTTAAACTGAGAAAAAAAGAATGGATATTTTAAGAGAATCATTTCCCAGATTGTCAAGCGCTGTGTCTGTTGTTGTTTCCTAAAAGTGATCTGCTTGAGAACATGCATGATGGAGGTGCCGTTCTGGGCAGCGCCTTCACAGCTGTTCTCTGTTAGTCCACGGCTGCAGGCTGTGGTAGAGACCATTCTCCACACTGTGGGCTCACTCAGTTGGGTCTGACTCTTTGCGACCCCATGGACTGTAGCCTGCCAGGCTCCTCTGTCCATGGGATTCTCCAGGCAAAGGATACAGGAGTGGGTTGCCATTTCCTTCAGGGAATTATCCTTATCCAGGGATAGAATCTGTGTCTCCTATGTCCTCTGCATTGCAGGTGGGTTCTTTACCAACATGAGCCATCAGGGAAATGTTTACATGCGTATAATAATGTAAACACCTGGATAATGATTTAACCAAGCATTGGATGTAATATTTGGTTAAATCACTGATAAATTGGTAGAATGGGGAAAGGACTGGGTAGGATGTGAGTGTGTGAGCACAGAGAAGAGTTAGATCTTTGTCTTAATGTTAAGGCTTACATGAGAAATTCAGAAATAATAGGATATACTCATAAAATACTCTAAAACAGACTTTGGCATTTGGATTTTTTGTTCAGTCACTCAGTCGTGTCTGACCCTTTAAGATCCCATGGACTGCAGCTCTCCAGGCTTCCCTGTCCTTCACCATCTCAAGTTTGCTCAAACTCCTGTCCATTGAGTCAGTGATGCCACCCAACAGTCTCATCCTCTGCGGTCCCCTTCTCTTCCTGCCTTCAATCTTTCCCAGCATCAAGGTCTTTTCAAAGGAGTCAGTTCTTCCCATCAACTCCCTGACAGGAGATTGAACGTGGGCACCTTGCTCTGGAAACGTGGAGTCTTAACTATTGGGCCACCAGGGAAGTCCCTGGCTATGTTTATGTGGGGCTGAATGTTGACTATGATGTATAAGTGACCACTTAATCTCATGTTCTTTGTATCTTTTTCCCTATAAAATGGCAGTAATTATTCTTTATCCCACTCCACCTGGGATATTGCAAAGACTATGCGCTTAGTCCCTCAGTTGTGTCTGACTCTTGCGACTACATGGACTGTAGCTTGCCAGGTTCCTCTGTCCATGGAATTTTTCAGGCAAGAAAACTGGAGTGGGTTGCCATTTCCTCCTCCAGGGAATCTTTGCAGCCCAGGGATTGAACCCGAGTGGCCTGTGTCTCCTGCATTGCAGGCAGACCATTTCCCTGATGAGCCGTCAGGGAAGTCCAATGAATTACTATTAAAAACAAAATTGCCAATCTTTCTGGAGGTGTTTCTTATATAAGAAACAATTCTCATTATTTCCTTGGTCTTTTAAAAAAAGAATATATCTTTATTTTAAATATGTACTTGGCTACGCCAAGTGTCAGTTGCAAGCATGCAAGATATTTTAGTTGTGGCACGTGGGATATAGTTCCCCGGCCAGGGATGGAACCTGGGCCCCCTGCACTGGGAGCTGGGGGCTTAGCCACTGCACCACCAGGGAAGTCCCTCCTTGGTCTTTATAGCTGTGTTTGTAGGGTAAGTCAGCACATTCTCAGTGAAGAGGATGTTGTGAAATTCCTTCCAGAGAAGTCTGGCATTCATTCTAAATTGACCTGGAGGCTAGGAACTCTGGAACTTATTCTTATAAGGTTCTTATTCAAGGTTCTTATTCTTGCCAGGTAAAATTTCCATGAACTACAAGCTGTTTAAACTGGTTGTTCATCGATTTGGCCATTACTGTTGCCAGGTCTTGAGTTATTTTTGTGTTATATTTTTAGAACCCCTATGATTTGGTAGATCCCAATGCTAAAACTGTGGAGAACGTGATGGCACCCCACTCCAGTACTCTTGCCTGGAAAATCTCATGGATGAAGAAGCCTGGTGGGCTGCAGTCCATGGGGTCGTGAAGAGTCGGACATACTGAGCGACTTCACTTTCACTTTTCACTTTCATGCATTGGAGAAGGAAATGGCAACCCGCTCCAGTGTTCTTGCCTGGAGAATCCCAGGGACGGGGGAGCCTGGTGGGCTGCCGTCTATGGGGTCGCACAGAGTCGGACACGACTGAAGCGACTTAGCAGCAGCAGCAGCAGCAGCAGCAATGCTAAAACTGAGTCACTGTTGTGCTTTTAGGTGTCCTGTTAAGAAAGCACATTTATTGCAAATTTGGTAAGATGTTTAGCAGGAGGTGCTTCTGGATTGGTTTGTGATTTAGCATCATGGGGGTCCCAGGCTCTTTTCTTTCCTTATGTTTCCCTTTTTTTTTTTTTTAAATTTACTTTCATTTCTTTATTTTGGCTTGGCTCAGTGTTAGTTGCAGCATACGGGATCTTTCGCTGTGTTATGCGAATGCTTTATCTAGTTCCCTGACTAGAGATCGAACCTGGGCCCCCTGCATTGGGGACATGGAATCTTAGCCACTGGACCACCAGGGAAGTCACATTTCCTTAATTTCAACATCTGTCGCAGGTTCAGGTTTTATCCTTAGGTGGCATGCTTCAAGGCCACCAGGTCGTTGCCACACCCACAGACAGCAGGTCTTCATGTGGCCAGGTGTGAATGCAGGAGAGGAGGGCTGTCAGGGTGGAAAAGGCCACCCTTCCCACAACACCTGTCTCCTGTATCCACGGAGAAATATCTTTCCCGGAGGTCGCTCTGCCTACATCTCTCTGGGCAGAGGGGGTCTCATGGCCTCCCTCCCTGAACCACAAAACTGTCTGGAAAAGGAAGGATCTCGTTTCTTCGGCAACTGCATTTGGAGGTGGGCGAGGAGAAGGGGTGGAGAACTGCTGACCAAAGCATTTGTTACAACTAACCAGCTCCCTTTATTTCTCTCCCTTCTACTCTGTTTACAGACGGTATCATCTGACAGCAGCCTCCCCTGCTCAGGAAGGGACTTGGAGAAAGTTACGACAGTGGCTGCTGACACTTCTATCAAGCATGGAAGAGTGGGGTTTCCAACCTGGCTACATGAAAGGTGATCAGGTCCATTTAAATCGCTTTGAAGTTTATCCAAAGCACCACAAAACTGTGCAAGCTGAAGAATCGAGGGGTAAAGCTCTACTGCTGGGGATCTTTTCCTCTTAACTGCCTTGTGAAGGGAGCAGGCAGCCATTAATGCTACTGATTTTACAAATAGTGATGAGCAATTAAAGGAGTGTGCTGTGTGTGTCTGTGTGCTCAGTTGCTCAGTCATGTCTGACTCTTTGCGACCCCATGGACTGTAGCCCCTCAGGCTCCTTCGTCCATGGAATTTTCCAGACAAGAACAGTGGAGTGGGTTGCCATGCCCTTCTCCAGGGGATCTTCCTGATTCATGGACCAAACCCGCATCTCTTGCATCTCCTGCATTGGCAGGTGGATTCTTAACCACTGCACCACCTGGGAAGCCCCAATTAAAGGGGCAACAGTTCAGATTCTAGGAACCAGGTGTGAACAATTTCATTTCTAGGCTCTGAATGACCGAAGGTGCCTGGACTATAAGTTTTCTGTCCAAAACATGTTTGGTATATGTTCATGGACAGCTGGAATTCATCTGAAATTCACGGGCCTGACATTTTAAATCACTGTTTCCGATTTCCATGCTTTTATAGTGAAGTTTGTATTTTGTTGGCTCCAAACAGTTGAAGAATGGCATAGGATGACCTTGTCATCAGGCGATATACAGCACAATCAATTCTATGTGTTCCTTCTAGATTAGTTCCCACGGATAGGAAAGTAGGAAGCATATCCTGGCATCCTTACCCTGGGTATTCTCTCTGTTTTTATTGTAGCCAATAAAATGTTGACTTCAGCAGCTCACCTTGCAAGAGGAGTGTGATGGACTTTAGAGGACTTCCCTGGTGCTCCTGAAGCAAGGGGCCTGGGCTTTGATCCCCGGTCAGAGAACTAGATTGCACAAGCCACAGTTCAGAGCTTGCATGCTACACTAAGGATCCCGCATGCCGCAGTGAAGACCAAAGGTCCTGTGTGCCACAAATAAAGCACAGTCAAATAAAAAATGTAAAGTGGAATGAATGAAGATGTGGTGTATATATATATATATATACACACACACACACACACACACACACACACACATACAGTGGAATATACCTCGGCCATTAAAAAGAACGAGATAATGCCCTTTGCAGCACTGTGGATGAACCTAGAGGATATCATACTGAGTGAAGCAGTGAAATCAGAGAAGGAGAAATGCAGTATGACATCCCTTATGTGTGGGATCAAAAAAAAAAAAAAGATACAGATGAACTTACTAACAAAACAGAAAGTGACTTACAGACTTAGAGAAGGAACTTGTGTTTGTTCAGGGCTGGGGGAGGGAAGGGGGAGGGATAATTAGGGAGTTTAGGATGGACATGTGCTCACTGCTATATGTCAAATGCAGAGCCAACAAGAACCCATGAATGAATAGCCAACAACGACCGATTTGTTTGTGAAGGGTTGTCACAACTGATTTTAACTCAGCGTGTAGACAGAGGTAGCTGAGGACTCTCTAAAGGCTGAAGATCACCTGTGGAGCTCATCAGAGTCTATTTTTTCAGAGTTCTGTCAAGAGGGAGTCAGCTACTATTGCACTCCTGCAAGAAACTCAAGGGTTCCCCAGTGGCTCAGTGCTAAAGAACCCGCCTTCCAACGCAGGAGACTGGGGCTCTATCCCTGAGTTGGGAAGATGCCCTGAAGGAGGAAATGGCAACCCACTCCAGTCTTCTTGCTGAGACAATCCCAAGGACAGAGGAGGCTGGCGGGCTACCGTCCATGAGGTCCCAAAGAGTCCGACATGACTCAGTGACTAAACAACAACGAAGAGACTCAGAGGTTTGAAAGGATGATTTTATAGAGTAAAAGGAGGACATTTCAAACAGTCTTTGATCGTTGTCCTTTTTGGGAGGGATTGTCCCCTAAGGTGGGGTTTTTGGAAGTGGTTTGGAGGTGGTAGGAGTGGGTAGTGGGTGAGGAGTTTTCAGACCAACTTGCAAACTTATTTGACAGTCTTGAATCGGTTCACTGTCCTTAGGCTCATGGGGGGAAGTCTTCTCATGGATAGGCCGTGGGAGTGTCCCTGTCTCAAATGAAAGGATATCTGGTCCTCTGCCTTGGGCTCTAAGTCCAGCCTAAGCCAACACTGCAGGATCATTGCATCAAACCCCAGTGTTCAGCATATACCAGCGCCTGGCATATAGTGAGCAGTCAATAAGTATTCATAGAGATGCATGCTAAGTCTCTTCAGTCGTGTCTGACTCTTTGTGACCCCATGGACTGTAACCCGCCAGGATTCTATGTCCATGGGCTTCTCCAGGCAAGAATACTGGAATGGGTTGCCATGCCCTCCTCCAGGGGATCTTCTCAACTCAGGCATGGAACCCTTGTCTCCGGTATCTATCTGCATTGGCAGGTGGGTTCTTTACCACTAGCTCCACCTGGGAAGCCCATTCATAGAATATGCAATACATATTTTATAAAAAAGGGGATCTTTCTCCCAACATTTTACTGTAAAAACTTCCAAATATAAAAGTGGAAAGAGCTGTACAGTCAACATCCAAATCTCCACCACCTAGATTCTATAATTAAAATGTTACTGTGTTTGCTTCGTCAAATATCTATCCGTGTATTCACTCCAGAGGAGGGATTTTCATATGATACATTTGATTAAGCTAATGAGAAAACAAAGTTTATAAACTTACTTACATGAGGAGAGTTCCTAGTTCAACAGAATAATCAGTGATAGCTCCAGAAATGTCTTAATTGCCCTTACAAACCACTGTTTGCCAAACATGGGAGGGGCTCAGTTCCCGTATAAGGCTTCCGGTGTACATGGACTTGAGGCAATGAAAGTGCTAAAGGTTCCTTTTTTGATAGTATTACGGAGCCAGAATTTACCTAGTCTTTAAGTGAAAGTGAAAGTTGCTCAGTTGTGTCCAACTCTTTGGACCCTACAGTCCTTGGAATTCTCTAGGCCAGAATACTGGAGTGGGTAGCCTTTCCCTTCTCCAGTCTTAAAAGTGACTTTTAGTAAACTTGTAGGGAGAAATGCCAATTAAAAAAAAAAAAAACTAGTGGGATTTTAAGCTTCGTGGAGCTACTATGATCAGTGTTTGTCATATGATTTTTTTTGAAGATTCCATGAAATCCTATGGACAGGGGAGCCTGCTGGGGTCGCAGAGTCGGACACGACTGAGCATGCATGCCCTTGCAGCTAAATTCACAAATGAAAGTCTATTTGTGGATTCAAAGAGACAAGTAAAAGTTGAGTATGCCTGCTGCCTCACAGCCTGTTAGGAGGCCAGCCATCAGGCTATGTCTGCTTGTTTTTCCCTCGGTTGTGTACTTTTTCTTGAGAGTTCATGTGTCTCTGCACTACTTCTCTCTAGTGCTAGAGGTCTGTGTGCTATGAAAAGTCTAGCAAGCGGCCTGTGGCCAGGGAGGGGAGGACCTGTGGGCGTGACCAGGGGTCAGTGCGGACTTTGAGCCCAGAGCCAAGTGCCTTGAGTTTGGATTCAGCCACCATCCTTCATACTGGGGGCAAGCTGGAACTCACCTGGTGGCCCAGTGGTTGAGAGCCCACTAGTCTGGGAAGATTCCACTTGCCGAGGAGCAACAAAGCCCATGCCACAACTGGTGGAGCCCAAACCTCTAGAGTCTGTGCTCTTAGACAAGAGAAACCACAGCAGCAAGAAGCCCACGCACCTCAAGGGGGAGGAGACCCATCTGGTGCAACTAGAGAAAGCTCGCACGAAGCAATGAAGACCCAGTGCAGCCAGAAATAAATAAATAAAAATTTTAAAAAATAGCTGGGGCAAGTAATTTAGCTGCCCTGAGTTTCAATTTCTGTATCACGGAATTAATTTCATCCAGCTGAAATCACCTGCCCAGGTTGTGATCAAGATGAGTGTTGAATGCCTGGCTCCTATTGACAATAGTCAATAGTAGTTATCATCAGTTAAAATGTGGTAAAAATTAGATACTTAGGAAATTAAAGTATATTGGTAGAATAGAATTCTTAGTTTTGAGCTAGAAAGGACTTCAAAAATCCTCTCCCTCTGACAGACTTCTTGTTTTTGTTCAGTTGCTCAGTCATGCCAGACTCTTTCTGACCACATGGACTGAGGCACGCCAGGCTTCCCTGTCCTCACCATCTCCCCTGAGTTTGCTCAATTCATGTCCATCGAGTCGGTGATGCCATTCAACCATCTCATCCTCTGTCGCTCCCTTCTCCTCCTGCCTTCAATCTTTCCCAGCATCAGGGTCAAAAAAGAAACTGAAATCCAGAGACATTAGGTAATTTCCCCACAATAATCACTGAACTTATCCTGGAATAGGGTGAAAAGTGAGGGTTTTTAAATTCCCTTAGTTAAAAAGCTCTTTCCACTATAACAGGTAATCCTGATTTGAGGATGCTGAAGACGGCCTCCTGCACCGTGAAGAACACAGTCCTCGGAGATATCCAGACCTGAGTCCACATCCGGACGTCAGCTCTTATCGTGTGGCCTGGGTAAGTTACACCTTGGTTTCCGCTCTGTAATAGGGTTTTGTAATCCCCCCAGAGGAGGCTGTTCTGAGGTTAAATGAGATAACAAAATAAGACACATCGCACAGTGCTTTGGCATATAGTGACAGGTTCCCCATTATGGCTGCCGCTGTCATTGAAAGCAGGAAGAGAAGGTGGAGAAGGAGGAGGACGAGGGGTTTAAAGAGAAGAACCCATTCCCGAATTCTCATAAGGGATTGTGGAAGACGTGGATCCTCAGAAGACTGTGGTGCTTTCAGGGTCCATTAGAAGGAAAGCGGAGACCAAGTAGGAGGATGGGAGATGAGATGGAAAGGAGAGCAGAGAGCAAAGATGTTGATGGAAAACAGCTGATGGTCGTCGAGCATTTCGGTTCCTTTCTGGGTTCTTGCCTTTGTTTAGAGAGAGATGATCCCAGACATGGTGCAATTTGACTCCACTGCTAGGTTTGCACTAACAGCCTTCCACCTCCCTCCTGTGCAGGCAATTACTCTTTCTTGATTTCTGTGCATGCGTGCATGCTAAGTTGCTTCAGTCATGTCTGACTCTTTGCAGCTTTATGTACTGTAACCCGCCAGGCCCCTTGGTCCATGGGATTCTCCAGGCAAGAATACTGGAGTGGGTTACCATGCCCTCCTCCAGGGGATCTTCCCCACCCAGGGATCGAACTCATGTCTCTTACGTCTCCTGCACTGACGGGCGGGTTCTTTACCATTAGCGCCACCTGGGAAGCTCTTCTTGACTCCTACCTGAGCTTAATTTTTTTTAGAACTTTTTATTTTGTATTGGGGTATAGCCTATTAACAATGTTGTGATAATTTCAGATGAATAGTGAAAGGACTCAGCCATACGCATGCATTTACCCATTCTCCCCCAAACTCCCCTCCCAATTTTTTAAATTTCGTGGCTCCAAACCATTGTCTCGCCAGGCTGCTTTGCAACCCTCAATGTGTTATACTGAGTAGTTGTATAAAATACAGGCTCAGAATAAGCTTTTTGCTCAGTAATAGAGTGGTGGTGACTATGGTGGCGGTAAGTCGCTTCAGTCGTGTCCGGTTCTGCAATGTATGTTTTGAATTCAGGTTGTAACCTTTATGATAGTTGGGCGAAGTGGACAGACTGTTGGAGTCCATGAGGCAGGGAGGTGTCCCGGTCAGGAGCATCGGGCTGTAGAAGCATCTGTGATGATGGAAATATTCTTCATCTGCTCTGCCCAGTGGAAGCCACGGGCCGTGCATGGCTATTGAGAACTTGAACTGTGGCTAGTGCCAGTGAAGAACTGAACCTGTAATATTGTTTGATTTTAATTAGGTTAATTAGTTTATTCTTAAAACTTTATTTTCTTGAAGTATAGTTGATTTCAGTTCAGTTCAGTCGCTTAGTCGTGTCCAACTCTTTGCGACCCCATGAATCGCAGCATGCCAGGCCTCCCTGTCCATCACTAACTCCCGGAGTCCACTCAGACTCATGTCATCAAATCGGTGATGCCATCCAGCCATCTCATCCTCTGTCGGCCCCTTCTCCTCCTGCCCCCAATCCTTCCCAGCATCAGAGTCTTTTCCAATGAGTCAACTCTTCCCATGAGGTGCCCAAAGTACTGGAGTTTCAGCTTTTGCATCATTCCTTCCAAAGAAATCCCAGGGCTGATCTCCTTCAGAATGGACAGGGTGGA
Source organism: Ovis aries (assembly GCF_016772045.2). Classification (NCBI taxonomy): domain Eukaryota; kingdom Metazoa; phylum Chordata; class Mammalia; order Artiodactyla; family Bovidae; genus Ovis; species Ovis aries. The sequence continues at coordinate 7,222,908 of NC_056076.1, read as the reverse complement.
TCTCCTTGCAGTCCAAGGGACTCTCAAGAGTCTTCTCCAACAGCACACTTCAAAAGCATCATTCTTCGGCGCTCAGCCTTCTTCACAGTCCAACTCTCACATCCATACACGACTACTGGAAAAATCATAGCCTTGACTAGACGAACCTTTGTTTGCAAAGTAATGTCTCTGCTTTTGAATATACTATCTAGGTTGGTCATAACTTTTCTTCCAAGGAGTAAGCATCTTTTAATTTCATGGCTGCAATCACCATCTGCAGTGATTTTGGAGCCCCCCAAAATAAAGTCTGACACTATTTCCACTGTTTCCCCATCTATTCCCAAGAAGTGATGGGACCAGATGCCATGATCTTTGTTTTCTGAATGTTGAGGTTTAAGCCAACTTTTTCACTCTCCTCTTTCACTTTCATCAAGAGGCTTTTTAGTTCCTCTTCACTTTCTGCCATAAGGGTGGTGTCATCTGCATATCTGAGGTTCTTGATATTTCTCCCGGCAATCTTGATTCCAGCTTGTGTTTCTTCTAGTCCAGCGTTTCTCATGATGTACTCTGCATATAAGTTAAATAAGCAGGGTGACAATATACAGCCTTGGCATACTCCTTTTCCTATTTGGATCCAGTCTGTTGTTCCATGTCCAGTTCTAACTGTTGCTTCCTGATCTGCATACAGATTTCTCAAGAGGCAGGTCAGGTGGTCTGGTGTTCCCATCTCTTTCAGAATTTTCCACAGTTTATTGTGATCCACACAGTCAAAGGCTTTGGCATAGTCAATAAAGCAGAAATAGATGTTTTTCTGGAACTCTCTTGCTTGTTTGATGACCCAGTGCGTTAATTTATGCAGTACAGCACAGTGATTCAGTTGTACATGTATAGACATTCTTTTTCATATTCTTCTCCATTACGGTTTATCACAGGATATTGACTATAATTCCCTGTGCTGTTCAGTAGGACCTGTTGTGTATCCATTCGATATGTAATAGTTTGCATCTGCTAATCCCAAACTCCCTAACCATTCCTCCCCCATCCCCCTCCCCTTTGGCATAATTAGGTTAATTTAAAATTTAAATATGGCCACATGTGGTTAACAGCTACCACATGGGGCTGTGCAGGACACGGCGCAGACGCTTAAGACAAGGCCAGGGTTCACATCCCTGCCTTGACCTCGCTGGTCTCTGCACTGCTCAGTCCCGAGGTGTCTTCATCTGTCAGGCCTCTGTGAAGACCACGAGTCAGTAGATGAGGTCAATATATGGAAAGACATGCACTGAGCCAATGTATGAAATAAGTCACTATATGGAAATGAATCAGTATATGAAAAGTACTTAAAACAATACTTCCCTGGTGGCTCAGTGGTAAAGAATCCGGCAGGAGACATTCACCAAGAACCTAGTACAGGAGACCTGGGTTCAATCCCTGGGTCAGGAAGATCCCCTGGAGAAGGAAATGGCAACCCACTCCAGTTTTCATGCCTGGGAAATCCCACAGACAGAGGAGCCTGATAGGCTGCAGTCCATGGGGCCGAAAAGAGTTGGACACGACTTAGTGGCTAAACAACACTTAAAACAATACCTGAAAATATCATGTAAATATATATGATGCTGACCCAGGGATCAAACCCAAATGTCCTGCAAATGGAGAATCCAGGTGGATTCTTTACCACTGAGCCACCTGGAAAGCCTGTGTAACTAACATATAACACTGTATTAATTTTAAGTACACATAATGACTTTATATTTGTATATATTATGAAATGATCACACCAGTAAGTCTAGTGACATTCACCACCGTATATACAGAATTTTTCTTGTGAAGAAGTCTTTTAAGATTTTCTAACTTAGCAATTTTCACATGTGCAATATATTATTGTTAACTATAGTCACCAGGCTGTACATTTTATTTCCACGACTTTTTAATTTTATAACTGGAAGTTCCTACCTTCTGACTCCCTTCATCCATTTTGCATCCTACTTTTCCAGCCCCTTCCTCTGGCAGCCACCAATATGTTCTCCATGTCTGTGAGCTTGCTTTTTTTTGTAAACTTCTGGTTTTTTTTTAGATGCTACATATTAAGTGAGATCATATAATATTCGTGTTTCTCTCTTAGCATTATTTCGTTTAGCATAATGCCCTCAAGGTCCATCCATGTTGTTGCAAACAGTAAGATTCCATTGTTTTTTGGCTGAATAATATTCCAGTGTGTGTATGAGCCACGTTGTCTAGTCACCCACTGGTGGACACTTAGGTTGCTGTCGTGTCTTGGCTATTGTATGTAGTGCTTCTAGGGACAGGGGAGCGTAGGTGTTTTCAAGTTGGTGTTTTCATTTTCTCTGAATAAATACCTAGAAGTGGAATTGCTAGATCATATGGTAGTTCTGTTTTCAATTTTTTGAGGAACCTCCATCCTGTCTTCCATAGTGGCTGTATCAGTTTACATTGCCACTTGTAGTACACAAATGTTGTCCCCGCCACACATCCTTGCCAAAAGCTGTCATTTCTTGCTTTTTGATAATGGCCATCCCAAGAGGTGTGAGGTGGTATCTCATCACCTCGTTGTGGCTTGGATCTGCATTTCCCTGACGATTAGTGATGCTGAGCATCTTTGCATGTACCTATTGGCCACCTGTGTGTCTTCTTTGCAAAAATGTCTGTTCAGATCCTCTGCCTGTTTTAAACTGGATTGTTTATTTATTTATTTTTCTGTTAAGTTGTATGAGCTCTTCATATACGTTGGATACTAACCCCTGTCAGATATATAATTTGCAGATATTTTCTCCCACCTAGTAGGCTGCCTTTTCATCTTGTTAATGGTTTCTTTTGCAGCGCACAGTGCCATCAACAGGCTCCATGTTGGACACCAAACAAGGTAAAACACTGGACAAGAGACTATGACTCCTGCTGTCCTGAAATTTATAGGGAGGGGTGTGTGTGTGTGTGTGTGTGTGTGTGTGTGTGTTAGTCATTCATTTGTGTCCGACTCTGCAACCTGATGAATAATAGATTGTAAACATCAACTTTGGGGAAAAAAAACTAGACCAGAAAGAAATCTTACAGCAGCTTGTGTACAGCAGCATTTAATAAAACAAAAACTTCCTCTAAAATCTTTACTAGAAAATAGAGATTTGGTCCCCTAGCAGCCCTCAGGAAAATAGTGATGTGCAGTGTGTATTTCCCGTTATGACACTAAAAGCCCTGAAATTGGGTGTTTCTGTTCTATCACAGAACTAAGAACGTAGACATTGATCAAGCCCCTCACTGGGGATTTATTATTAAAGTGAAACACCGAGGAGTTATTAGATCAATAAAAATCTCTAAAATGATTTTGAAATGATCAGAGAATGGGAAACAAAAGGATATAGTAGCAACATTATTTGGATTATGGGAACCAGGAAGTGTAATTAGCTATAAGAAGTGAAATGCATGGGATGAATATTATTGCTCAAGGAAAATATAAAACAAAAAGGTACAAAAAAAGAGACAAAGCACACAGCCCATGTGCTTTGTAAAAATTATTTGATTGCAATTGCTAAGGTACATCAGTTTATCTGTGGTGCTTTATAAATATAATAATAGCAATGCACGTGTGTGTGCTCAGTGGGGTTCGACTGTTTGTGGTCCCATGGACTGTAGCCCAGCAGGCTCCTCTGTCCAGGGGATTCTCCAGGCAAGAACATTGGAGTGGGTTGCCATTTCCTTCTTCTGGGGATCTTCCTGACCCAGGGAGCAAACCCACATCTCCTGCATTGGCAGGTGGTTTCTTTACCCTGTGCCACCTGAAAAAAACAATAATAGAAAGTGAGGGATTACAAGAACAACGAAACCCAAGCTATCTTTGCTGCCTCATTTTATGATAGCTACACCTTTCCTAAAAGATATTCGAAAGCATCTTATGATAATTAAATTGTGACAGTGAGGAAAGGGTGTGAGGAAGGTGCTGGGGGGATTTTGCACGTGATGTAGACTCTTCCCTCCAGGCTTCGTCCCAGGTACAGTTCAGATCCCTAGGGCTATGAACACTGGCCTATCTAAGAGGAGTTTCCTTAGACAAACTGCGCATAATGCCATAACAAGTTAAGTCAAACAGTAGCAAGTGATACTTATTTAGGCCAAGCTGGGTTCCATTGCTGGGCGGCGATCATCCTGACAGCTTTGTGGAGAGTGGAGGGGGACTTGGGCCAGGATGATGGACCTGTTTTGGAACAGGCACACAGGATTGAAGAGCCAGCTGAAACAATGGAGTGTGTAAACAGGAGTAGGAGGGAGCCGGCCTCGTAAAGATCCTTGCGTTGATTTCCTTTCCTGGGATAGAGGATGGGGGTTGCAAGGCTTCCCTGGTGGCTCAGATGGCAAAGAATCTGCCTGCAATGCGGGAGACCTGGGTTCCATCCCTGGGTCAAGAAGATCCCCTGGAGAAGAAATGACAATCCATTCCAGTATTCTTTTTTTTTTTTTTAAATTTATTTATTTATTTTAATTGGAGGCTAAGTACTGTACAATATTGTGGTGGTTATTGCCATACACTCCCTCCCCATCCCATCCCTCAGGGTTGTCCCAGTGTACCAGTTTTGAGTGCCCTGTTTCATGCATCGAACTTGGACTCCGGTATTCTTACCAAGAGAGTTCCATGGACAGAGGAGCCTGGGGTGCTGCAGTCCATGGGGTTGCAAAGAGTTGGACTTGACTAAGAGACTTAGAGAGAAAGAGAGAGAGAAATAAACAGGAATAAATACATCAGATAGCAATGTATCATGGAGAAATTTGACACACCGGGAAAGAGCTTGGGTTTTATCTCGTATTTCAACCATTCTGCCCCCTTGTAGTGGATTAGGATCACCAGGGAGATTTATGGAAAGGCAGACTCCTGGGCCTCTAGCTGACTGCCCCAGAAACGTGGTGAGTCCTATAACCTTCAGTCTTTTCAAGTTCCTTAGATGGTCCAATCCATGGACCAAAGTGTACAAACCAGAGCTGCAGGTAATGGAGAAATACAGAGACTTTTCAAGACAGGAATTTGAAAGTGGAATTCCCAAGAAGCTTGATTTTTTTCAGAGGTGAATGTTCAGGGTGACTTGGGCTTCCCAGGTGGCTCAGTGGTAAAGAATCCGCCTGACAATGCAGGAGACACAGGTTTGATCCCTGGTTCAGGAAGATGCCCTGGAGGAGGAAATGGTAACCCACTCCAGTATCCTTGCCAGGAGAATCCCATGGACAGAGGAGCCTGGCGGGGTACAGTCCATGGCGTTGCAGAGTCGGACACGACTGAGCGACTGAACAACAACATAGCATTCTGTGAGCTTCTGTGGAATCTCACTCGCTGAACCTGCCACCCTGCCCTTCTTCGAGCTGTCTGAGCAAATCTAAAGCTCCACTTTCATCTGTCTGTCTGCCCAGTTAGAGCTGGCTATGGCAGGACACAAACCCACAGCTGGGTTGACTGGTTTATTTTCAATTCATGACCACAAAAGTCAAGTGGTTTTGCAATACTGCCCAGAAGTCATCCTTTCAAAACCCAAGGCTGATCCCTTCTCTGCTCAAACAGGCCCGGTTATCTCCACATAAAAGCAAAGTTCCTCCAAAGCCTGGGAGGCCACGCCTGTTCCTGGCTGCCCTCCCTTCCAAACTAGGGGCAGAGGGACAAAATCTGCCCTCAGGGTTCCTCCTGGTCTCAGCGGTGACACGACCATTCTCTTAGTCTAAGAGAGCTCAGCACCGCAGCCCTGGAGAAGGGCATGGCTACCCACCTCAGTATCCTCGCCTGGAGAAGCCCATGGACAGAGGGGCCTGGTGGGATATGGTCCACGGGCTCACAGAGTCAGACAGGACTGAGCGACTGAGCACACTCAGCACCTCAGAGCCTCTCTCAGCTCTTCCTGCTTCTTCCTCCTTTGCAGCCTCTCAGCGGAGCCCTTCTGTTATTTTGCAACAAGGTTCGTTATTTCCACTGCTCCCCCTACCAGAACGTCTCTTAAGTTTAAACCCGATGTGAGAGGTGACTGGCTGGACAGGAGGCCGCCCGGAGGCAGAATGCGGAAACGGTTGCAGAAGACTCCCCTCTGACTCCCCTTGCTGCCCTCACGGCCTTTGCTTCATTGTCGCTGTGTTTTCCCCGACCTTCATTTTCACTGACTTCACCAAGACAAGGGAAGGTAAAGGAAAGAAAACACCTCGGGAAATAAAGTTGACTATGACCTTATTATCCAGATTCGCTGTTGTTGTTTAGTGGTGCAGGCCTTCTGACTCTGTGACACCCCATGGACTGTAACCGCCACGGGGTTGCAAAGAGTTGGACATGACTGGGCGACTGAACTGAACTAGACTGTAGCCCCCCAGGCCCCTCTATCCATGGGATTCTCCAGGAAAGAATACTGGAGTGGGTTGCCATTTCCTTCTTTAGGGGATCTTCCTGACACAGGGATCGAACCTGTGTCTCTTAAGTCTCCTGCATTGGCAGGTGGGGTCTTTACCACTGGAGCCCCCTAGGAAGCCATCTGCTATACTGCCTACTTATTCACGTGTATCTTGTGTAACCTACTCCTGTCATCCTGCCCTGGAAGGTTTCTCCACTTACTTCTAGGTGTTTGCAGGAAAGGAGCCTCCTGTACTCAGAGCCCCCTGCCCACCCCTCCTTCAGGCCTGTCTCCTGACTGCGAGGAGGAGCACCTCCCCTTTCATCCCTTCCTTTCTGGGATGGAAGCTGGTGGCCTGCTGGGTAGCCCCTTAGTTCAGTCGCTCAGTCGTGTCTGACTCTGCGACCCCATGGACTGCAGCACACCAGGCCTCCCTGTCCATCGCCAACTCCCGGCGTTTACTCAAACTCATGTCCATAGAGTCGATGATGCCATCCAACCATATCATCCTTTGTCATCCCTTTCTCCCGCCTTCAATCTTTCGCAGCATCAGGGTAGCCCTTGGAGATACATTTGTGATCACAACAGATAAAAATTCCTGCCTTAATAACTTTCATTTAGCAGAGAGATCAGATAATAAGCATTGAAAAAAAAAAAAAGTGAATTGCATAGTAATCTAGGAGGAAGGGCTTTAAGGAACAGAAAAATCAGTGTCAAGTGGTAGAAATGCTGGGAGAGGTGGTGGGGATTGCCCTTTCAAGTCAGTGGCCAAAGTCACAGCATTTCACTCTGAGAGGATAATGACAAGTTTGCTTTTAGATATGTTAAGTATGAGATGCAGATGGGTGATACAAATGGCCTGGGGTCAGTGTGAGATTAAAAAAAAAAAAAACTAGACTTGACCAGAGAAGACAAAGCCAAAGATAATATTCTCTCTCTCTCTCCCTCTTTTTGGTATTTATTTATTTGGCTGAGCTGGGTTTTAGTTGCAGTATTCTTCATTAGGTATGGCATGCGGTTGAGGCATGCAAACCCTTTGTTGGGGGCATGTGGAATCTAGTTTCCTGACCAGGAATCGAACCTGGGTCCCCTGCATGGGGAGCTTGGAGTCTTAACCGCTGCACCACTAGGGAAGCTTCAATAATAGTCTCTTAAAAGTTCTCCATGCTTCACATCTCCTGGTCTCTACATTATTTTCTGTGTTATCCAGCCTGATCTTTGTAAAACACAAATTGGGTCCCGGCACACCCCTGTTTATCTAGAGAATTTATTATTCTTTCTGGCTTTATCCTTTTGATGACTACTTTAGTGCCCAGAAGGCAGCAGCATGGATGAACACCAGTTTTCTTTTTCCTTTCTCTTTCCTTCTCCGGATAGAATGCCAGTTTATCTGGGAAGATGAATTCGATAACTTCCATGACTGAGTTTGGGTGGATATCACATAAAACAGATTTTAAAACTCCTTAATGGGGTTAATCATGAGGATTAAATGAATCAGAGTAAGAGAATATCAGATATTCTGTAAATTATGTCTTATTTGTAGCTTTCCCAGAATAAGGGGATTCCCAGGTGCTTCCCTCATAGCTCAGTTGATAAAGAATCTGCCCACAATGCAGGAGACCTGGGTTCGATCCCTGGGTTGGGAAGATGCCCTGCAGAAGGAAATGACAACCCACTCCAGTATTCTTGGAGAATCCCATGGATAGAGGAGCCTGGCAGGCTATAGTCTGTGGGGTCGCAAAGAGTCAGACGCGACTGAGCACACACTCACGCAGGCACACAGAATAAGAAACTTGCTCATCAGATCAACAGCAGTGTAGGTATTTGCATCCTAGTGGAGTCGAGCCCAGGACTGTTACAGGAAGGGAGACTCCTTCCAGGGCCTGAGAGCAGGCTCTTGTCTACTCAGAAATGAATTGTGGGGGGAGACACATGTGCTGACAAAGCAAGGGGCACCAGTGGAGAGCAGAGGGTAAGGGAACCCAGGAGGACTGCTCCGCCACGTGGCTCACAGCCTCGGGTTTTATGGTGATGGGGTCAGTGTCCGGATTGTCTGAGGTCAATCGCTCTGATTCAGAGCCCTTCCAGAGATGGATTCCAGAGAGGAAGATTCTGGGAGGTTGGTGGGACATGTGGTCTGTGTCTTCTCTCTCCTTTTGACCTTTCCCCAGTTCTTCTGGTTGGTGTTAGTTAGTTCCCCGTTTCTTTACCATGACTTCCCGTGGAAGATAACATGTGAAAGGAGGTTCAAGAGGGAGGGGGCATATGTATACCTATGGCTGATTCATGTGGATGAAACCAGTACAGTACTGTAAAGCAATTATCCTTCAATTAAAAATAAATTAGAAAAAATAAAGATAACTCATGCAAGTGGTTTCTATGGTGCCTGGCCAGCGTGGGTGGTTTTGGTCAGTATTTCCCCTAAGAGTACTGATTGGGTCACACGGAGGCATCATGTTCCAAGGAAATTTTGCAAATGTGCTCACCTACTTCTGTGCCTTGGCCGAGGTCCCAACGGATCCTGAGTTCTCTCTACCTTCACTTCCTGATCCATGGGGGACAAATCACCAAGATGACCTTTTCAACAGTGTCTTGCTTTTCCCAGAGAAAGCATGAGTCAGCATTGGGCTGCACAGCTTAGACTGAATTTGGGCACCATGAAGAATGTTCTGTCTTAAATGCCTGGGGGAGGCATTTCACAATGATGGTTGTAACCGCCCATGCCCTCACTGACGTCAAGACTCCGAAATCCCTTGGGGCTCTGGCTGGACTGGACAAGCTTATTGCAAACATCCTTGGTTTGGACATTGGTTGTCTGATCAGTGAGACCACTTGGGGTTTTTTCTTATGCTGGAGGGAAGCAGAATTTAAGGATGGAAAGGGCATATAAAACCACTTATCCAAGGAGGTCAGTAGACCCAGAGGCACTCATGCCCATGAGGAGTTAGGAAGCAAACCAAAAAAGGTATGCCTGTAAATGCCTCAAGGTTATGAAATTGAAATCTAAGGACAACCGATCATCAACACCCAACTAAGCTGGTCAATAACGCCCTGACTTTCTTGCTCACTTTCTCTCTCTAAGTCTCTCCCAGTTCCTAGCCACTTCCAGTTTGGTGCTGCCCAACTGGAATCCATTTTTGCTCAATAAACTCTTAACTTTCTCTTTCTTTTTTTTTTTTTTAAGAGATGTGAACCATTTTAAAGGTCTTTGCTGAATTTGTTGCAGTATTGCTTCTGTTTCATGTTTTGGTGGTTTGGCCTGGAAGCTGGTGGATCTTAGCTCTCTGACCAGAGATCGAACCGTCACCCTCTGCATTGGAAGGCAGAGTTTTAACCACTGGACCACCAGGGAACCCCAACTGTTAGCATTTTAAGTATGCCTCTGTTTATCTTTGAACGGACATTAAAGTGTGTGCAGTGTAACTTCCCCTTCCCGCCACACAGGATAACTGATGCCAGCCCTGCCAAAGAGCCTCTGACTAAGTATTCCTGTGCTACAAACATGAAGCTATTAACTGCAGTCCCGTCTATAATAGTATCTAGTACAGAGAGAAGCCACTATTAGACAACACATAGAAATTATAGCCGTGGGCATTTGTGAAAATATTATGATTTTAAGTGAAAAAGGCAGAATATAAACTTGCATTTATCTTATGCGTAACACTAATTGTGGGAAAGAAGATGGAAACATATGAAGAATGAAAACAGTTGTTATGCTTGGGCTCTGAGGGTAATTTTTATTTTAACCATTTATAAATATTCTATAATTTTGCTTAGTCAGTGTTCTTACATCAAGCAAATACAAATATCTGTTAGAAAACAGAGAAAGTAAGAAAGGGGCTAGTATTTTGGTGTGGAGATGATATCCTCCAGGATTCAGGAAGTGAAGGTGTCACTCACTCAGTTGTGTCTGACTGACTCTTTGCAACTCCATGGACTGTAGCCCTCAAGGCTCCTCTGTCCCTGGGATTCTCCAGGCAAGAAAACTGGATGGGTAGCCATTCCCTTCTCCAGGGGATCTTCCTGCCCCAGGTTTAGAACCTGTGTCACCTACATTGCAAGCAGATTCTTTACCATCTGAGGCATCAGAGAGGCAATGATTAAAAAAAAAAAAAGTTTTAACTTTATCTGGTGAAACAAGCAAACCTTCCATACTTCCCTCCCACTTTGAACACCTTTGTAGCTGTTTGTTCAATTTAACTTTGCAATTTAATGCAATCCACGGGATCATATTAAAAAGGAACAGGTTTAAGGGAAAACACAGCACAAGAGGAAAAGATAAACCAATTCCTGGAACAAGTCTAATTATATTTGCACTTACAGCCTGGAAACCAGTATCTCCTGTATTATACTGCTCCAGACAACTGATTGGCAGAGTTTCCCCATCGGACTGAAGTCCCTGGGCTTGTTTTAATGTTTCTTTATTACTTAGATGTTACTTTGCTAGTGTGTGAGATGAGTGCAATTGTGTGGTAGTTTGAACATTGTTTGACATTTCCTTTCTTGGGGATTGGAATGAAAACTGACCTTTCTCAGTCCTGTGGCCACTGTTGAGTTTTCCAAATTTGCTGGCATACTGAGTACAGCACTTTCGCAGCATCGTCTTTAAGGATTTGAAATAGCTTAACTGGAATTCCATCACCTCCACTAGCTTTGTTTGTAGTGATGCTTTCTAAGGCCTACTTGACTTCACATTCTGCGATGTCTGAGTGATCACACCATCGTGGTTATCTGGGTCGTGAAGATCTTTTTTGTACCGTTCTTCTGTGTATTCTTGCCACCTCTTCTTAATATCTTCTGCTTCTGTTAGGTCCATACCATTTCTGTCCTTTATCGAGCCCATCTTTGCCTGAAATGTTCCCTTGGTATCTCTAATCTTGAAGAGATCTCTAGTCTTCCCCATTCTGTTGCTTTTCTCTATTTCTTTGCACTGATTGCTGAGGAAGGCTTTCTTATCTCTCCTTGCTATTGTTTGGAACTCTGTATTCAAATAGGTATATCTTTCCTTTTCAACTTTGCCTTTAGCTTCTCTTCTTTTCTCAGCTATTGGTAAGGCCTCCTCAGACAATCCTTTTGCCTTTTTGCATTTCATTTTCTTGGGGATGATCTTGATCACTGCCTCCTTACAATGTCATGAACCTCCGCCTATAGGTCTATAGTTGTCAGTCACTCTGTCTTTGAGATCTAATCCCTTGAATCTATTTGCCACTTCCACTGTATAATTGTAAGGGATTTAGTTTAGGTCATACCTGAATGGTCTAGTGGTTTTCCATACTTTCTTCAATTTATGTCTGAATTTGGCAATAAGGAGTTCATGATCTGAGCCACAGTCAGCTCCTGGTCTTGTTTTAGCTGCCTGTAAAGAGCTTCTCCATCTTTGGCTGCAAAGAATATAATCAGTCTGATTTTGGTATTGACCATCTGGTGATGTCCATGTGTAGAGTCCTCTCTTGTGTTGTTGAAAGAGGGTATTTGCTATGACCAGTGCATTCTCTTGGCAAAACTCTGTTAGCTTTTGCCCTGCTTCATTTTGTACTCCAAGTCCAAATTTGCCTTTTACTCTGGATATTACTTGACTTCCTACTTTTGCATTCCAGTCCCCTATAATGAAAAGGACATCTTTTGGGGGGTATTAGTTCTAGAAGGTCTTGTAGGTCTTCATAGAACCATTCAACTTCAGCTTCTTCAGCATTACTGGTCAGGGCATAGACTTGGATTACTGTGATATTGAATGGTTTGCCTTGGAAACAGAGATCATTCTGTCATTTTTGAGACTGCACCCAAGTACTGCGTTTCAGACTCTGTTGTTGAGTATGAGGGCTACTCCATTTCTTCTAAGGGATTCTTGCCCACAGTAGTCGGTATAATGGTCATCTGAATTAAATTCACCCATTCCAGTCCATTTTAGTTCACTTATTCTAAAATGTCAATGTTCCTGCTAGCCATCTCCTGTTTGACCACTTCCAATTTACCTTGATTCATGGACCTAACATTCCAGATTCCTATGCAATATTGCTTTTATAGCATAAGAATGCACAATTGCAATCATCTCACGTACTAGCAAAGTAATGCTCAAAATTCTCCAAGTCAGGCTTCAACAGTGTGTGAACTGTGAACTTCCAGATGTTCAAGCTGGATTTAGAAAAAACAGAGTAACTAGAGATCAAATTGCCAACATCCACAGGATCATCAAAAAAGCAAGAGAATTCCAGAGAAACATCTACTTCTGCTTTATTGATTATGCTCAAGCCTTTGACTGTGTAGATCACAACAAACTGTGGAAAATTCTTCAAGCAATGGTGATACCAGACCACCTGACCTGCCTCCTGAGAAATCTATATGCAGGTCAGGAAGCAACAGTTAGAACTGGACATGGAACAACAGACTGGTTCCAAATAGGAAAAGGAGTACGTCAAGGCTGTATATTGTCACCCTGCTTATTTAACTTCTATGCAGAGTACATAATGAGAAACGCTGGACTGGAAGAAGCACAAGCTGGAATTAAGATTGCTGGGAGAATTATCAAGAACCTCAGATATGCAGATGATACCACCCTTATGGCAGAAAGTGAAGAGGAACTTAAGAGCCTCTTCATGAAAGGGAAAGAGGAAAGTGAAAACGCTGGCTTACAACTCAACATTCAAAAAATTAAGATCATGGCATCTGGTCCCATCACTTCATGGCAAATAGATGGGAAAACAATGGAAACAGTGACAAACTTTATTTTTGGGAGCCCCAAAATCACTGCAGATGGTGATGCAGCCATGAAATTAAAAGATGCTTGCTCCTTGGAAGAAAAGCTATGACCAACCTAGACAGCATATTAGAAAGTAGAGACATTACTTTGCCGACAAAGGTCGGTCTATTCAAGGCTATGGTTTTTCCAGTAGTATTGTATGGATGTGAGAGTTGAAATATAAAGAAAGCTGAACGCAGAAGAACTGATGCTTTTGAACTGTGGTATTGGAGAAGACTCTTGAGAGTCCCTTGAACTGAAGGAGATCAAACTAGTCAATTCTGAAAGAAATCATTCCTGAATATTCTTTGGAAGGACTGATGCTAAAGCTGAAACTCCAATACTTTGGCCACCTGATGAGAAGAATTGACTCCTTAGAAAAGACCCTGATGCTGGGAAAGATTGAAGGCAGGAGAAGAAGGGGATGACAGAGGATGAGGTGGTTGGATCGCATCACTGACTCAATGGACATGAGTTTGGGTAAACACTGAGAGTTGGTGAAGGACAGGGAAGCCTGGGGTGCTACAGTCCATGGGGTAGCAAAGAGTTGGACACAACTGAGCTGAACTGATTATTTAGACGTAGCAATTTAATGTTAAGATGAAGAGACACATTCTTTCTCATTGTTGTATCTTCTGTTGTCTAGAGACTCCTAAAATCAGAGGGTGGACAGACTCTGTTTTGTTCTTCTTATTTGCCCTCACCATTTAACTGTTTGATCCACGCTGGAGCCCTACAGCAAGCAGTTCATAAAGGATAATGTCTTCTGTCTTAGGATATGTGCTTAGTCGATAAGTTGTGTCCAACTCTTTGCGACCTGATGTAGCTTGCCAGGCTCCTCTGTCCGTGGGATTTCCCAGGGAAGAATACTGGAGTGTATTGCCATTTCCTTCTCCAGGGGAATCTTCCTGACCCAGGGATCGAACCCTCATCTCCTACATTGGCAGGTGGATTCTTTACCAGTGTGCCACCTGAGAAGCTCCAAATAGATAAGAGTGTCAGATTTTTGGATTAAAAAGGACAACCACAGCAAATTCAATTTTAAATAAACAGTAAAAACAATATTGCTGTCCTTCATAATGAGAGTGTTGTGTGTCCTGTGTGCTTAGTTGCTCAGTTGTGTCTGGCTCTTTGTGACCCCAGAGACTGTAGCCCGCCAAGCTCCTCTGTCCATGGGGATTCTCCAGGCAAGAACACTGGAGTGGGTTGCCATGCCCTCCTCCAGAGGATCTTCCCAAGCCAGGGATCAAATCCAGGTCTCCCACATTGCAGACAGATCCTTTACCAACTGAGCTACCTGGGAAGCCTAAGAATACTGGAGTGGGTAGCCTATCCCTTCATCAGGGGACCTTCCTGACCCAGGGATCGAATGGGGTTCTCCAGCATTGCATGTGGATTCTTTGCCAGATGAGCTACCTGGGAAGCCCATGAGAATGTTAAATATATTTAATTTTCGCTTCTTTGACAATTTATGGCAATTAACCTTAGAGTTTTAAAAACTAGATGGAAATTAGCCATTAGTGTAGTGAGCAATAAATAAATATATTCTATTGGTTTTTAGAGAGCAAAAGATACATTCTAATTTGGAGGAGAAATATTGTTTTCCTTTTTTAACATAACCTTTGAAATTCATGTGCTCTGGTTATTTAAGTAGTAAATACACAGTCTATTTGGGTGCTGAAGCAAGCAAAGGGCAAGTCGAAATTTTTTAGTTTTATTCTAACTTGGTTATAAGTCTTAGAATCTAGGAAAAGTTATACCAGACAGATTGTAATTTCTTACTTTCCCCCCTTATAATACTTTAGCACAATTTTATGAAATCCCTCATGGCTCTCTGTTAGTTAGATAAATGGGAAAAAAAGTCCTAATCTTCATCTAAAGAAAGAAAAGAAAGTGAAGTCGCTCAGTCATGTCCAACTCATCTTCATCTAAGGTAATCTTCATCTCAGGTAAACTTGAAATATTTTTTTTTACATTTTATTTTTTAGAATTAATTTTTATTGGCGTATAGTTGCTTTACATGTTGTGTTAGTTTCTACTGTGAAGCAAAGTAAATCAGCTGTATATATGTACACACATATGTATATAAATGCTTCCCTGGTGGCTCAGATGGTAAAGAATCTGCCTGCAATGCAGGAGAGCCTGGTTCAGTTCCTGGATTGGGAAGATCCCCTGGAGAAGGAAATAGCAACCCACTCCAGTACAGGCCTGGAGAATCCCATGGACAGAGGAGTTTGGCAAGCTACAGTCTATGGGTTCGCAAAAAGTCGGATCCCACTAAGTGACTAATTTATTGTTTTTAAGCCCCTCTTTTTTAGATTTCCTTCCCACTTAGCCATCACAGAACACCGAGTGGAGTCCCCCATGCTCTGCAGTGGGGCCTCGTTGGCTCTCTGTTTTGCGCATGGTATCGGTAGTGTGTA
Source organism: Ovis aries (assembly GCF_016772045.2). Lineage (NCBI taxonomy): Eukaryota > Metazoa > Chordata > Mammalia > Artiodactyla > Bovidae > Ovis > Ovis aries. Next base: position 7,207,408 of record NC_056076.1, on the reverse strand, counting down.
TTTGTCCATCCCAATCTCCCAACACATCCTCCCATCCTCTCCCGCTTGGTGTCCATAGGTTTGTTCTCTATGTCAGTATCTCTGTTTCTGGTTTGTAAATAAGATCATCAACACCATTGTTCTAGATTCCACATGTCTGCCTGCCTACAGGATGCTTGCTTTCCTCTTTCTGACCTACTAAGGCAGACTTCTGAGGATCAGTCCTCATGCTTCTCTGTGCTGTTGGGCTTTCCTCTCCTCTCACGCGAGCTGTTGCTCATTCTGCCAAGTTCCCCTGCTTTCCTGTTTCTTTGGTTACCTTTCCTCCCCTGGCCAGGGACCAGCTTATTAAAGTGGGGGCTCTTTAGTATTTGGCCCAGATCAACCGTACCTGACGGGCTTCCCAGGTGGCTCAATGGTAAAGAATCTGCCCATCTATGCATAAGACCTGGTTCCATCCCTGGGTTGGGAAGAACCCCTGGAGAAGGAAATGGCAACCCCCTCCAGTATTCCTGCCTGGAGACTCCCATGGACAGAGGAGTCTGGTGGGCTACCGTCCATGAGATCGCAAGAGTCAGACACGGCTTAGCAACTAAACAACAACAACAACACAACAGTGCCTGAAAGTGCTCTTCCGTCTGTGTTTGGCTGGTGGACACGTCTGCCTGAATTTGATTTGCTGTTGAAATTGGAACCGTAAAGTGTGATGGGATAGCGCTGGGAACTGAAAAGCAAAGAATGGAATGTTTGGAAATAACTTGAAACGTTGCCAGTGTGCTTTTAATGGAAATATTTTAATCAAGGCTTCTTAATTTAAAAAAATCAAGTAGACAATATGAATTCATTCTTAATGAGATGATTAGGGAAACAGAAATGAAGCCACCCATCCGGCTACGCAAAAAAGGTGGATGTGTGTAAGGTTATATGGGGTTGGCCAGAATATTCGTTTGGGTGTTCGTGTGACGTCCTATGAAAAATCCAGACGAACCTTTTGGCCAGCCGAAAACAAAATGACATTGCTTCGAAAGGTCCTGAATGATAATGAGACAGGTTCATGTATTTCTGACCCGAGCCGGACTCTTCAGAGGTCATGGGCGTTCGGGCTGAAGCGGTGGTGTTGCTGGATCAACAAGCAAAACACAGCAACTAGACAGAAAAAGGCGTCGACTCCTAGCATTTGGGGAATGGAAAGCCTATGCTGGCTGCTACGGTCTTGACACATTTAGGTTTTATTGCAAAAAGGAAGCTCATTTCTTCTCTTTTCAAATACTTAATATTTCCTCTGCATCTCCCCTCTCTCCTTCTGTCTCTTATATATACGCACACACACACACCCCTCCTTCTTTTGTTTAAGAAGGAAATGGCAACCCACTCCAGTATTTGTGTCGGGAAAATCCCACAGAGAGAGGAGCCTGGAGGGCTACAGTCCATGGGCTCGCAGAGTTGTACACGACTGAGCAACTAAACAGCCACAAACTTCTAGACTTGACAACCCGAGGCTCACGCCCACAGCTCATGCACTCACAGCTGCAGTCAGCATCTGCCCAAACCCCTTCCTGCCCCCGATGTCCCCCCTTGGCCTCCTCACTGCTGGTTTCTGAGCCCCGCCTTGCCTTGTCAGCCTGGAGCAAGGTCCGCGTGTCAGAAGGTTTCATCAGAACGTCCCGCTGTGGGTCCCGCCATCCCACACAGTCCGCAGCATCCACCTCCTGATTTGCGGGGAGGACTCAGGCGAAGTCCGTGGACCTCTGAGTCTGGAGGAGCCCCACCCCATGTGTTGGGCAGTGAGTGGACCCATCCCTCTCCTTCTGCTCGTCTGCTGCTGGAGTCTCCCCGATTCCCTAGCATTTCAAGTGTGTTTGGGGAGCAGATCTCACACACAGACCCAGATGAACGTGTCTGGCCGATGAAAGTGTGGGGTTTGGGTGACTCTAGTTTTTTTCACCTCTAGGCACTGATTTTGGTAGCTAAAATAGATCTGCATTCTCAGGTAAGTCACGGACTGGAAGAGGCATCATGACATGCATGTGAGTGAGAACAACCTTGACTGTAAACTGAGAAAATTAGGACCTCGGTCCATATTCACGGTCAGGAAGCAGCAAGCCTGCGCAGCTTCGAGCTGAGTCGATTTCACCCCATGGGTTAGTTTCTTGGGGCTGCTGTCATAAAGTGCCACACGTGGAGAGGCTTAGAATCAGTGAGGTTGATTTTCTCCCAGTTCTGGAGGCCAGAAGTCCAGAATGGAAGGGCCAGCAGGGTTGGTTCTCTTTGGAGGCCCCGAAGGAGAACACTTCATGGCCCTCTCCTGGGGTCTGCCCGTGGCTGGTGGTCCTGAGGGTCCCTTGGCTTGCACATCACCCCAGTTTCTGCTCTGTTGACACGTGGCTTTCTCTTCTCTGTAGGCCCCTGTCCACACTTCTTTTCTTATAGGGACACTAGGCACTGCATTGGGGCTCATCCTACTCCAGTGTGACTGCCTCTTAACTTGATCACATCTGCAATGACCCTGGGATTTGGGGTTGGGATTAGAACACAGCTCTTGACTTGGGCTGGGCCACTCAGCCCAGTTTGTGACATCCCCATGCTTCCTGGGCCCGCAGCTCCGCTCAGCCTGTCCCCCTTCTCGGGTGTGTCCTCCGGTGTCCTGTGCAGACCGCACATTCCACAGCTTCCCTGCCTGCCTCCCTTCTTTCCCCTCAGGTTCACCTCACCGAGTGTTTCCACCAGCATCCTTCCCTGGGGGTCCTGACCTCCACTGAAGGGATCATCCTGGTCTGTAGTTGGCTTTTGATGTATGCCCTTCATGGACCGAAGCTCCATAGACCCTTGGCATTCTTAAACTTGGTATTTGTGACTTCAGCTGTTAGCGAGTAAATTGGATGCATGTCCAGGAAGCGATGCGGATGATAACTTGGGGGCAATGTGTATGATAACTGCATTCGTTGGTTCCGCCATGTGTGTGCAGCTGCCCAGAGCTGTGAGCAAGCTCAGAAGCCCCCCGCGTGCACCACCCCCCAGCCTGGCTCACTGCTTCTCTACCCAACATCTCTCTCTCTTTTTTAAGAACACTGTCCACTGAGAAAGAAAATATATGTCCATGAAATGCTGCCAGGGACTTGGAACTTGGGAGGAAGAACAGCAGCCCAGATAAATATTTTTGGATGCATATAAATTTGGAGATTCTTGAAGATCTCGTGTATTCCTCATGAATACCAGGGATTGATCATATTTGCATGTTGGACCACAGTCATTTTCAAGTCATTTTTTTATTTTCAAGTTTTGATTTTTTTTTAGCATCAGCAATTATTTTTCTAAAAATATTATCAACTGGAACTTTAATGTAAAATGATAGCTAAAAATGAATCGGCAGGTTCCTCAAAGACTTAAGAGATTTTTATTGTTTTTTGGCTTGGTGAGATAGAGTCTTCGAACTTAACATTCAAAAGAGGAGGAGGCCTGTTTAATAGGAGTGCCTCAGGAATCTGCCTCCTCTCTCCTGCCCAGTCCTGCAGCCCCTCGACCCAGGTGGTGTGGGCATGGTGCTCTTTGGCAGGGCTCAGCCAAGTGTAAAGTTCAGTGGCACCTTCAGGGCGAGGGAACAGCCACTGGGGTCCTGTCTGTCTGGTGCTGAGGAGAACAAGTAACCTTCTAGCAGTTACCCCTGTATGTGACACTGTTACCCCTGGGTGTGACACCATTACCCCGTGTGTGACACTGTTAACCCTGTGTGTGACACCATTACCCCTGTGTGTGACACCGTCACCCCTGTGTGTGACACAGTTACCCCTGTAAGGGACACCGTTACCCTGTATGTGAGACAGTCACCCCTGTATGTGAGACAGTTATCCCTGTATGTGAGATAGTCACCCCTGTGTGTGACACAGTCACCCCTATATGTGAGACAGTTATCCCTGTATATGAGACAGTTACCCCTGTAAGTGACACTGTTACTCTGTATGTGAGACAGTTATCCCTGTATGTGAGACAGTTACCCCTGTGTGTGAGAGAGTTACCCCTGTGTGTGAGATAGTTACCCCTGTGTGTGACACAGTTACCCCTGTGTGTGACACAGTCACCGCTGTATGTGACACTGTTACCCCTGTAAGTGACACCATTACCCTGTATGTGAGACAGTCACCCCTGTATGTGAGACCGTTGCCATTGTATGTGAGACAGTTATCCCTGTATATGAGACAGTTACCCCTGTAAGTGACACTGTTACTCTGTATGTGAGACAGTTATCCCTGTATGTGACACCGTTACCCCTGTGTGTGACAGTTACCCCTGTGTGTGACACCGTTACCCCTGTGTGTGAGACAGTTATCCCTGTATGTAAGAGAGTCACCCATGTATGTGAACCATTACCCCTGTGTGTGACAGTTACCCCTGTGTGTGACACCGTTACCCCTGTGTGTGAGACAGTTATCCCTGTGTGATACCATTACCCCTGTATGTGAGACAATTATCCCTATATGTAAGACAGTTACCCCTGTGTGTGAGACACTTATCCCTGTATGTGACACTGTTACCCCTGTGTGTGAGACAGTTATCCCTGTATGAGAGAGTCACCCCTGTATATGACACAGTTACCACTGTGACACCATTACCCTGTATGTGAGACAGTTACCCCTGTATGTGACACCATTACCCCTTTGTGTGAGACAGTCATCTCTGTATGTGAGACAGTTACCCCTGTGTGTGACACAGTTACCCCTGTGTGTGAGACAGTCACCCCTGTGTGTGAGACAGTTACCCCTGTGTGTGACACTGTCACCCCTGTGTGTGAGACAGTCACCCCTGTGTGTGAGACAGTTACCCCTGTATGTGACACTGTCACCCCTGTGTGTGACACTGTCACCCCTGTGTGAGACAGTCACCCCTGTGTGTGACACAGTTACCCCTGTGTGTGAGACAGTCACCCCTGTGTGTGAGACAGTCACCCCATGTGTGAGACAGTTACCCCTGTATGTGACACTGTTACCCCTGTGTGTGAGACAGTCACCCCTGTGTGTGACACAGTTACCCCTGTGTGTGAGACCATTGCCCCTGTGTGTGAGACAGTCACCCCTGTGTGTGACACAGTTACCCCTGTGTGTGAGACAGTCACCCCTGTGTGTGAGACAGTCACCCCGTGTGTGAGACAGTTACCCCTGTATGTGACACAGTTACCCTGTGTGTGAGACAGTCACCCCTGTGTGAGACAGTCACCCCTGTGTGTGAGACAGTTACCCCTGTGTGTGAGACAGTCACCCCTGTGTGTGAGACAGTCACCCCTGTGTGTGAGACAGTTACCCCTGTGTGTGACACTGTCACCCCTGTGTGTGAGACAGTCACCCCTGTGTGTGACACAGTCACCCCTGTGTGTGAGACAGTCACCCCTGTGTGACACAGTTACCCCTGTATGTGACACTGTTACCCCTGTATGTGACACTGTCACCCCTGTGTCTGAGACAGTCACCCCTGTGTGTGAGACAGTCACCCCTGTGTGTGAGACAGTTACCCCTGTGTGTGAGACAGTCACCCCTGTGTGTGAGACAGTTACCCCTGTGTGTGACACTGTCACCCCTGTGTGTGAGACAGTCACCCCTGTGTGTGAGACAGTCACCCCTGTGTGACACAGTTACCCCTGTATGTGACACTGTCACCCCTGTGTGTGACACAGTTACCCCTGTGTGTGAGACCATTGCCCCTTTGTGTGAGACAGTCATCCCTGTATGTGAGACAGTTACCCCTGTATGTGACACTGTCACCCCTGTGTGTGACACAGTTACCCCTGTGTGTGAGACAGTCACCCCGTGTGTGCGACAGTTACCCCTGTGTGTGACACAGTTACCCTGTGTGTGACACAGTCACCCCTGCATGTGAGACCATTACCCCGTGTGTGAGACAGTCACCCCTGTGTGTGAGACAGTCACCCTTGTGTGTGACACAGTCACCCCTGCATGTGAGACCATTGCCCCTGTGTGTGACACTGTTACCCCTGTGTGTGAGACAGTCACCCCTGTGTGTGAGACAGTCACCCCTGTGTGTGACACAGTCACCCCTGCATGTGAGACCATTGCCCCGTGTGTGAGACAGTCACCCCTGTGTGTGAGACAGTCACCCCTGTGTGTGACACAGTTACCCTGTGTGTGAGACAGTCACCCCTGTGTGTGAGACAGTCACCCCTGTGTGTGACACAGTCACCCCTGCATGTGAGACCATTGCCCCGTGTGTGAGACAGTCACCCCTGTGTGTGAGACAGTCACCCTTGTGTGTGACACCGTTACCCCTGTGTAATGGTTGCCTCCTTCCTGGGGTCCCCCTCACTGGGACTCCTGCCTTTGGTACTTCCTCTGGCTTCTTTTTGTTATTTCTGACAGATCCCAGCTCCCCAGTTCTTTCACAGGCTTTTATATTTTAGTATTCTAAATGGGCATTTTTTTCTTTCTTAGGGAGATCAAATTTGGTAATATTCAAGAAATTTAAAACACTTTTTCAGCCAATCTGTGCCAACATTGGATTGGCAATAAATTTGATTGTAATCTTAAGGTGATTTCAAATCAATCAAGTTGATTTCAGTGAGTATTCAAATATTTATGTTTACTCTAAGAATTTTATAAAACATGAATTCAACCTCAAAATTAAACAAGGCATAAAATAATAGGGAAATGTGTGAGGTGATGGATGTATTAATGATCTTAATGGGGTTTATTCCTTTCATGACATCTGATGTAATATATCAAATGATCACATTGTACAGTTTAAATGTCTTACGATTTTGTCAAATAATACCTCAACTTAGAATTTTTAATAGTCTAATTTACATATCAAAATTAAATATTGGGGGAGAATGGATACACGTATATGTACGGCGGAGTCCCTTCTCTGTGCGCCTGAAACTGTCACAGCACTGTTAGTCGCCTATGTTGTTGTTTAGTTGCTAAGTTGTGTCTGACTCTGCAACTCCATGAACTGCAACACGCCAGACGTCGTGTGCTTTACTGTCTCCCAGAGCTTACTCAGACTCATGTCCACTGAGTCAGTGACGTCATCCAGCCATCTCATCCTCTGTCACCCGCTTCTCCTCCTGCCCTCAATCTTTTCATATATATATATATATAAAATCATATATATAATGAACTATACCCCAATAAAAATAAAAAGTTTAGAAAATGAATCAAAATGTGCTCTCTAGCTTAAACATCATCATAACAGTTTTATAGATGTGAGAGAGAAAAAATATATATATATATTCCTCCCTACCCCACTGGGCCTGTCCATTGGATGCATCCTACATATTATACAAGCTCAGCATGGCTGACATTTTGCACCACTAACTCTGCGCTGTGGGGTGTCCTGATCGCTGCAGGTACCTGCTAGATGCCCGTGGCTCTCTCCTACCCAGCTGCAATGACCACAGATGTCTCCAGACACTGCCCAGTATCCCATGGGAGACAAAACTGCCTTTGGTCAAGAACCACTGCTCATTTTTCAATTAGGTTGCTCTTTTTTTTTTTTTTTTTTTTTTGATATTGAGCTGCATGAGCTGTTTGTATATTTTGGAGATTAGTCTCTTATCAGTTGCTTCATTTGCAAATGTTTTCTCCCAGTCTGAGGGTTGTCTTTGTGTCTCATTTATGGTTTTTTTTTTTTTTTTTTTTTGCTGTGCAAAAGCTTTTAAGTTTAATTAGGCCCATATTTTTGTTTTTATTTTCAGGACTGTAGAAGGTGGGTCAAAAAAGATCTTGCTGTGATTTATGTCAAAGAGTGTTCTGCCTGTGTTTTCCTGTAAGCATTTTATATTGTCCGAACTGATGAATCTATTTACAGGGCAGGAATAGAGAACAAACGTGTGGATGTGGTGGGAGGAAGTGGGGGACGTACTGGGAGGCTGGGATTGACAGATATACACACCATGTGTGAGAGAGGGAGCCAGTGGGGAGCTGCTGTCTAGTGAAGGGAGCTCACCTTGGTGCTCCGTGATGACCCAGAGGGGTGGGATGAGGGTGAGGTGGGAGGAATGTCCAAGAGGGAGGCAATATATGTACACATAGAGCTGATTTACTTCGTTGTACCGCAGAAAGTGATACTGTAAAGCAGCGATACCCAATAATGTGCATGTGTGCTAAACTGCTTCAGTCCTGCCGACTCTTTTCGACACTGGACTGTAATCTGCCAGACCCTCAGTCCTTGGGATCTTCCAGGCAAGAATACTGCAGTGGGTTGCCATGCCCTCCTCCTGGGGATCTTCCCGACCCAGGGCTTGAACCTGCGTCTTTTAGGTCTTCTGCATCGGCAGGTGGGTTGTAAAGAACCACTAGCGCCACCTGGGAAGCCCATAGCCAGCAACAAAAACAATAAAAAGATCTGCTCCACAGTGATTGCAGTTTTACCAAATTATCCGTCTACATTCTAAGAGATTGTATCATATATATTTTTATATATTTTATAAATATACATATATATTTGCTACAGTGCTATTTAGTACCGAAAGATTCATCACCATAATATCTTCGTCGTGGCTTTTTACCATTACCAAATTGTCCTCTGACTATTTAAAACATTACATTGCCTGTTAATCTTTTATGAACCTCTTTTATTTCTACATCTTTTGTTTGTGTTTCCCTGATAGATTCCTGCCCAGCCCTTTATTTTCAACCTATTTGTATAGTTTCCATTTCACTATTTCCACGGCTCCCACCAGGCGTAACTTAAACCACACCAAACCGGTAAAGCTGACCCCACCTGGCTCGTATTTCTGTCAGCAAAGGAGGTGTCGGGCTGTCTGCCTCCTCTTCTCCACGGACTGATGCTGAGCTGCGTTAAGGGAAGAATAGAGGCCTGTGTCCTGCGATGTTCTGTGCTCCTGGGGTGCCCTTGTGAGATGGTAAGGACATGGGGAGGGTAGTGTTCTTTCCAGCTGAAGCCTGCACAAAGGCTGATGCTGCTCACGACAAGGAGGAGTCTTCCTTTCTAACCCCATGACCTGGACACTTGGATTCTGAGCCCAGGCTTCCCAGGTGGCTCTCGTGGTCAAGAACCCACCTGCCCATACAAGAGACACAGGCGATGTGGGCTGGATCCCTGGGTCAGAAAGAGCCCTTCCTGGAGGAGAAAACGGCAACCCACTGCAGTATTCTGGTCTGGAGAATCCCACGGACAGAAGAGCCTGGTGGGCTACAGTCCAGGGGGTTGCAAAGAGTCAGACACAACTGAGCACTCACACACACACACACACACACGCCCCAGGTGGGTCCAGCTGTGCCCACACCAGCCCCCCCTGCTCCTAATTCTGTGGCTATTGCACAAACACAGCCTCCAGAAACCAGCAGAGCTTCCTGGCACCGCAGATACTTCTGAAAGTATCTTTTGAAAGCTCCTTTTGTTTCTGGAACGCACCAGGTAGGGAGCGCTCTGTAAACATTCAGACTCCTTGAGAAGAGGGCTGTGAACTACCATCTAATATTCAGTGTCTCTAATAGGATAATGTAGATACAATGGCAAAACGTTTGGTTAATGCAATTTGGGGTCACGAGTTGGAGGTGCCTGTCTTGGTCCCAGCTGTCCGGGAGGGTCTACCTTGTCTGCCAGGACTAGCTGCCACCCACCCATTGGTCACTTTGCTCAACTCTATCTCACGTGAAGCCTTTCTTTCTTCTCCCCCAGGCAGCACTAATGGTTTCCTCCTCTGGGCCCCAGCCCTTTGTCTGCACTGTGTTTAGAACTCAGCTAATTGTGCTATAATGATTTGTTTATCTGTCTTGCCCAGGAGGTGATGAACATCTTGAACCCAGGGGACTGTGTCCTCATCATTTTTATACAGCATCTCCTTTTGTTGAGTCTCTTTTCACATCCTTCTGAACTCCTTTTTGGTGACTCCCACTGTCACCCACAGAAACTCCAAACTTCGCTTCTTTTTCTTCTCACGTGTATTTATTTGGCTGTGCAGGGTCTCAGCGGTGGCGTGTGGGATCCGGTTCCCTTGCCCAGGGATCGAGGCTGGGCCCCCAGCATCGGGAGCACAGGGTCTCAGCCCCTGGACTGCCAGGGAAGTCCCTAAACTTCACTTCTGTCAAATGCCCAGACCTGTCAAGATGAGCAAACCTTTACAGCTTTCCGTTGAGCTCTCTTTACTGTTTGGAACACACTGCCCCAAACATCAAACCACCCTCTTTGCCAGCTCTGTGTTAACCTGTCCTCATTCTCAAGATTGGTCAGAAGTACACCTTGGGTGTCCCCATCGTATTCTGTACTTTCTCAGCACGTGGTTTAGCACAGGATGTTACAGCCAGTTGTCAGCTTGTATGTCTGCTTTACCCACTCGACTGAAAGATCCTTGAGCAGGGAGTTCAGTTCAGTTCAGTTCAGTCGCTCAGTTGTGTCTGACTCTTTGCAGCTCCACGAACCACAGCACGCCAGGCCTCCCTGTCCATCACCACCTCCCAGAGTTTACCCAGACTCATGTCCGTCGAGTTGGTGATGCCATCCAACAATCTCATCCTCTGTCGTCCCCTTCTCCTCCTGCCCTCAATCTTTCCCAGCATCAGGATCTTTTCAAATGAGTCAGCTTTTCGCATCAGGTGGCCAAATTATTGGAGTTTCAGCTTCAGCATCAGTCCTTCCAATGAACACCCAGGACTGATTTCCTTTAGGATGGACTGGTTGGATCTCCTTGCAGTCCAAGGGACTCTCAAGAGTCTTCTCCAACACCACAGTTCAAAAGCATCAATTCTTCTGCACTCAGCTTTCTTTATACTTCAACTCTCACATCCATACATGACTACTGGAAAAACCATAGCCTTGACTAGACGGACCTTTGTCGGCAAAGTAATGTCTCTGCTTTTTAATATGCTGTCTAGGTTGGTCGTAACTTTCCTTCCAAGGAGTAAGTGTCTTTTAATTTCATGACTGTAATCACTGTTTACAGTGATTTTGGAGCCCAGAAAAAGAAAGTCAGCCACTGTTTCCACTGTTTCCCCATCTATTTGCCATGAGGTGATGAGACTGGATGCCATGATCTTAGTTTTCTGAATGTTGAGCTTTAAGTCAGCTTTTTCACTCTCCTCTTTAACTTTCAAGAGGCTCTTTAGTTCTTCTTCACTTTCTGCCATAAGGGTGGTATCATCTGCATATCTGAGGTTATTGGTATTTCTCTTGAGCAGGGAGCTTAGTACTCAATACATATTCACTGATTGTTTCTTACAAAATCCGTGTCATGTATCCAGAAACTTTGGAGTAAACTAGAAAGAATTTATAATCTGAAATCAGAAAACTTGCATTCTCCTCCAGGTCCTGCTGTTCATGCAGGGGGAGGAAAATAAAATATAGACGTTTGACTATAAGAATGTGTTAGCAAAAGTAGATCTAAGCAAAGAGAAACAGGCCCCTGCCAGGAAGCAAAAGCCACAGTTCAAGGACAGTGAATAAAACCAGACAAGTCAGCTTAGCAGCAACTGGGGAGGGTAACAAGACCCCGTGGAAAGGGGTCTCCATCTGCAGGTCCTCATGGCCCCGCGGTGACGCAGGCCAGAGGACACGTCTCTGTCCCGGCAGGCGGAGTGTCACCAACATTGCTCCCAGGGGGTCTTACCAGGTGACTCAGCGGAAAAGAATCCATCTACCAGGCAGTAGACGTGGGTTTGATCCCTGGGTCAAGGAGATCCCTTGAAGGAGGACACAGCAACCCACTCCAGCATTCTTGCCTGGAAAACCCCACAGACAGGAGCCTGGTGTGATACCAAACAAGCAGAGGAACAAACGAAAAATTATCGCAAGGTTGCCCCAGGGACAAAAGGCCAAGGGGTCTTTGGCTTTGGATAGAAACAAGATATCAAGCCTGAGGTTTATTTATTTGTGCAAACGTCTGCTCTTTGTCCCTGGTGAAGCCAGTGGAACAAATCGTGTTTGCCCATAACCTTGCTGCACGGGAGGGACAGGCCAGACTCAGGTGTTGGCAACATGTGTGACCTGAACGCAACGTGACAGCCTCCTGGACCGCTTGCTGAGGGCCTTCTCAGCACGGGCCTCCTGTGCGAGAGGTGACAGGTCACCCAAGACCTTTGCATCTCTGGTCTTTCTCTGTAAAAATGAGTGTGTGTGTATATATATATATATATATATATATATATATATATATAAAATATACATATTCCCTTTTATCTTTTGAACAAAAATGATTTTCAGCACTTTCTGTGTACATGTTTTCCCCCATAAAATGGAGATATATATTTACATTATGGATCCCTCAGATAATAATTAGCTTTGAGACCTGTGTATGTGTGTGGATCACTTACGCGTCTGTGCACAGCCCTTTGCGACCTTGCACGTGGCTCTCAGAGGGCAGGGGTGTGCGTCCTCTGTGCCACCACTGAGCTGTCCGACCCGGCTGTCACACACAGCGTTTTTGGTTTGTTTGTTTGTTTGTTTGTTTGTTTTTTTGGTGTCCTGTACAGCGTTTGGGCTCTTAGTTCCCTGACGAGGGATTGAACCTGAGCCCCCTGCAGTGGAAGCGCAGAGTCTTAACCACAGGGCTGCCAGGGAACTTCCCACAGTGGATGTTTTAAAGTGGACTGCGTTATTTGACAAACGCAGAGCCGTTTCTCATCAGATCTCTCCTTCTCTGACTCACGGGCGAGCCCTGAAAGCCCACGTTCTGCCCACCTCCCTTGTTAGTTTATTCCCTTAACAGACACTTGCTGCGTGTCTGTCATCCAGGTCAGGACTGAGGGTGTGAAGACAGAGTAGAATGGTCCCCAGACACAGGGGGTGTCTTCACTGCATTGCTCTTGGTGGCGGTGGTAATTCAGGGCGATGCCTCGTAGGTGAGACGAAACAGCGTATTTTGAAGGTCAGGATTTAAAAGGCAGAAGGGGGCTGCTCTGGAGTTAGGCTGTCCTCGCCCTGCCTCTCACCGTCCCTGTCACCATGAGTGTGCTCCTTGCTCCTCTAAATCTCAGTGTACTCTAGGCGACAAGGATAACAAGGGCCCACCTCATGAAGTTGGCTCTGGGAGTCAGTGGCGCCTGGTACCCTGCAGGCAGAGAACCCAGGTACCCCTTGCTCCTTACTGAATTCTGACGTCATCCCTGCAGTCCATGTGAAGAGGACGGATCTTAGCCCACTTAAATAAGTGAAGAGGACAGCTCTTGTTAAGTGGCTGATGGGGAGTTTGAATTTAGTTCTGTCTGACACCCAGAGAGGGCCTCTTTTCACAGTGCCATGCTGAATAAGAGGTGGTATTTACGCTTAGGAAACTTTCTTTTCATCTGCGTGGGGCCCACTGTCTTTCTTCTCTTGTCCCTTGCTTTGAAATCGGCATGCGCTCTGCCTGCCCCCTTCCCCCTGGGTGTTTCTTCCTCTCTGGGGAGGGGCGAGTTTAAGTCTCTATTTTCTGTGACCTCAGTATTCTCAAGTGGTTCATACTGGGGTTATGATCCTCAAGGTTCTTGCTGGCTAAAAGTCTCTATTTTCTGCATTACTGTCTATATGCTTCTAGAGTTACTACGGTTTCGTAATGTTCTTCTTTAACAGAAAATGTGTTCTTAGCAATACATGAGCTATACAATGAGCTATACAAACTCTTTAAAAAGTCAGCTACGACTTAGCGATCTCATCTCTCCATCTATCACATGCTCAGTCGTGTCTGACTCTTTTGTGACCCCATGGACCATAGCCCACCAGGCTACTCTGTCCATGGGATTCTCCAGGCAAGAAAACTGGAGTGGGTTGCCATTCCCTTCTCCGGGGGATCTTCCTGACCCTGGGATTGAGTTCAAGTCCCTCACATCTCCTGCACTGACAGGTGGGTTCTTTACCACCAGGGCCGCCTGGGAAGCCCGTGGTTTCAGGATGATTCGAGCACATTACATGTGTGTGCGCTTTGTTTCTCTCGTTATTACATCAGCTCCAGCTCAGATCATCAGACATCACATCCCGGGGGTTGGGGACCCTGCTCTCAAGTTTCTAGGGAGGAATCCTTCCTTGCTTCTTCCCAGCTTTGGGGACCTCCTGGTCATCCTTGGGGTGCCTTGGCTTACAGCTGCATCACCCCAGCCTCTGCCTCCATCTGCACGTAGCCTTCTTCTGTGCGCCTCCTCTGGGTCTGAGTATTCAAATCACTCTCTACTTTGTTTGGAAGTCGCTGGATGTAAGGACCTCTCTAATCAAGGATGAACAGTGAAAGTATCAGTTGTTCAGTCATGTCTGACTCTGTGACCCCCTGGAGTATAGGCCACTGGGCTCCTCTGTCCATGGGATTCTCCAGGCAAGAATACTGCAGTGGGTTGCCCTTCCTTTTTCCAGGGGATCTTCCTAACCCAGGGATCAAATCTGTTTCTCCTGCATTGCAGGCAGATTCCTTACCACTGAGCCACCTGGGAAGCATCCCAACCTGTGCCTCCATCCTGATGTGGCCATCTGTGTGCCTCCTCTGAGTCTGGGTATTCAGATTGCTCTCACCCTTTTTTTTTTTTTTTTTTGGTAATAAAGACACCAGCCATTAGATGTAAGGCCCCCTCTAATCAAGGATGACCTCATTTTAACTTGCTCACATCTGCAAAGACTCTATTTCCAAATAGAGGGGACACAGTGTTAGGACTTGAACATGGCTCTTGGGGGGAGCAACTGGATCCACTACACTAGCTTACTTGATGCAAAGATATTTCTACATCTGCTTTAAAAAATATTGATCTATTTTATTTCTGGCTGCATATGGTCTTCGTTGCACTGTGCAGGCTTCTCTCCAGTTGTGGTCACAGCTCAGTAGTTGTGGGTCATGGGCTTAGCTGCCCCATGGCATGTGGAATCTTAGTTCCCTGACCTGGGATCGAATCCATGTCCCCTGCGTTGGAAAGCAGATTACTAACCTCCAGACCACCAGGGAAGTCTCTTTACATAAAAGCATTTGAAAAGCTTAATGAATGAAGTGTAATGATGAGACTGTATTGAAAACAAAACTAAGACAAATTGCCCCGCAGTCTCTGTGACAATTGGGTCCTTGATCATGTGTTATCTTACCTGCATCCCAGCTGGTTTTCTCTGGGTCTTTTTGAGAGCAGAAGCCTCATCTTCCACTTCGTTTGTGTCCTTCCAAGCTTCCTAGCCCTCTGCTTAGCAAAAAGTGCTGAGAAGAAAAAACAGAGATGGCCATTCTCTTTTAACAGCCGAGCCAGGCAGGAACTTCAGCTGTAGTCTGAGAGATTTAGGTTGTACATAAGACGTATTTCCTGATGTTGAAAAAAACGACCATTGGCATGGGTTCCTGAGGAAGGGTGGAGAATTTCTGCCTCTGACCTCAGAGCCCAGTGTGTGGCTCAGGGAAGCATGTCCTACTCACTCATTCTAGGAACACTCCATTCTAAGACACACCGTTCTTTTTTTTTTTAAATTTTAGTTTTTTATTTTTTAAATTTTAAAATCTTTAATTTTTTTTTTAAATTTTAGTTTTTTATTTTTTAAATTTTAAAATCTTTAATGACACACCGTTCTTTTATACATCACTGGAAAAGGAACAAATGCTGGCAAGTATAACTGTAAAGCTTTGTGAATATAAAGGGTTAGTCGCTCAGTCGTGTCCGCCTCTTTGCCACCCCATGGTCTGTACCCCTGCAGGCTCCTCCGTCCATGGGATTCTCCAGGCGAGAATACTGGAGTGGGTAGCCATCCCCTTCTTCAGGGGATCTTCCAACCGAGGGATTGAATCCACATTGCAGGTGGATTCTTTACCTTCTGAGACACCAGGGGAGCCCTTGTGAATATAAGATGCATTTTAATTTCAGAGATGTTAAAAATGAAAGAAAAAATGGTGAATCTTAGAATTGATGAGATAGGATATTGAAACAGAAAATGGTCTCTGGCTGTGGAGAAAAGCCGGCCTTTGGCCTTCCGGGCCGGCTGGCAGAGTGGGGGAGCCTGCATTTGGTGTGTGAAAGTGCAGTGTGGTGACTGAGCGTGGGTTTGCAGCCTGGCACATGTGCGTTAGTGTTTTACCTTCAGTTCTCAGAGTCTTAGTTCCCTTCTCTACAAACGTACAATAGCATCACCCTTATCGGGCTTTCTATGAATCCAGTGGAGTAATGTAAGTGAACACACCCATCTCAGAGCTGACACCATGCTGGTGAATTTCTTCTTCCCTGTCCCATGCCTGTCCTCTGGCCTCCCCCAGAAGCTCTCTCTGAGAAAGTAAAAAGAAATAACTGAGCAGAGTATATGATGACCTTAGACCATAAAGAGCCTGAGGTGAAAGAGGTGAAAGAGAAGAGTGAAGAAGCTGGCTTAAAACTCAGCATTTAAAAAACTAAGATCATGGCACCTGGTTCCATCACTTCATGGCAAATAGGGAAAAAATTAAAACGGTAACAGGCTTTATTATCTTGGGCTTCAAAATCACTGTGGATAGTGACAGCGTTACAGTGTTAGTTGCTCAGTCGTGTCCGACTCTTTGCAAACTCATAGACTGTAGCTCCTGCAAATCTCCTCCATCCATGGGATTTACCAGGCAAGAATACTGGAGTGGGTTGCCATTTCCTTCTCCAGGGGATCTTCCCCACCCAGGGATCAAACCCGCATCTCCTGGATTGCAGGCAGATTCTTTGTCTGACCCACCAGGGAAGCCCATAGCATAGCTTCTAGATATAACCCATAGCATATAGATATATAGAGATAATTATATTGATTAATTATGACATAATTATAGTGATTTTTTTCTCAATGTGGTAAATTAAATTAAAATCCTAATAGTAAACTGTTTCCTGATTCTAGCTATCAGTTTTACTTAATCAAGATGCATTGTTCTTTCCATGTATTTCTGTTTGATAAGTATATCAGTTTCATGGTTGAGATATTGATCTATGTACGAATCTCAATTTCCGTTTGCTTCTGGTGATTTATCTGCATTTACAATTCCTCAATCCTGGATGACTTCACCCTTTAAATATTTGTGTCTACTGCAAATGCATACCCTTCCAAGTTAATGTTTACCTAGCTTAAACCTGTTTAATTCTTTAAGCTAAGTTAGCCTTTGATCCTAGGTATGCATTTTGATATTCCTCTTCATTTTTTTTCCTCTGGACTTTTCGTCATTGGAGAAAATTGCTGTTAAAAAATATGAAGAAAACCAGTTTTCTCTGATGTCAGTGCAGATTTGTCAATGATTTGTCAATGTCAGTGAAACGGTCGATTTAGCTACTGTGCTTACTAAGTCCCTGTGAGTAAGTCCCTGTGACTGATGGACCCCTTACATTGTGCGGAGTGTGGGAGAGGTCCCAGCCCATGCTCAGAAAGGGTCTTATTTATAAGGAAAGGGAAATTTTGGGTGAGAAAGTGACCCAAAGCACCTTACTCGATATCACTGAATTCAATAAAAATTAATAGGACAGATTAGGATTCACGATCATTTAAAACATACTATGACAAACTTAGTGTATTAAGAAGCAGAGACATCACTTTGCCGACAAAGGTCTGTCTAGTCAAAGCTACAGTTTTTCCAGTAGTCATGTATGGATGTGACGGTTGGACCACAAAGAAGGCTTGTTGCAGAAGGGGGAGCCCTTCCAGGGCCCAGAAAATCACCCTTGTCTGACACTGGGAAGTTAATTGTCTGAGGAGACACACCAGCTGACAAAGCAAGGAACTTCGCTAGAAGGGGCGCCCCTGCGGGAGGGTGAGGGGACCCAGCAGGACTGCTGTCACGTGGCTCGCCGTCTCGGGTTTTATGGTGATGGGGTTAGTTTCCGGGTTGTCCCTCACCAATCACTCTGACTCAGGGTTCTTCCTGGTGGTGCACGCCTTGTTCAGCCAAGATGGATGCCAGAGAGGAGGATTCTGGGGGGTGGTCAGACACGTGGTGTCTCCTTTTGACCTTTCTCGAACTCTTCCAGTTGGTGGTAGCTCATTAGTTCTGTGTTCCCCACCAGGACCTCCTGTCGTGAAACAACTCACATGAATGGTTACTATGGTGCCAGGCCAGGGTGGGCAGTTTCAGTCAGTGCACTTCTGCTAACAGGCTAAGCAGCGAAGAGTTGATGCTTTCCAACTGTGGTCCTGGAGAAGACTCTTGAGAGTCCCTTGGACAACAGAGAGATCCAACCAGTCCATCCTAAGAGAAATCAACCCTGAAGATTCACTGGAAGGACTGATGCTGAAGCTGAAGCTCCAATACTGTGGCCACCTAATGTGAAGAACTGACTCATTTGAAAAGACCCTGATGCTGGGAAAGATTGAAGGCGGGAGGAAAAGGGGACAACAGAGGTTGGATGGCATCACTGACTCGACGGATATGAATCTGAGCAAACTCTGGAAGATAATGAAGGACAGGGAAGCCTGGAGTGCTGCAGTCCACGGGGTCTCAAAGAGTCAGACAAGATTTGACTGAATAGAAACAATAACAAAGTCAAATTTTAAATGTCATGAATTGCGTTTCATGTTATTCATCGCTAGGGAGAAGTATGGGAAACATCCCCATTTCTTAACTATGCAGAAGATTGGTCCCCGTGTCATCGGAGGGATGAGGCTTGGATGGACAGGCATAGACCTGCAGGGGCTAAGAGCAGCGCAGACTTCTGGAGCTGCCCCGGTTCCCTGGAGCAGGGAAGAGGGTTCTAGGTAACATTTGAAAGCAGTGAAGACATGGACCCTCCTTCTGGAACAGCAAAGTATAAACACTGAGCAAATCACACCAGTGTAATCAAGCAACCTGAGAGGTTAACCACTGTCCACACAGTCATGTTCTGAACTGGCCCATCGTGACCGAGAGAGTGTCAGACTGAGTGAAGTAGGTCCACAGAGGAGGAGAAACACCGTATGGCATCCCTTATATGTGGGATCTGAAAAGAATGGCACAAATGAACTTCCTAACAAAACAGAAAGAGACTCACAGACTTAGAAAACAAACTTACGGCTGCCGGGGGGAAGGCACAGTTCGGGAGTTTGGGAAGGTCATGTACACACTGCTCTGTTTGCAATGGATAACCTGCAAGGACCTGCTATATAGCACGGGGAATTCTGCTCAGTGTTGTGTGCCAGCCTGGACAGGAGTGGGGGTTTGAGGAAGAACGAACATGAAAGGGAAGTTGCTCAGTCGTTTGCGACTCTTTCTGACCCCACGGACTGTAGCCCGCCAGGCTTCTCCATCATGGTATTCTCCAGGCCAGAATACTGGAGTGGGTTGCCATTCCCTTCTCCAGGGGATCTTCCCGACCCCGGGATCGAACCCAGGTCTCCCCCATTGCCGGCGGATTCTTTACTGTCTGAGCCACCAGGGAATCCCCTTGAGGAAGAATGTATATGAATGACCGAGTCCCCTTGCTGTTCACCAAACTACCACATTTGCCAATCAGCTATACCCCAATGCAAAAGAAAAGGTTTAAAGTTTGGGGGAAAAAGTAAATTGGCCCAGCACGAGTGGTGGTTAGGAGTACACGACTAATGGCTCCCATCAGGACAGCTGGAGTCTGAGAGGCAGGCAGGCGATGCTCAGGTGTGGTTAGGTGAGGCCTTTGAGCTGACCTTCAGCCGGGTCACAGTTGGTTTCTCACGTGTGCCAGGAGCTGACCTGTGCCCTGGGGACACCACCGATTAGAAACGAGCAGGTGCAGCGTAATGCAGTATCGATGGCCGGGCGTGTCTGCTGTCTGAGAATGTGAGTTGATTGATCTCACTAAATGATTAGACACAAAAGTGCATGGGGTCAGGGACATATAATTGACTCACTTAATCCTTATAAAACTGTCCATGCCTGGAGGTACAGAGAGGTTAGGAACTTTTCCAAGGTCACACAGCTAGGGTGAAGAGCTAAGATTTGAACGGACACTCCGAGCCACTTTATTGCTACACAGATGGAGAGTGTAGAAGCGCATTAGTTTCAACTACCGTCATTATAACCTGATCTCAAGAAGTGTTCCCTGGTGGAGACAGCTGGAGTTTCTCTTCCTGATTGTAAGAATAATCTTTGCAAAGGAGCCGAGTCTACCTGACAGGTATCTACCCTATGAGTTTGTCTGTTTCTAGGTCATCAGGGAGTTCAGGCTCTGTTGTGTCTGCCCAGGATTACTGAGGCAGCCTCTAACTACTTCTTCTTCCAATCTTACCTCCTCATGCTCTTTTTGAAATATAATATATATATTTGTGCTTCCCTTGTGGCTCAGCTGGTAAAGAATCTGCCTGTAATGCACGAGACCTGGGTTCGATCCCTGGTTGGGAAGATCCCCTGGAGAAGGGAAAGGCTACCCACTCCAGTATTCTGGCCTGGAGAATTCCATGGACTGTATAGTCCATGGGGTCACAAAGAGTTGGATATGACTGAGTGACTTTCATATATGTATATATATATATATATATATATATATACATATATGAAAATATATATATAAGTGTTAGCGCCACCAGGAAAAGCCTACTCTGGACCCCGCATTGGGAGTGCAGAGTCTCAGCCTCGAGACCACCAGGGAAGTCCCCCACCCTCTTTCTTCAGGGCAGCCAATCATCCTGCTGAAATGCCAACCTGCTCTCATCTGTCTAATTCACCAGACCCCCACACACAATCAATCAGTAACCTTGGAATGAACGGACAAGTGGATTAAATGTGACCTCTTGGGTCACCATTCCCTCTCCGTTATGTGGTGTTTAGATGAACCCCACCGCTTCAGACACTCTGTGTCATTTTTTTTTCTAGCTTCTTTGCTAACAGTGCTGTTGTCCAAGGAATTCATTCTTCTAGTATTTTGTTTAATCCATCAAGTGATCTCATGGAATTTAAAAAGTAAAATGAAGAGTACGCTAGTGTATGTTAATAGGATAAGGGCTCTTTACCCTTCATTTTCAAACTGCTCTCAAATTTTAAGTAACTGATTGTAATTAATACTGATCCTAATCTCATTTGGCTAGATTTAAGCTATACTTTGTTCTCTTAATTTTGTGGCTCATCTAATACAGATATTCATCGACTCCGATGGTGGTAGTGGTATTGTTCAGTCTCGAAGTTGTGTCTGACTCTTTGTGACCCCATGGACTGCAGCACACCAGGCTTCCCTGTCCTTCACTGTCTCCTGAAGAGTGCTCATATTCAGATCCATTGAGTCAGTGATGCCATCCAACCATCTCACCATCTGTTGCCCTATTCTTCTCCTGCCCTCAATCTTTCCCAGCATCAGGGTCTTTTCTAATGAGTCAGCTCTTCATATCAGCTGGCAAAAGTATTGGAGCTTCAGCTTCAGCATCAATCCTTCCAATGAATATTCAGGGTTGATTTCCTTTAGGTTTGACTAATTTGATCCTCCTTGCTGTCCAAGGGACTCCCAAGAGTCTTCTCCAACACCATATTTTGAAAGCGTCAATTCTTTGGTGCTCAGCCTTCTTTATGGTCCAACTCACACATCTGTACATGACTACTGGAAAAACCGTAGCTTTGATTAGACTGACCTTTGTCAGCAAAGTGATGTCTCTGCTTCTTAACTTGCTGTCTAGATTTGTCATAGCTTTTCTTTCAAAGAGCAAGCATCTTTTAATTTTGTGGCTACAGTCACCAACTGCAGTGATTTTGGAGCCCAAGAAAATAAAATCTGTCCTTAAGTAAAAAATACTTATACTACACTTCACCTGCCAAACCTCCCAGACCTGTACCCGAGGGACTTGACACACGAGACCCTCAGGCTCTGGGGACCATCCACAAACCAAGGGCGCTGTCTGGATGGACGCGGCAACTCTGGTTTCGATCCTGTGTTTCAGGATCGCCATCCTCACACCCACCCTCAATTCCCTTTAACCACCAGCTTAATTTTAGGCCATCTCTTGGCTCAATTTTAAAACTGTAATCCACCACCTACAAAGTTACAAACGACTAGGTCCTGGATATATGTTTTTAAACAGCTTTTTATTTTATATTGGAGTATAGCGGATTAGCAGGGCTGTGATAGTTTCAGGTGGACAGCAGAGCGACTCAGCCGTACATACACATGTATCCATTCTCCCCCGAGCTCCCCTCCCATCCAGGCTGCCACGTAACATTGAGCAGAGTTCCCTGCGTTCTACAGCAGGTCCTTGTTGGTGATCCGTTTTCAGTATAGCAGTGTGAACACGTCCATCCCAACTCCCTGACTCTCCCTTCCCCCACGTTCTTCTGCCCTGGCAACCAGAAGCCTAGGTCTATGGTTTGGTGTGCTATGAGGCAGTGGAGGCTTGTTGGGAAAGGTGGTTAGGGAGGCTCTGTGGACACTATTAAATTCTATTGGTAAAGAATTATTTATGTCTCTCTCTCAAGAGTTCTACCCACTTAGTTTTTTTCCTGGCTTTCCAAACCCCAGCACCAGGACATCATGGTTGGTGACCTGGGAGTCGAGGAGGGTCGCAGAGTCGCTGATACTGACATGTTGTTACTGTAGTTTAGTGGCTCATTCGTGTCGGACTCTTTGTGAACAGCCAAGAGTACCAGGTAGCCCGCCAGGCTCCTCTGTCCGTGGGATTCTCCAGGCAAGAATACTGGAGTGGGTTGCCATGCCGTCCTCCAGGGGATCTTCCCGACCCAGGGATGGAGCCTGCGTGTCCTGCATTGGCAGGCGGATTCTTTACCGCTGAGCCACCGGGAAGCCCTGATGCTGATATGAGTTGGCTTCGTGCTCTGCTTTGGGTGCTCTTCAGTTTGACCGCTTTGGGCTCTGACACCGGATGCGGCAAGGACGCACCCCTGTCTACGTAAGGGGCACATGGGCTGCATCCCGTGGCTGGATTTCTCCCCCAGGAACACGAACAAGGCTCTGCTGATTGACGCACTCAAGTGGTGCCCTCGGAACAACAGCAGGACTGCGAGAGTGTTTCGCTTTAGACTTTCCAGAAAGCACATTCAGCATCTCTTTTCCTCTCGGCCATAATTTTATCTTTGAGCCCAAGTTTTGAATAAAAATAGCTCACTTGTTGGTGCTCAGCCAACTCTTTAATAAAGCAGCCAGGCTTAGGAGGTGAGGTTTCCGAGGGCTGGTGACTCAGGCCTGCTGAGCACATGCCCAGGTAAATATCTCGCCTGGGGGCAGGGCCGGGCACTGCGTGCCCAGAGGGGATGTGGTGCTGTGCTTCATGCCGCTCCAGGCGAGGCACGCTGCATGGTGGGTGCACACAGCAACCACAGGTAGGGGATTCACAGTCAGGGTTTCCAAGGACGCCAAGCACTGCTGCAGAGATGGTAAGGGGTTGGATGGGGCCTCTGAAGAGTCTGGCAGCACAGACAGGAAGGCATGGGTTTACACCAAGACTGGTTAAAACATAACCAAGAGGCAATTGTGGGCACAGCTTTCCAGAATTCCTTAGCGTGAGGAGAATGTATGAAGGGTCCAGCCCCTCACACATCTCTGAGGTTCCCCTTTTGTGGCTCCTCCTTCCCTCATTTTCCATTCATTTTAGGATGAACTTAATGGATAGATGTTCAGAATTCAGTCTGTAACAATGGTTAAGACAGTGATGGGCTGACTTTTTGACAATGTTCTCGATGCTAGGAGACAGGTGTTGTATCCTTCTTGATAATTTTATTCAACTAATACTTATTGAGCATTAATAAGGGCATGACATTACACTATAGGCAAAAATATACATGTAATATGGGTGTATGCTAAGTGGCTTCAGTCATGTCCAACTCTTTGCAACACCATAGACTATAGCCCACCAGGCTCCTCTGTCCATGGGATTCTCCAGGCAAGAATACTGGAGAGGGTTGCCATTTCCTTTCCAGGGGACCCTCCTGACCCAGGGATCTAACCTGAGTCTCTTACATCTCCAGTGTTGGCCACTGGGTTCTTTTCCACTAGCGCCACCCGGGAAGCACCACGTGTAATATACATTCACTGATAAGATATTTGAAGGGCTTGCTTTACATGGAACAATGATCCAGGAAGTTCTCAACCTGTGAAGATTACTTTTTTGGATTGCAAAGTATATATCTGTAAACTTTGAAACATATATTTGCCCTGTAAGAAGTTCAAACAATTCAAAACGTAGAAAATAAAAAAAGTGAAACTTCCCCACAATCTCTCCATCCAGAGACAGCCACACTTCACAAAGTATATCTTTAAAACTTCTTTAAAAGACAAACAACCATCTGGGAAGTTTCTCTAAACGCTGAAAATATTAAAGATTCAGAGGATATAAAGATATTGACATTCCAGTCAAAGAAAATAATTGCAGGAAATTCTCCCCAATTTTATTTTAATATTTTACTAGAAATGATCGTAGTTTCCTAGGAAGATGTTGTTGGTTAATCTGTGTCTGAGAATTGTATCCAGAGAAGCTCCTGAGAGGTCAGTCACGTGGCTTGAAGCACTTCTGGGCTGGAGTCTGCTGGCCCGGGTGAGGCCGCGCAGTCTATCTTCTCAAACACAGCACTACCCAGGGGAACTAATTTCCCTTGACCAATACAATGACCACTCACTGTGATGGCATCTGCTTTCCTGAAGGTCGGAGAGGTGGGTTGAGATGCTGGAAGCTAGGAAGGATGTGCTGGAACTGAAGCTCCAATCCTTTGGCCACCTGATGTGAAGAGCTGACTCATTTGAAAAGACCCTGGTGCTGGGAAAGATTGAAGGCAGGAGGAGAAGGGGGCGGCAGAGGATGAGATGGTTGGATAGCATGATGGACTCAATAGACATGAATCTGAGCAAACTCTGGGAGATAGTGAAGGACAGGAAAGCCAGGGAGTGCTGCAATCCACAGGGTCGCAAAGAGTTGGACACGACTTAGTGAACAATAGCAACAGCAAGATGCAGTGCATACTCAGCGATGTGCCTCCATGAAAGACACCATCTAATCACTATGAGCTGGAGAAGGAAACGACAACCCACTCCAGTGTTTCTGCTGGGAAATCCCACGGACGGTGGAGCCTGGCGGGCTACAGTCCATGGGGTCACAAGGGTTGGATATGACTGAGGTGCAAAACAACAACAGCAATAGCAACAACACCATACTTCTTAGGTAGTTTCGTGACAACTGGGGATCTGTTTTCCTTATGGACAACAAAGGCACGGTCAAGGGATTCAGCCTTGAGCTCCGTATTTAATGACTAAATAATATGTTACTTTGAAGTTTCACCTGCTTCAAATCTGACTTTTGACTAATGGCCCTGACGTTCCACCTAAGATGAAAGCAGTCCAGCAAAGCACCTTCCATCAAGTTGCAACATTCTCCCTTCCAAAGATCTGAGGCTCGTGTATTTCCGTCTTCTGCGCTTTGCTCCAATTTTCTTATCAGGCAGCCATCAGTTTTATCCTTGCTCCTTCACGTGGAGACAGAACTAGTAAGTCGATCAAGCCCTATGATTCATTTCCTTACCTTTAAGCAAAGGTCACTGCAGTTCCCATTCAGGGTCCTGCCAAGGGCTCCCTCGCAGGGAGGGGCTGGCAGCCAGTGTCCACCTGACCTCAAAGGGCTCTGGTGGGGCCATGACTCATTCATTCCCTAATGTCTTTTCCACGTGCAGATAAAGCTCACTGTTGACTCAGTGATGGGGCAAGGTATGGAATGAAGGTTGGCATCATGCTAGGAAAAAAAAAAATACATTTCCTTTGCCAGAGTCAAATATTTATTTTATTTGGCTCACGATAAATAGTAAGGGCCCTCGTAATTAACAAAAGTGTGCTCTGGAGAACCGGCATAGTGTAGAAAAGAAAAAATAAACATATAGAGGTAGAAAATTTTTGTTATCAATCTCATTTGTGATTTAAAGCTGTTATAAAGGATTATAAAATTATCTGGAATTAGTAGCTCTGGGGAGTAATTGAGAACCACAGAATTTCAGAGCCAGGAGTTACTTTATAAGGTAATTGATTCAACTCCTTTAATATCACAGATGAAAAAAGATGAGGTCAAAGTGTTTAGAAACAGGACCAGTTTCCTAATTCTAGTGTGCCTCCAATTAAAAAGTTTAAGTGAATCCCAGATCTCTATTGCCAAGTTGTGTGTGTATTTGTCCCTCAGTCATGTCTGACTCTTTGTGACCTTATGGACTGTAGCCCACCAGGCTTCTCTGTCTATGGGATTTCCCAGGCAAGAATTCTGGAGTGGGTTGTCATTCCCTTCTTCATGGGATCTTCCTGATCCAGAGATAGAACCTGGGTCTCCTGCATTGTAGGCAGATTCTTTTCCGTCTGAGCCACCAGGGAAGCCAATTGCCAAAGACATCTAGAATTCTCTGAATACTGTGAAGAAGCTGTAGCTGACGGACTTGTCATCACCTTTCCTGTAACTGTGATGTGGTCCATATTCCTAGGTATCCAGGTTGGGGTGAAAGGATGGACTTCCTTGAGATGCTCTGAGCTCCCAAAGACTCAGCAAGTATATTAGGACTTTGAGATAGATGGGGCTTCAGGCCTCTTGAACCCCTCTGTGTCTCTCAGTGAGGCGTTCAGGTTAGTTTTGGGCTTCCTGAGGCTGTAAGGATGCTCCAGGAATTTGGAATGTGGTATAGAGGTGATGGTTAAGATGGTTAAGCTGGGCTTCCCTGGTGGCTCAGACGGTGAAGAACCCACCTGAAATTCGGGAGACCTAAGTTCAAGCCCTGGGTTGGGAAGATCCCCTGGAGAAAGGCATGCAACCCACTCCAGTATTCTTGCCTGGAGAATCCCCATGGACAGAGGAGGCTGGTGGGCTTCAGTCCATGGAGTTCCAAAGAGTCAGACACGACTGAGTGACTAAGCACAGCACATGGAGGTGATGGTTAAGGTGAATACTCTAAAACACGTGCATGTCTTAATTGCTCAGTTGTGTGCGACTCTTTGCAACGCAATTCACTTATTTGTTGTTGTTTAGCCTCTAAGTAGCGTCTGACTCTTTTGTGAGACCGTGAACTATAGCCCACCAGGCTCCTCTGTCCATGAATTTCTCCAGGCAAGGATGCTGGAGTGGGTGTGTGCTCAGTTGTGTCCGACTCTTTGTGACCCCATGAGATTGTAGCCCACCAGGCTCCTCTGTCCCTGGGATTTCCCGGGTGGGAATGCTGGAGTGGGTTGCCATTTCCTTCTCCAGGAGATCTTCCCAACTCAGGGGTCGAACCCGAATCTCTTACATCTCCTGCCCTGGCAAGTGGGTTCTTTACCACTAGAGCCACCTGGGAAGATTAGAGTGGGTAGCCATTTCCTTCTCCAAGGAATCTTCCCATCCCGCGGATCGAACCAGGGTCTCCTGCCTCACAGGCAGATTCTTTACCATCTGAGCCATCAGGGAAGCCCTTCTAAAACATAAATATGCTTAGAAGTCTTTAAAAGCCCTTCACTGGCAACCTGGATGTTCTAAAATGTGGGTTTTATTGTAATTCAGGCCTGGGGAAACCCACAGGTCGGCAGTAGCTACAGAAGGCATAGTTTGTTCTTTACAGGTTTGGAGAGGAGGGGCCAGCCAGGCTCTGCAGGGCCACCTAGAGGAGCCCAGGGTGGGTCCGGGAGCAGAAGGAGCCAGAACGTGGTGGCAGCCTGGACTGTGGCTTCCCCGGGAAGGGAAGGCAGGGAAAGCAGACGCAGGACTGGCTGTTGGGATGGTTTTTGTGGCTGTGGAGCACAGAGGCTGACCTGGGGCTGACTAGGGCAGGGAGCCACCCAGAGTCGGTCGGGGGCCTGTGGAGAAGCTGAGTCCAGGCACTGTCTTTGAGAACTGCCTGGGCCTGCGAGGGGCACTGTCTCTCTCCGGTCAGCGAGGCCCCAGATGCCAGAATTCAGAAAACACAGGTAATACAACTGGCATTTGCAGAGGTGTGCATCTCAGAACGGTTTTCCTGGGAGATGCTCTGGAGGGAGGGGGTTCTGTCACCCCATGCTGGGAGCTATTGCATGCGGCGCCCTGTTGACTGCACGGGCCTGTGTCTTGTACGTGTGTGTGTGTGTGTGTGTGTGTGTGTGCGTGCGGCTTGTGTATGTGTGCTCACTCAGTCATATCTGACTCTTTTTCAAACTCATGATCAGTAGCCGATCAGGCTCCTCTGTCCGTGGGATTTTCCAGGCCAGAATACTGGAGTGAGTTGCCATTTCCTCCTCCGAGGGATCTTCCCAACCCAAGGAATCAAACCTGTGTTTCCGGCATCTCCTGCATTGCAGGCAGATTCTTTACCACTGAGCCACCTGGGAAGCTGTTGGCTGTATACTAGTAGGTTATAGTTGTCGGGGAATCCTGCTTTAAAGAAAGCTGTTTTGTTGTTCGTTTGCTAAGTTGTGTCTGAATTTTTGCCACCCCAGGGACTGTAGCACGTCAGACTTCCCTGTCCTTCCTGGTCTCCTGGGGTCAGCTCAAACTCATGACCATTGAGTCAGTGATGGCTAACGTATTAGTCTTGAGTTAATACTGCTTTCCAAGCTTGTTTAACATGAGCTCTTTTTGAAATACATAACATGTAGTTTTTAAGGTGTCTTGAAATGGTGTTTTAGACATAGAGTCTAGATTTGTTTTGCCCGTAACCTGGCATCCATGCTCTCCCCTGGGGTTTCTAGGAGGAGGAGTTTCAGGGCAGGCTGTCCTCATTCCTTCCTCTAAGCTGAGCTCAAACCTGCTTCCTCCATTATTTGAAATTGTACCTGGGGCTCTGCACTTCATTAAAAGTCCCCTCTTTCTAGTGCCAGCTCTTCTGTGAAGTTTTTGCCACCTTCCCAAAGCCGCAAATACATGATGCGTGCCATATGTCGGAGCTTCTCATTTCAAATCATCACCTAACTTTATTACTATGGTCCTGCGAGACAGGCGGTATTTTATCCCTATTTTATAGATAAGCAACTTGAGAGACAGAGTTGTTGAGTGATTTATCCAAGGTCACAAAGTTAAAAGGTGTTCAGGATGTCACTGGCATTCCATTCATGCTATTGGAATAGATGAAAGTGTCTGTGGAGTAAGGGAGGTACTTTCTCTCTTTTTTATTTAAACTTTTTATTTTCTGTTGGAATATAGCTGATTAACAGTGTTGCGATAGTTTCTGGGACGCAGCCAACATGTATCCATTCTCCTCCAAACTTCCTAGGGGAAGTACTTTCTGATAGATGCGTGTGTGTGTGTGTGTGTGTGTGTGTGTGTGAGAGAGAGAGAGAGAGAGAGAGAGAGAGAGAGAGAGAGAGAGAGAGAGAGAGAGAGAATATGTTCTTTAAATCAGAGGGAAGAAGTCTCTTTTTTAACACTCTGGAACTTTGTTAAGACTCTACCCATTCAGAATTTGTTCAGAATAATTCAGATGGAATTTTAGCTTAACATTTACTTTGGCTTCGTGAGAGATTTTCCGAGTCCGTCCTCTGAGAACGAGTTCATCAGTAACCAGAATGCAGGGGAGACTGTAACCCCCTTCAACATACACTCTGCAGTACTAGCTTTTATGCAAATACAATAGGTGACTGAGGAGAAGGGGACGACAGAGGATGAGATGGCTGGCTGGCATCACTGACTCAATGGACATGAATCTGAGTGAACTCTGGGAGTTGGTGATGGACAGGGAGGCCTGGCGTGCTGCAATTCATGGGGTTGCAAAGAGCTGGACACGACTGAGTGACTGAACTGACTGAACTGAACTGAAGGTCCTTCTAGTCAAGGCTATGGTTTTTCCTGTGGTCATGTATGGATGTGAGAGTTGGACTGTGAAGAAAGCTGAGCGCCGAAGAATTGATGCTTTTGAACTGTGGTGTTGGAGAGGACTCTTGAGAGTCCCTTGGACTGCAAGGAGATCCAACCAGTCCATTCTGAAGGAGGTCAGCCCTGGGATTTCCTTGGAAGGAATGATGCTAAAGCTGAAACTCCAGTACTTTGGCCACCTCATGCAAAGAGTTGACTCATTGGAAAAGACTCTGATGCTGGGAGGGATTGGGGGCAGGAAGAGAAGGGAACAACAGAGGATGAGATGGCTGGATGGCATCACTGACTTGATGGACACGAGCCTGAGTGAACTCCGGGAGTTGGTGATAGACAGGGAGGCCTGGCATGCTGTGATTCATGGGGTCGCAAAGAGCTGGACACGACTGAGCGACTGAACTGAACTGAACTGAACTGAATTCCTTCTTTTAAAAAATAATTGTTTTTCCTTGTGTATTTTTGCTGTGCCGGGTGTTTGGCTGCCCAGGCGTTTTCTCCCGTTGTGGTGCAGGGCTTGCTCCCTAGAGGCTGTGTGTGGGCTTCTCCCTGTGGTGCCCTCTCTGGCGGGTCCCGGGCTCTAGAGCACCAGGCTCAGCACTTGTGGTGCTCAGGCTCAGTTGCTCCTAAGTACATGGGATCTTCCGGATCAGGGATCAAACCCGTGTCTCCTGCATTAGCAGGTGGATTCTTTACCACTGAGCCACCAGGGAAGCCCTCAGTTCAGTTCAGTTCAGTTGCTCAGTCGTGTCCGACTCTTTGCGACCCCATGGACTGCAGCACACCAGGCCTCCCTGTCCATCACCAACTCCCAGGAAGCCCTAATTCATTCTTACACATTTATGACAAGGAACACTTTCAGAACTGTGTCAGCCAGGGTTCAAGCCATAAGTCTTAAGAGCTTTACTGCAAGGGGTGTTGGGTTACGTGACCGTGGGCTGACTAGCCAAGTCTGAAATCCACAGGGTAAGCTGGGAATTCTAGAAGAGGCTGAAGCTCCTACCCCCACACAGGATTTCTTCTTCAGGGAAGCCTCAGTTCTGCTTTCAAGGTCTTCCCACTGAATGAATCCGGCTCCCCTGGATGAATGAGGATCATCTCCCTTAACTGATGTCAACTAATTGTGGACTTGATTCCCATCTACAAGATTCCTTCATAGCAACTCCTAGGAGAGAGTCTGGTTGAATAACTGGAGGCTGTATCCTCGCCAAGTTCGTGCGTCAAAAGATGGTCACCAGAACCTTTCCTAATGGTAATGACGTTCGTCTCTTTTAT
The DNA here is from genome assembly GCF_016772045.2 of Ovis aries. Classification (NCBI taxonomy): domain Eukaryota; kingdom Metazoa; phylum Chordata; class Mammalia; order Artiodactyla; family Bovidae; genus Ovis; species Ovis aries. The sequence goes on along the minus strand of NC_056076.1, from coordinate 7,176,613 downwards.
GTCCCTATTCATACATAAGAAGAAAAAACTAATTTATTTAGAAATATTCTATTCGATAAGCAAGATGTTTTAATCATTTAAGTGGGCTTTGTTTCCACTGGTGTGAAGCCATGTGACCCCAGATATTGGTATTTACTTGCTTTGTGGTCATCTTTTGATCCCTTTCTGGTTATGCCTGCCTTTCTCTCTCTTCATGGTCCTGGTTCAAGTATCACTGGTTTATATTAACCCTGAGCTCAGCTGCCTTATCTGAAAACGGGGATAATTATCCTACTGACCTCTGATCCTGACTGAAGGATTAACTGACCGAGTTCACTCACTTAACACAATGGCGTGTCTGGAATGCAAGGAGCAATATCCTTTTGTATTAATAGAAGTACTTGTCCTTGTTTCCCAGTGTTAAGTTTGTTTTCTTTTTCCTGGCCGTGAACATGCCATTGAGGGATAGGTCCTCTGCAGCAGACACCCAGAGGTTTTCTGATGTTATATTTGGGAGAATTAAAAAACTGGCATTTGACCACCCCCTTCTAATGCAAAATGTATCATTTTTTAAAGACCTGTCTCCCATCCTCTTTCCGAAGCGCTGCAGATTCACAGTTTCCAGGGTGGTCAGCTTTGCTGGAAGAGGTCTAGAAAGTTCACAGTGGCTTTGCCGCTAGGTCAGGTGGTTTTGACTTTCCACTGCTCATGAAATGGTCACCCTGCTCATAAACACTTAGGTAGGTTCGAAGAGATTTCTAGGCCTTGAGCCAGTTTTCTAGGCAGCTTCCTTCTGACATAAGTAAAAGTTTTATTATCATCTTGTTATGGAGGAAGATACTGAGATGTAGAGAAAGCGCATTTTCCCCTTCTCAGCTTTGGAATCAATTCCAGGCCCTCACCTGATGGTGAACCCTGCCTTCTTTCTCGCTGGGAACCAACACCCGATCCTAGATGAGGGGGTCAGGGACAATCTCCCACCTTCTTTCCCAGTTCTTTCCTGGCAGGAAAATGAATCTCCTTTGCCAGCAGAGATCTTTTCCTCCTTTGCTTTCAGAAGAGGCTGGCAAGATTTCTTTTGGGGAGGAAGTAGGAGTCGCTGCCATGCAGACAGGAGGTAAGCACCCTCCCCTTCCCCAGAATGACCTCTTTGCAGAAACGCCCAGAGCAGTTCACAGGTGCGAGGTGGGAGGGGCTGTGGTGAGGGGGAGGAGGATGTTTTCTTTGCTGGTCCACCTCCATTAGCTGACCATCTGGTTCGGATGGTTTAGGCGGTGTACCCTGCACGGGAAGATAGAATCCTGTCTTATGCTATGAAGCCTCCATGATGAGCTGTTATTTCAGAGATGTGTGTGCGGAGCCAGCCTGGCAGGGCCCTTCCCCGAACCCGAGTCCTTCCCGCCAGCCCCCACTCCCGCCTCACCTGCAACCCTGTAAAGTCCTTGGGGCATAAGAATTAGGCCGAGTCCATCTGCATCTTCCTGCAGGGCTCCGGGCCAAGCATCGGCTCACCCAAGACTGCCTGAAGGAATGAATGAACTGGTGAACCCACGAAAGTGTTCCTCGGTTCGCCTAACGGAAGAGATGGTCCAGACAGTTCTCAGGACCCACAGTTAGCAAAGACAAGAAGTCTCCATGAAGTGCCCAATAATAAAAGGTCATTTCTTTCTTCTTTTTTCTTTTTAAGGTGGTTTTTTTTTTATAATGTGGATGATTTTATAATCTTTATTGAATTTGGTGGCTCAGACAGTAAAGAATCTGCCTGCAATGCGGGAGACCTGGGTTCCATCCCTGAGTCAGGAAGATGTCCTGGAGAAGGAAATGGCAACCCACTCCAGTATTCTTGCCTGGAAAATCCCATGGACAGAGGAGCCTGGCGTGGGCTACAGTTGATAGGGTCTCAAAGAGCCAACACCCAGTGACTACACACATTCAATTTGTTACAGTGTTGCTTCTGTTCTCTGTTTCTTTTTGGGGGTCAGACATGTGGGATCTTAGCTCCTCAACAAGGGAACAAGCCCACGCCCCTTTCACTGGAAGGCAGGAAAGTCCCAGGAGAGTGTTTCTGACTTCAGTGGTGGTGGTGTAGTCACTCAGTCATATCTGACTCTTGCTACTCTTGCCTAACTCCCACCAGGCTCCTCTGTCCATGGGGCTTTCCAGGCAAGAACACTGGAGTGGGTTGCTATCCCCTCCTCCAGGGGATCTTCCTGACCCAGGGATGGAACCCAGGTCTCCTGCATGGCAGGTGGGCTCTTTACCGTCTGAGCCACCAGGGAGCTCTGAACTTACAGAAAAGATGTAGATGGGGACCAAATACCTCAAAATGGCATCCATGCTGTAAAAGGATGCCTCTTCTCCTCTGATGAGTAGGTGCTTTTTGGGTTTTGGTACGATTACCATGGAATGATTCTGTATTATGAAGATATGATAATGATCATGAAAATATTGAGATGATGAAAATGAAATATGATCATGAAAATATCCTTGTTGTTCAGTCACTAAGTCACGTCTGACTCTTCGACCCATTAACTGCAGCACCCCCGTCTTCCCTACCATTGACTGTCTCCTAGAGTTTGCTCAAACTCACGTCCATTAAGTTGGTGATGCCATCCACCCATCTCATCCTCTGTCACCCACTTCTTCTGCCCTCAGTCTTTCCCAGCATCAGGGTCTTTTCACATCAGTGAATTGGCTCTTCACATCAAGTGGCCAAAGTGATGAAGCTTCAACATCAGTCCTCCCAATGAATATGCAGGGTTGGTTTCCTTTAGGATTGACTAGTTTGATCCCCTTGCTGTCCAAGGGACTTAATGGATGTTCCTTAGGTTAACAGTCATCTCAGTCTATGAGGTAGGACTAAGGATGTGGATTCAGTATTGAGTAAATGTTGAGAAGAAGTTGATGGGAGGTGCCATGAAGAATGAGACTGAATCGAAAAAGCCACTCAGTTTAATTCTAATCTGCGCAGTCGAGGTGTGAACTCATCTCAATAATTTATTCAAATCAACCATCATACAAATTAGGTTGAATTTACAGATTTGGGCTTTCCTGGTGGCTCAGTTGGTAAAGAATCCACCCACAGTGCAGGAGACCTGGGTTTGATTCCTGGGTTGGGAAGATCCCCTTGAGAAAGGAATAGCTTAGCCACTCCAGTATTCTGGCCTAGAGAATTCCATGGACTGTATAGTCCACGGGGTCGCAAAGAGTCGGACACGACTGAGTGACTTTGGGCTTCCCTCATGGCTCAGTTGATAAAGGGTCTGCCTGCAACGCAGGAGACCCCTGTTTGATTCCTGGGTTGGGAAGATCCCCTGGAAAAGGGAACGACTACCCACTCCAGTATTCTGGCCTGGAGAATTTTACGGACAGGGGAACCTGGCTGGCTACAGTCCATGGGGTCACAAAGAGTCGGACCTGACCGAGAGACTTTCACTTCACAGATTTAGACCATTTCCTGAATTCTGACTCAGAAGGTTTGACCTGTGTGCTTATGGCCAGAGGGAAGTAGATAGATGAAATATTTCACCCCCTTCAGAACCTTTATCTTGAAGGTACTGAGTGATGTGAGTTATGTGAGTGATCCGAAAAGTCAAGTGAAACTCTCTTTTCTGTGGTCATTTAGCTCCTCGATGTTGATTCTCATCGTGGCTTTTTTTAAGAAAAAAAAAAAAAAACTGAGAAATCAAATACCCAATAGGAGTTATCATGCATTCCCATGATTAGCTAAACTAATATTTACTGCTCACGCTTCTGAGTGCTGCATGTGTACTGACTTATTTAACTCTGGAAACACTGATAGGAGTCCGTCTCGGTCTCTCCTTGTGAGGTGAGGATGCAGAAGTGTGTGGGGAGTGATGACATGTCTCTGAGCTCTGTGCCTGCGATGCACAGAGGGGGCTGTCGGTGTTCACATCTGAACCATACATTCTTTCGGGCTTCCCAGGTGGCACTAGTGGTTGAGAACCCGCCTGCCACTGCAGAAGACGTAAGAGACGCGAGTTCAATCCCTGGGTCTGGAAGATCCCCTGGAGTAGGGCATGGCTACCTGCTCCAGTATTGCCTGGAGAATCCCTGGACAGAGGAGTCCATAGGGTCCCAAAAAGTCGGACACCACTGAGCAACTAACAAGGCCTGGATAACTTTTCTAACTTCAAAATGAGCATCTTTCAGAACATGCTGATCTGGGTCAGAAATAGAATTTGCATGTATGTGCACATGCTAAGTTGCTTCAGTCCTGGCTGACTCTTTTCAACCCCGTGGACTGTAGCCCGATATTTACAATATAAAAGTACTTAGTTGGTCTATTTTAGACGTGTAAATATAAACAAAGTTTCCTTCTAACTCCAGTGTTTCGGCCGTCATCAGTGTCATCAGTAAGATGTTTGTCCAGGATCCAGTGTCCTGCTGAAGCATCCGTTCCTTAGAAGATGCAAATGTAAACAAACACCATCTCTTTATGTCAGAAATAGAGAGGTTTCCCCACCCAGACCGCTTCCCAAGTAACTGCGATGTGTGGTTTGACCAACAGGCAGGGGGCAATAAGTCCTGACTCTGTGCTTCTGTCTACCCTTAGCAGACTGGGCCCCCTGGGTCAGAGATGTATCGAAGAAGGGCTCCCAGCACTGCCTCATCCTCTTTAGCTTTCAATGGGCGAATCTTCCTCCTGCAGAAAGAAATCCGAAGGAGCTTCACAGTGAGAAGAAAGCTCACCAACTGCTGATCCCAAGGGAGAACCCCCTGCCTCATGGAGTGAGCTATCTCTTCCCGGCTTCAGCTGTCCTTGGGGTGCCCCGAGGGCAGCCTCGGACTCTTAAGAAACCACGTTTACTTTGTTCTGTCAGGATAACCTGGTCTGGCCATTTTGCTGAGTCACAGTGCGGGACCCTGCCCACAGCTATTTCAAGCCTCAGCCTGGATTGCTGTTTCATCTTTATCCTCAAAATCTCTGCTCAGCAGTCTGTCCTTGAGGCCCAGGGAGGCTTCCTCCCCTCTGCTGCTTTCATTCTCTCCTTCTTTCTCTCTCCCTTCTCCTCCCTCTGCTCCACACCATCTGTTTCTACCTCATTTTCAAGGAGCAGACAAAGGCTTCAGAAATCAGTCCTGAATATTCACTGGAAGGACTGATGCTGAAGCTGAAGTTCCAATACTTTGGCTACCTGATGTGGAGAACTGACTCATTGGAAAAGACCCTGATGCTGGGAAAGACTGAAGGCAGGAGGAGAAGGGGGAGACAGAGAATGAGTCGGTTGGATGGCATCACCGAGTCGATGGACACAACTCTGAGCAAGCTCTGGGAGTTGGTGATGGACAGAGAGGCCTGGTGTGCTGCAGTCCATGGGGTTTCAAAGAGTCGGATATGACTGAGCGACTGAACTGAACTGAACAGAAGGGTTTCGGAGACAGATCTCTAAGTCTCACTGCATGGACCTGCCGGGCAGAGTTCTTGATTTTATGAGCCTCGATTTCCTCATCCATGAAACAAGGAAAATCATGCCAATGTCACCATATTTGTGAAAACAGTTATATGCATATGATCACTTGATAAAGCATCTACCAAACAGGAGGGACCCAATAATCTATTCTATCCCTCCCCCCCTTTTTAAAAATAGAAGTATAGTTGAGTTACAATGTTGTGTTGATCTCTGCTGCACAGCAAAGTGATTCAGTTATACACACACACACACAAACATATATACATATACATTCGTTTTCATTTTCTTTTCCATTATGAATTTTCACAGGATATAGATTATAGTACCCTGTGCTGTACAATAGAACCCTGTGGTTAATCCATTCTTCTTTTTTTTTTTTTTTTGTATTTTTAAACTTTTAATTGAAGTATAGTTGATTGACAGTGTGGTGTTAATTTCTGCTTATGGCAAAATGATTTAGTTATATACACACATATATATATATTGATATTCTTATAGTAGAATACTGAATATAGTTCTCTGCTATACAGTTTTTTTTACTACTTTTTTTTTTCTTTTACTACCTTTTTACTACTGTTTTTTATTTCCACTAAGCTACTGTTTGTTTGATAACATTTTGATTCATGGGGTGTTGAGACTGCATCTTAGAAAACTTTGTATCCCCCCTGAACCAAAGATAGTGTCTTGGGTATATCAGGCAGTCAGTAAGGAATTGTTGAATTAAATTAAGTTGCTCAGATGAGAAACAGAGAAGAAATAAAGAAGATAAGAAGAAATAAAAGGAAATAAACTCAAAATGGACTGAAGACCTAAATGTAAGATCTGAAACCATAAAACTCCTAGAAGAGAACATAGGCAGAGCTGTCTTTGACATAAATCGTAGCGATATTTTTTTGGATCTATCTCCTTAAGGCAACAGAAATGAAAGCAAAAGTAAACCAGTGGGGCCTAATTAAACTTAAAAGCTTTTGCACAGCAAAGGAAACCATCAATAAGACAAGAGAACGACTGACTGAATGGGAGAAGATACTTGCAAATGATATGACCAATGGAGGTTAATAGCCAACATACTGAACAGCTCTTGCGACTTAACATCATTAAAACAAACAATCCAGTTACAAGATGAGCAGAAGAGCTGATAGTTTTCCAGAGGAAACGAAGACGGCCAGCAGGTACCTGGCGGGATGCTCAGCATCACAATGTCAGGGAAATGCAAATCAAAAGCGCAAGGAGCTGCGGCTGCATACCTGTCAGAATGGCTGTCCTCAGGAAGAACTCAATGACAAGTGTTGGTGAGGATGTGGGAAAAAGGGAACCCTGTACACCGTTGGGGAGAAGGTAAATCGGTGTAGTCACTGTGGAGAAGGGTAGGAAGGTTTCTAAAGCTAGGGTAGAAGTAGCATGAAAAGTGGAAGTGGCTCAGTCGTGCCCGACTCTTTGTGACCCCGTGGGCTGTACGGTCCATAGAATTCTCCAGGCCAGAGTGCTGGCCTGCGTGGCCATTCCCTTCTCCAGGGCATCTTTCCAACCCAGGTCTCCTGCATCGCAGGCAGATTCTTCACCAGCTTAGCCACTAGAGAAGCCTAAGAATACTGGAGTGGGTAGCCATTCCCTTCTCCAGTGGATCTTCCCGATCCAGGAAGCGAACCGGGGCCTCCTGCACTGCAGGTGGATTTTTTACCAGCTGAGCTCCTAGGGAAGCCCTACAATGTTGACAGTTGCTAACATGTGGAATCAACCTAAGTGTCCATCAACAGATGGATGATAAAGAAGATGTGAGGTATATGCATGTGTGAATGCTCAGCTGCTAAGCCATGTCCGACTGTTTTCAATCCCATAGACCGTAGCGTGCCAGGCTCCTCTGTCCATGGGATTCTCCAGGCAAAGATACTGGAGTGGGTTGCCATTTCCTTCTCCAAGGGATCTTCCTGACCCAGGGATCGAACCTGTGTCCCCTGCGTTGGCAGGCGGATTCTTTACCACTGAACCACATGGGATGCCGCATGACATGTATGTACACACACACATACAGACGCACAATGGAACACTCTTCAGACATAAACTAGAGTAAAATCTTGCCATTCACAGCAACGTGGATGGACTTGGAGGACATTACGATGGGTGAAGTGGGTCAGACAGAGAAGGACAGACGCTGTGATGTCACTTGTATGTAGAGTCTAAAGAAGACAAACTCGTGACCAGGACAAAGGAGAACAGACTCACAATATAGGGAAAGGGCTGGTGGTTGCCAGTGGGGACAGAGAAGGGGAGGAAGGAAGAGGGTGAGGAGATTCAAACTATGATGTATTAAATAAGCTACAAGGATGTACAGTACAACAGGGAATATAGGCACTAGTTTATAATAACGCTAAACGGAGTATATCCTTTAAAATTGCGTATTGTTCACCTGTAACTTACATGATATTGTACAGCAACGACGCTTCAGTTTTGAAAAAGGCACATGATCAACATTCTGGATCGTCACTTCCTACACCCTTCAATTGAGAAGACAGTAGCAGGTTTCCAGGTCTAAATATCAGGGAGTATTTTAGGACCAGGACTATGGTGTACTGAACCCCTTAAGAATTATTATGCTACCAGTTACCTGAATCTCAGAGCAACTGTGACTTTATAAGCCTTAACATTCTGTTTCTTTCTTTTCTTTTTTCCACTGCCATAGGGCGTAGTGATACAGTTGGCAAGCATGTTGTAAGATCTATAGGACAGATACTGGCAGTGTATCAGTGCCGATTTCCTGCTTTTGATAATTGCAGTGTGGTTAATAAGGCAGGTTTTGGGAGGAGGGGGTCTTATGTCCACCACTCATTCTCCAGCTTTTCAGAGAATAAATACTGTGCTTGAGATGGGGAGAATGGTGGAGCAAACGTGACTAACATGTCAATAGTTGGGAATCTCCTTGAGGGCTATGTGGGTATTCTTTGTGTAAGCTTTTGTGTAAGGCTGAAATTATCTCAAAAGGAAGAGAGAGAAAAAAAATAGCTATTTGAAATCATATGTTTGCATCTTAGCCAGATGAATGAGTTACCAGACCAAAATGAAGTTCTCTCTCCTCTCCCTCAAGGAAGTGCTAATTATGTTATCGGCTAAGCCTGATTCCAAACTCTCGAGAGTTTCTGATCCTCAAGGTCAGGGGTGTTTCTGCTGCTCATCTGCAGCTGGAGCACACCCCCGCCCCCGAACCCCTCCCCGACCGCGATCCCTCATCCTGCATGAGTGGAGCGTCATCCTGAAGTTTGTTCTGTATCAACCAGGGACAAGGACGGAGATTTTGCTTGACCAGCAAGGTCTGAAGTGGGTGCATTCGCAGACCCGGGGCGCAGTCACCTTGGGAAAGGTCAGCTTTGACAAACAAGGTTTTAATGACACATTTGCTTGATGGACCAGCGCCGGGGCTGGATCATGTTCCAAGGACTGGTCAGAACTTTTTGACTCTGTAACAAACCATTATTGATTATTATATTTTTATGAAGAGTGAAAGATACACATTGCAACAGCTCTCTGCAAACGTGGACTATATGTTCAGTTGTAAACAAAACTGGCTTTGCTATCATTTGCCTTACACTACTACTGGTCTGCAAGATGTTCCTCCTATTGCAAATGAAGGACTCTGGGATTGGCTTTAGGAGGTCACAGCCTGCCCCTAAGTTGTGGTCCAGCTAGAATTCAAGCATTTCTGCCAGACCCAGGGGAGCATCCTTTCTGAAAGGCAGCGTCAGAAAATAAGGGAGAGGAGATTAGAGGTAAATTTGGTGTGACAGAAACACCCGAGATTCATACATAGAGGAGAACTGCTCTTGGAGCTGCTGGGGTCATTCAGCCCTGGTTCTCATCCCATTAGCCTTGGGTCCTCTCCTGTCTCTTTGACACACACCCTCCATCAGGTGCAGTCCTCAAGTCTGGGGACTAAAGACAGAAACGGCTAATTTTACAAATCTAGGGATGGCATCCAGAGCACAAGGAAGCTCTTCGGGGAGCCAACAGAGAAGCGTGACCTGGAGGGGCGTGTGCGTGTTCCGTGCACGCGCTTCCTGTGTCATGGGATAGCACCGCCCAGCACAGCCTGTGTGTCCTGGGGGCCCAGTCCTGGGACCTCAGTGATGCTACCGAGACCCCAGGCAGGCAGTGACTTAGGCTCGGGAAGGACCCCACACAACGGGCGCTGGCACCAGTGGACGAGGGTCCATGGGGTCCCAAAGAGTCGGACATGACTGAGCAATTTCACTTCACTTTATCTAATATTTATTAAAGCAGTGCAGAGATTCGGAAGCTGGGGTGCCCATCAGAACCACCTAGAGAATTGTGAAAATACATATGCCTTGATCCCTTCCTAAGTCAGATTTCAGGACTTGGGATGAGAGCAAAATAAGTATGGGGCTTACTTGGTAGCTCAGATGGTATAGAATATGCCTGCAATGCAGGATACCTGGGTTCAATCCTTGGGTTAGGAAGATTCCCTTGGAGAAGGGAATGGCTACCTACTCCACTATTCTTGTTTGGAGACTCCCAGGGATAGAGGAGTCCACCAGGTTACAAACAGTCAGACATGACTAAGCAAAAATAATAATAATAATAATTTTAGGGAGATTTTAGCATTCATTTTGTTATTGAGTACTCACAATAAGCATGTAATCCTATTAGCCAATATAAAATGTATAATTATAATTGTATGATACTTCTATCTACTTGAAGCCTATAGTTATGGTAAAATTTAACACATGAATCATAAAAGGAAATTATAACTGATTATAACACCATCTTGCATTGTGTTGCATTTTTTTTTTGCAGAGCTCTTTTGGCTTCCCTTGTGGCTCAGCTGGTAAAGAATCCGCCTGCAATGCAAGAGACCACAGTTCGATTCCTGGGTGGGAAAGATTCGCTGGAGAAGGGATAGGCTACCCACTCCAGTATTCCTGGGCTTCCCTTGTGGCTTAGCTGGTAAAGAATCTGCCTGCAATGCAGGAGACCTGGATTTGCCCCCTGGGTTGGAAAGATCCCCTGGAGAAGGGAAAGGCTACTCACTCCAGTATTCAGGCCTAGAGAATTCCATGGACTGTATAGCCCGTGGGGTGGAAAAGAGTTGGACACAATGAGCGACTTTCATTTTCACTTTGCAACCATCATCCTGATTTGTTCCTACAACAGTAAGCGGCTTGAAGAGTCCTTGGGGTGCTCCTTGGAAAAGAGATGACGGAGGGAGAAGGTACTGACGCAGAGTAATGATGCAGGTAATTTGTGCCACACTTGAACATGGGCATCCAGACATACCTCTGGCATTTGGCCCAGTAACTACTTGTCTGTTTGTGCTAAACTCTTTTTCTCTTTTACGGGAAAATTGCAGCTGTTACAGTCAACTGCCTTTTTTTGGCATTATGTTCTGTAATTTAAAAATATTTCCCAACCCCCCATACCTGTAGTCCGAGGCAGTCTCTGCCTGGCACCTAACGTCTTTTGAAATCTGTTCCCTTAGAATTCTACCCACAGGCTTGGCTCATCCAGTTCTGCCAGAAGGAAAACAGCTTGCCCCTGTAACCTGCATCTTCATGAGAACATCCAGAACTCATCTGGGGTAAAGCTTTGCCTGTTTAGTTGACGTTAGCCCTTGTTCTCTTAATAAGATTTAGATGCATCCGCAGGCCCATCTCTTCTCCTGTTAGCTGCCTGGCTGGCACAGATACTCTTACCACAGTGCTTGCATATTGTTGAAAATGTTCCCATAGAGTAGAAATGAAATTTGACTATAATTTATAGATTTGGGGACGAATATTTTTAGATTCAATATATCCATTTCCCATGACTATTTCTAGGAGAAGAAAAAGCAATAGAGACTTTGAACAATGGATATAAAACCAGAATGGCAAGGGGATAATCACCTTCATTTTTTCTTTATTAAATTTAAAATGCAATTTTGCTTCCATTCCCATTAAAAAGGTGTGGCACTTAGTTGGTATTATTTTACATACATACAGCAAAACAATCAAGGATACATGATTATTTGATTCTTCTTTGTATAAGTGGTGAAAATTTAATAATTCTGCTTTTAAGAGGAAATGTAAAGTCTTCCCTGGTGGCTAAGGTGGTAAAGCATCTGCTTACAATGCGGGAGACCCAGGTTCAATCCCTGGTTTGGGAAGATCTCCTGGAGAAGGAAATGGCAACCCATTCCAGTATTCTTGCTTGGAAAATCCCATGGACGGAGGAACCTGGTAGGCTATAGTCCATGGGGTCGCAAAGAGTTGGACACGACTGAGCAACTTCACTTTCTTTCTTTCTTTAAGAGGAAAGGTTGGTATTTCTCCGTAAAAACAATTAAGTTTCAGCAGTAGAGACTTAAGCACACAGGTGCACACAGAGTAAACAGAAATACTGCCCCCTGGACCCCTCTGATCCCCTGATGAGACTGGCTGATTCTCCCTCCAATGGCCTACAACCCGTTTCCTTTTCTCCATCTCAGACGCGGTCTCCCTGGACACCATGCACACGCCTGACCACGCCTGGGTCTCCCTTCTTCCACTCTCGTTGAATCCTCAGACCATCCATTGTTTATATAGCAGCTAAAATGATTCTTTAGCCTTTAAGTGCAAACTGGTTTCCCATTGCCCTTGGGATACATCTGAACTTCTTTCCTTTTCACTCACTGTGGACTGTCTACACTGGCTTTGGCATCTTTGACCTGAAATACTGACTCAGAACTCATGACCCAAATGGTCCTCGGGTCTCTGCTCAAATGTCACTTCCCTCTGAGAGGTCTTGTCTGGTAATTCCCTTCTCCAGGGAATCTTCCCAACCCAGGGATTGAACCCGGGTCTCCCTCATTGCAGGCAGATTCTTTGCCAGCTGCGCCACCAGGGAAGCCCCTAGTCTGGCCACACTGCTCTTTTCTTTCTGAGCCCTTCCCACCATGTATAACCATATATTCAAACATTTGCTTGCTCATTTAACTCAGCTCCATGAGGGCCTGGAATCTCTCTGTTTTTGTCTATTTCTTTGTCCAGAGCAGTGGATGAATGAATATCCAAATGTCTTGGGTAAGTGTGGAACTTCGGCAACAGGGATGAATCAAAATCACACGACATGTCCCCAAAACGAGCTCCGGTTATCCCAATGTGATTTCCCCACAGGCTCATTGTCAGTTTTCACCCTGTTTTCAAGGTCGTCTCTCCTCTCCTTCCCTCCCGCATGACTTTGTTCCTTAACTCCCCCAATCTTAGAGCAAAGACATTGCAAATGATGCCACCAGTAGTAATCTCTGCCTTATTGTTTGTAGTAGAGCATTTATTTTTTTATTTTAAAAAATATTTATAATTTTTTAAAAAAAATTCAGATATGCTATGTGTTACTGACCTCTTCAGTTACAGAGTAAGAGTTATAAGATATGGTTTTTGCTTTTCCCTGGCACTGAGCTCTGGGTAAGACTGCAAATATATCTATGTACCTATAGATATAATATGGGCTTCCCAGGTGGCTCACTGGTAAAGAATCTGCCTGCAACGCAAAAGCCGAGGATTTGATCCCTGAGTTGGGATGATCCCCTGGAGCAGGAAATGGCAACCCACTCCAGTATTCTTGCTTGGAGAATGCCATGGACAGAGGAGCCTGGTGGGCTACGTTCCATGGGGTCTAAAACATTTGGACACGACTAAGTGGCTGAGGACCACAGATCTAATATATATTTGAGTAGGTGCATATTTTTTTTATGCATATCTTTCTCCCCTCTCTTAATTTCTCTTATTACTTTTGAATAAGGAGGATCCAAGCTCATTTTTGCACAAAATATATATCTTTAACAAGTTGATTTCTTTTTACAAGTTGATTTTTTTTTAACAGACTGTAACCATCTGTCACTCAGTAAGTCTAAAAATCAGATATATTGAAGCTAACATTTTTTAGAAGAAAATGTAGTCATTTCTTGTAAGACCTTTACACCCCCAGAGGGATTTACAGGGATTTTGCTTCGAAGCAACACTGACCTCCGGTGGCCACGGAGTCTTATTAAACAGCTTTTTTTTTTCTTTCTTTTTTTTTCAGTTTACCTTTTTTTAAAACCAAACTTTCCTTCTAATAATTTCTCTATCATGGTCATTTTAATTTTCAATCCACAAAATTTAACATAACTGTGTTGATGTGGTCAATCTATCTCCTATAATCTTCACACCAGCTGTCAGGGTGATTGCTATTTTCATCCCCATTGTATGGATGACCCTTGGACAGCAAGGAGATCCAACCAGTCCATCCTAAAGAAGGTCAGTCCTGGGTGTTCATTGGAAGGACTGATGCTGATGCTAAAGCTGCAATACTTTGGCCACCTGATGCAAAGAACTGACTCATTGCCAAAGACCCTGATGCTGGGAAAGATTGAAGGCAGGAGGAGAAGACAGTGACAGAAGATGAGATGGTTGGATGGCATCATGGACTCGGCAAGCTCCGGGAGTCAGTGAAAGGCAGGGAAGCCTGGTGTGCTGCAGTCCACAAGGTCCCAAAGAGTCGGACATGATTGAGCACACACACCCACACAGGTACCCAGAGTTGGGATGTGAACGTATCTTCTTGGAGGACTTGATTCAACCCACTCCAGGGTCTGTCTAACTACACAACCCCCGTTTCCCCTAAGCCATGCTGCCTCGTGTCCATCGCTTTAGTATTTGGTGACACACTCTCCAGACTTGCAGCCGGATGTTCCTCAAGGCTTGTTGTTGTTCAATCGCTCAGTCGTGTCTATCTGTTTGTGACCCCGTGGACCGCGGCACACCAGGCTCCCCTGTCCTTCACTGTCTCCAGGAACTTGCTCAAACTCGTGTCCATTGAGTTTGGTGATGCCATCCAACCATCTCATCCTCTGTCATCCCCTTCTCCTCCTGCCCTCAATCTTTCCCAGCATCAGGGTCTTTTCCAGCGAGTCGGCTCTTCTCATCAGGTGGCCAAAGCATTGGAGCTTCAGCTTCAGCATCAGTCCTTCCAATGAATATTCAAGAATCAATCAATCGATATTCAGTTGAGTTCCTTTAGAACTGACTGGTTTGATCTCCCTGCTTTCCTGTCCATCATAGTTCACAGCAGTAGTGGAAAAAAGCCCCCAAACTGAAGCAGCTAAAATAGCTAAATTGCAGTTGATTTGGGGATAGTAGGTTAAGGCTAACAAGATTCAAGAAAACAACTTTTGTGGCCCATTTTGAAAGTAATTCTTGAAAAATAATCAAATCAAGGCATCACAGGTCTTATCAATCAAGTGAATGCTTTTATTAAAAAGATAAAACCTTAGCCCTGTGAGAGGAGCTTCGTGTTTGTACTGTCACTTCTGGGAAAGCTTTTAAGCTAAATCATCATGAGGTTTATAGCTTCTAGTCCTCAAGTTTCAGCAAATTCTTTGGCAACTTCACTTCAGGGCAAGTTAGAAACAGTGGAATTAATTCTGAGCACAACAAAGCCTGACTCAGACTTTTAGGATTCAATTTGCATTTTAAACCTTTGGTTTCTGTTTGTTTGCTTTTTTTTTAACTTGAGAATGTGACGGAGGACAGCTCTTTGAACTGAAATGATGTACAGGGTAACTGGAGACTGGCTGGGCAGGGGTGGGGGGGCGGTCCCCATGGAAGGCTCCCCCCAGGACACTGAGCTTTGGAGCTGTGTTTAAAGTGGATGGTTCCCCAAAGAGAATGAAGAGTAAATATATCTCAAGCTTAATGCTCCGTTGAAGAGAAGCAGGGAGTGCTTTTTTCTTCAAATGACTAATCTGTGATGAGAAAATAAGGGAAGACCTGACATCCCCTTCTGTTTGCCTTTCGATGCCTGTCTTTACGGCCTGGTGCTCTGTTTCTGGAAAAATGTTCTTGACTGTACTCCTCTTTTAAGATCTCTCCTCTCTGTTGTAAACTGTCCGAGTTCATCTCGAAATCCCAGGAGGGTGGACATAGAGAGATTATTTCCTTGTTGCTGAGTGGTCAAGAAAGGGGTCTTGTCGGTTTACCAGCAGCACCCCCTTGTGGCCTTTCTGTGCATGTCATCATTCTAAATTGTTGAAAAATTGCAAAGACAAGGAGAGGCTAAATTTCATTTCTAAACAATATTTTGTTTTTCAAGTTGTTAATTTAATTATTATTGCCATCTCTTGCTGTCTTTGTTATCCTGCCTGTGAAAGGCAGGGGAACTGGTCTTCATTATTTAGGGCTGAAGTCTGTGGCTTGGAATGACCAGACCTCAGGTTCCTGTATGGTTCAAAGACATTTTATTAACAGTGGCCACTAAGTCAGTAGCAACAGTCTGAGCCAAATCCTTGCACCCGGTGTGTTTTTAGACATTTGAAAATTTTAATTCTAAAAATACAGTTTTGTCAAGACTAACACTATACCTTGAAATATAATACAATTGAAAATACTTTAATTTTCAATTGTATTATATTTCAAGGTATGTGTTCCTTTCATCTTTATATGAACTCAGACTTTTTATTAACTACTAAAATGTGTATCTTGTGCAATATCTTATAAGCTCATACTCCACTTAAATTCTGTGTGACATTATTTGGAAATTAAGTTTTCTGAAAGCAAATTTCATATGTGAAAGCTGTAGACTCAGCAAATTAGGGCTACCCTAATTTTAACATTTCTCTAAAAAAAACCTCCATGTTTTAAGTCAGAAAAAACAATCAGAATTAATGTGTTTTCTGTGATAGGAATATCTGGCTTTGAGCTTTGTTCTAACTCTAGGTATTTCAGTATTCTTAAGACTCTCACACAAAAATTGCTGCCTGGCCATTGAGATTCCTGGCTTCCACTGCAGGGACCATGAGTTTGATCCCTGGTCAGGGAACTAAGACACCACATGTCTCATGGTGGTGCCAAAAAAAAAAAAAAAAGTGCTGCCTGACAGCTTTTATTTTGGGCATCATCTTACTTTCCTGTCACTATGACCACTTTTCCATCTGCCCCTCCAGTTTTGCCTTATTTGAATACTTTCAACGATCATTCAGAGATCATGTAAAAACACAGTTTTGCTCAGACTGTAGCAAAGCTACAGTAGCTAAGCTATTGCTTAGCTGTAGACATAATCAGATCTAGGGCAATTGATTTAGAGGCCCAAAACTTACTCCCGTGTGTGTGTGTGTGGTGAGAATAAGCATGCTTGTGTGCTCAGCTGCTTTAGTTGTGTCTGACCCTTTGCGACCCTGAATGCTGGAGTGGGTTGCCGTTTCCTACTCCATAAGCATGCTTATATGTGTTTAAAAATCATGTTGTGCTTACATGTGTTTTGAACGAATATTCTGGAGAAGTGGCGATTTCCTGAAGCAGTAAGTGTCATGTTGCTTTTCGTAAACTTTTGTCCTCAGTTTCTTTGTCTCTCACCTGGGCCATAGCTTTCTTCATTTTTTGGTAGTACCACTTGGCAAGCAGAACTTCCCTGACTAGGGATCGAACCCATGCCCCCTGCAGTGGAAGCACAGAGCTTCAACCACTGGACCATAGTTTTTAAATGATAATTCAACTTGTTATCATCTAACTCTAGTTACTCTAAGGAGTGCTTTCGGCTTGCCCCATGAACACTGTTTTGGTATAATTAACTGTAACTGCTACAGTAACCTGTATCTTCAATAGAACATTTAGTGTGCTGTCTGTGACCTTCTGGATTTTGAACTATAGCATTATGCATCCCTGATTTATAGTCCATGATGACTATATTCATTTATGAGGAAACATCTTTCAAAGAAATTTCTAGACCTTTTTGAAAACTTTTTTTCTTCTAATTAATATACACTTCCCTTTGCTAGCTTGTTTGTTTAAATTGTGGTAAAATTCACATAATATAAAATTACCATATAAACCATTTTTAAGTGTATTCACATCTTTGTTCAACAGCTGGTTCGGACTTTGTCCTGTTATAACACTGGAACCTGTACCCACAGCTGCCTCTCTCCGCACACATATGGGGGTTCTGTTCTTCATGGACCTCAAATGCTGTGAGAGCCAGGGATAGAGGGGAAGGGCCGTGACTCAGTAAGGGAGCTGCTGGGACAAAGGAGGGCATCAGGTGACTCTAAAAAACAAGCCAGTTTACATGATCGTGTCCCTTACACCAGCTACTCTCCTTGGAAAGCAAATCAATCTTACCCTCATGGGTGCTAAGTCACTCAATTGTATCCAGCTCTTTCCGACCCTACGTACTGTAGCCTGCCAGGCTCCTCTGTCATGGGGTTTCCCAGGCAAGAGTACTGGAGTGGGTTGCCATTTCCTCCTCCAGGAGATCTTCCCGACCCAGGGATCGAACTCACGTCTGTTGCATCTCCTGCATTGGCAGGTAGATTCTTTATTGTTGTGCTACCTGGGAAGCCTTATAGCTCTTAGTATCTTCTCATATTTTACACATTTTCCTTATTCCTAAAGTTTACTAATTTTCACTCTTCCCCCTCTCTCTGCCCTCTAGACTATAAGCTCCGTGAGGGCAGGAATATTTTTTTTTCCTGTTTTGAGTGATACTGAATCAATATGTAAGTACTTGAATATGGCTGAACGTATAGCTGCTGCTGCTGCTGCTAAGTCGCTTCTGTCATATAGCAGCAGCCACTAAATATCTGTTAAATGATGAAATGAATAAATGGAGAGGATGAGGGAATTCCTTGGTGACCTAGTGATTAGCAATTTCTGCTCCCACTGCCAGGAGCCTGGGTTTGATCCCTGGATGGGGAACTAAGATTTTCTAAGATGCACGGTGCAACCAAAAAAATAAAAAAAAAAATAAAAAAGAAAGGGTGAGCTGAGCTAAGCTAAGAGAGGGTGACATGAGCTAAGTTCTACAGGGAAAGAGAGAAGGAAATAGGAATCTGTTCTTGCTTTGGGTACATAACTGGGCCCCTCTCTCACGCCACTTAGAAACAATCACCCTAAACAATCTATGCCCAAATGCCACTGAAGATATGCTGGAAGACGGCATCTGGAGAGAAGCATCTCGGGGCCGTGTGGAAATAGCAGCAAATGTAAGTCACACCAGTAACTTCCAGAAACACTGGGCGTTGGAGGAGCCAAGGAGGGAAGCCAGTCTTGGAGGGAGAGGTGATAGGAAAGCGAGAAACAGATTAGTTTTTATTGATCAAAGAGCTGGAATAATTGAATAAATGCACAGGACAACACAAAAAAC
Source organism: Ovis aries (assembly GCF_016772045.2). Taxonomy (NCBI): domain Eukaryota; kingdom Metazoa; phylum Chordata; class Mammalia; order Artiodactyla; family Bovidae; genus Ovis; species Ovis aries. The sequence continues at coordinate 7,158,059 of NC_056076.1, read as the reverse complement.
AGGCTGCTGGGTATTGCTCATTTAAAAAGACGAGTAAATTACTTCATTCAAAAGAAGAGCTTTAACTATAGACAAAATTCCAGCAAGTTGAATGGCGCCTTTTTCCCTTGCTCATTTTGAAAGGTCACAGTGGTTCTAATTCCAATGTCCAATTACCAGGTGCCCTCAGCACAGCAAAGCAGAATCAACTCAATTTCAGTCTCAGACATTTGCCTCACCTTTAACTAGCTTTGGTATGACTCATTGCAATTTTCTCATCAAAAAGCTAATTTTAGGAGCAAAATGTCAAGAAAAGATGAAAAAGAAGAGCCTGGATTTGCGGAGGCTGGTTTTTTTTTTTTTTTTTTTTTTTTGCATTTGGGCTGCACTTCTTAGCTACCTTCAAAGGAAGCCTGGCTGCTGTTTTCACTGTGCTCCACGGGAAGAGAAAACAAGGCAGTCACCTGTATTTGATCATTCCCTAATCTCAAATGTAGGGTGGCTTTCTGTGCCAGTCTCTAAATTTTCACCCGATGGTCTTTCAAAGAAAATGTTCATTTGCAGACTTGCCAGAATGAGCATGAAGTCTAGTGGCTCCTGAATCAGTTGTCCTGTAAGAAAAGAAATACTCTTGGTCTGTGAAATCTAGGGAAGGAGGGTAAAAACAGTTTCATTCTCTGGCCAGGTATTTCTGCTTTTTGCTACGAAAGAGGGACGATATGTTTAGTCCTCTGCATGATTATAACAAAAACGTCAGCAAATCCTGTGATCAGTCCACATAAACTGGTGTCAGGTGTAGGGTGATTTCCTGAAGGGTCTTTGAGTGAGTGTCCTGGTGTTTCAGGAAAGTTCAGATCCTAGAACACACCCTGTAGGCCCAACTAGATCCCTCCTGTCTAAGTCCTGGAAAACCTTCTTGAATCAACATGAAAATGACAGAATTGTTAATCAATTACCTTTTCATTCTTGAAAAGCCAGACTTCTCATCTAGAAGTCACAGGCCTTTAACCACATTTAGGAAATGGCAACCCACTCCAGTATCCTTGCCCAGAGAATCCCATGGACAGAGGAGCCTGGCAGGTTGCAGTCCATGGGGTCGCAAGAGTCGGACATGGCTTAGCGACTAAACCACACCACCACACCACACTCTTCTGTTTGATCCTGTTTGATCCTGTTTGATCCCAAAGGCAAAGGCCACCCTGGTTTGTGAGTCAAGATAGGAGCCGGGATAAGAGTCCTCTCTTTGCCCTGACACTTCAAGAAATTATTCTGTATTTACTAAGCTATTCTACCGATGAACCAGAGGATAGCAATTTAAATAAATTACAAATGCTTGATTTTTTTTTTCCCCTCAATGTAGACTGTCATTATCAGCAGGCATCGAGAGTGCAAAATAGTAATAAATCCAGAGAGATGTGAACTGGAGGCAGGCCAGGTCTCCCTGCAGCCAGGCCCAGAAGGTTGGGGGGCGGGGCAGCACTTGACTGTGGTCACTTTGGGCCCAGCACCACTGACAGCAAGCTTCCAGGCAGGAGGGCTGCACAAAGCCTGGGGTTCTGGGGTGGGTGGGTGTGGAGGGGACCGACACCTGGGAAGGGGTGAGGGCTGTTTCCACACCAGCCCACTGGGCCCCACATGGGCCTGTGTAGGGGTGTCTGATGGCTGCGTTAAACCTACCCCCTCTCCAAACCCAGGTATCTGCCTCCTGCCTTAGTTCCTCTTCTCCCGATGACTCTCGGGATTGGACCATCTGGCCCTGTTAGTGACCCCGTTTGACCCTAAGTGAGTGGCTCCCATAAGGTCCATACTTTAGCCATTATTTTGGGCTGCAGGCCCCAGAGCGGCTGGATCACTGTGGGCTGGTTCTTGCCTTAAAAAAAGAGAAGAAACCTGTCTGTCCCCCAATAAAACCTTTTTAAGCCACAGAAATCAATCCAAGATGACGCACTGATGCTACTGCCCCAAACACTTTGTCGCCTGAAGGCCGCTGACCCCTAAGACAGCCCCCGCGCCCCACAATCATTCCAGGCCACCTGCTGAGACCCCTACATTGCTTGGCCTGGAACCAGGGCACCTCAGCGCGGGAGGTGTGGTCTGGAAGGCCTGCCCCCGAGGCCGTGCTGGGCCCCTGGTCAGGTCTGGCACGCAGTTCAGGAGGCGGGGGCCAGTCAGTTACGAGGCTGCAGGTCTGCCTGGGAGGAGCGGGCCGCGGGCGGTAATGGGAAGCGCGGGCTGAACGCCGCGGGGACCAGGGCGGGAGGCGGTGCTGGCGGGCCACCGAGGCCTCCAGGCCCGAGCAGGGGCTCCAGGCTGGCTCCACGGATGCCCTGCGCCCCAGGCCCAGGAAGGCGGCCAAAAAGCGGCGCCAGAAGCTCGCACCGCGACGGACTGGACGTGATGGGGCCCCGGGGCTGCACGTGGAGACAGCGCGGGGTGGCCTGTCTCCACTGGTGGATACCCGGCCCGGCGTGGGTCTGGAGCCAGCCCCGCTCCCGGACCTCGGACTGGCCCTGGAGTCCGCAGACTGAGGCCAGGCCTGACGCCCAGGGTGGGCTCACTGTCACCGGGCATCGCGGGGTCACCTCCTTGAGAATCAGGGCGCGATCCTGGCGCAGCGCGTCCTGGGCAGGTCCACGCGCGCTCCGCGTTCAAAGCATCTGAGACACTTTGCAAGTCAGGTGACTTCCTTGGCAAAGGGACACCCCTGTCCCCCAAGCCCAGGAAGCAGGCCAGCGGCGCTAGTGGTGAGCTCTCCCATTCCTGTCTCAGGTAGGTGTGTGCGGGCATCGGGCATCGGCAGGTGTGTTTGGGGGGTGCAGGTGGGGCTGTGCGCGAGGGAGCAGCCGGAGCATCTTGGCTTCCTGAGTGCCTTCAGGTGCGTAAGGCAGAGGTGGGCGGGGTGAGAGATACAGTCGTAGTTCTAGAATCGCTCTATTTTTCATTGTAAGAATACAGATTGGAAGCCCATGTATTGCAGTAGCAGGGCCTCCTTCCGGGCCGCAAAGGGGACCCAGGTGTAACTCTGCCATGAATTGTGGGAGGAGACACCCGTGCTGAAAATTCTGTTGGGAAGGGGCCTTGGGGCAGAGAACAGAAGGGAAAGGAACCCAGGAGGACTGCTCTGCCACGTGGCTCAAATTTGGGTTTGAAGGTTTCATGGTGGTGGTGGTAATTTCCAGGTTGTCTCTGGTGAATCACTGACTCAAGGTTCCTCCTGAGGTGGATTCCAGCCAGGGGGGCTCTGGGAGGTTGGTAGGACCTGGAGTCTCCTCTCTCCTTTTGATCCTTTCCTGAATTCTTCTGGTTGGTGGTAGCTTGTAACTTCCTTGTTCATTACCAGGACCTCCCGTTGTGAAGATAACTTATGCAAATAGCTACTATCTTGCCTTGCCTGGTCGCTGGAGGTTTCAGTCTTTCTCCTAACACGTGGACTATTTTATGCCTTTGGGGAAAAGAGATATGTCTATTATTTTGGGAGAATATTTTAGGTCCTGCAACGTGACCAAGAGCTAAAGAATCTAGCCTTTTGCGAAGAGGTTAAACTTACCTTAAAAAATAACTTTGCCAGCTTCCTAGTCTACTTGTTTGGACATTTTATTACAGGATTAGGGCTGTTTCCTTTTGGAATGGAAAATTACATACCGCTCCCCCCATTATTTCCCTGAACATTCATCATAATATACTATTTATGACCTGGGTGGGAAATGGATGCCATCCATCTTGTTTCAAAAAGTTCAAACTGCTTTAGGATAGAGTGTCAAGGATGGAGCTATCCTTTGTGGAAGAAATTCTGGAAGGATATTAAGCTGTTCGGCGGGGGGGGGGGGGGGGGGGCTTCGCAGGTGGCACTCCTGGTAAAGAACGCACCTGCCAATGCAGGAGACATAAGAGACGGGGGTTCGATCCCTAGGTGGGGAAGAGCCCCTGGAGAAGGAATTGGCAACCCAATGCAGTATTTTTACCTGGGAAATCCAGTTGACAGAAGAGCCTGGCAGGCTGCAGTCCATGGGGTTGCAGTCAGACATGACTGAGCACGCATGGGCACACGCATATTAAGCAATTCAGCCAGTTCTTTCCCCTGAATCTATTTGAGCTGGGATGTCCATCTTCTCCTGCCCTTGGACGTCAGCGCACCTGGACTCAGGCCCTTGGAGTCAGAATGAGTTCCACCTGGTCTCCAGCTTACAGAAAAGTAGGTGGTGGGACTTCTCAGTCTCCGTAGCCGCATGAGCCGGTGGTGCTTGTGGTCAAGGGCCCACCTGGCAATGCAGGAGACGGAAGAGACACAGGTTCGATCCCTGGGTGGGGAAGATCGCCTGGAGGAGGGCATGGCAACCCACTCCAGTGGTCTTGCCTGTAGGATCCCATGGACAGAGGAGCCTGGCGGGCTACAGTCCACACGGTCACAAAGCGTCGGACACGACGGAAGGGACTTAGCACCACGTGTGCCTGTAGGTGTGTCTGTTTCGCTTCTCTGGAGAGCCCTGACAGATACACTGACATTCCTCCCCGGCTCACGACACAAAGGCCCTCAGTCGTGTCCGACTCTTAGTGACCGCATAACTGTAGCCCACCAGGCTCCTCTGTCCATGGGATTCTTCACAAGACCACTGGAGTGGATTGCCATTTCATTCTCCAGGGGATCTTCCTGACCCATGGATTGAACCCCCATCTCCTGCATTGCAGGCAGTTCCTTTACCGATTGAACCACCAGGGAAGCCCAGATATGAGAAGGGGGGAGAAAAAAATTTAAAAAACTGAGAACACGAAAAAGAAACGCGGTTCATAATTTTGACCACATGCAGGCCTGGCATTATTGACTAAGTGACAAGTCATGCGGAGTGTCACAATTTCTCAGGAAGGAGAAAGCTAGAGATAATCATTTTTGTTCTCTGAAAAGTTAAAAATGTGACTGACTGAGGTGGATTAATGACTTTTTTTTCAACCCACTCTTAATTTAAAATGACGTCTCTTGCCATGGTTGAGTGAGTTATCCATTTAATAAATTGGAGGGTTCAGGCAGCTTGCTCTCAGTGTGTTATTCCTAGTTAAAAAATTAGGTGATTCTGAACATATTAACACTTGAACTTTATCCTAATGAATCTTCAGATAGTTGCCAAATGTGACTAAGAACTTACAAATGAATAAAGAATTCTCAGCTTGTTGTCTTGGAAAATTTTATTTTAATGAATAGACACAGCTCAGAATGTCTATTATCAACATACAAACACTGCCAAGTTCTTTTTTAAAATGTCATCATTACAAAAGTTTAATGTTTTAATATGAAAATTTCACATTAAATCTTCCTCCACATTAATAAGTCAGCATATCTGTTAGCACTAGGCAAGGCACGGAAGAAATGCAGTGAATAAGAGTTGCAGGATTTTTCTTCTTTTTGGTTTTTGGGAAAACTTTATGAAAAATACATTCAAAAGAAAGTGTAATACATCTGTGTGGCACTTTTTAGTAACCTCATGTTGTATTATATTGCATCACTTAATCCTTATGACAGCACTATATGTTTTGGAGGGTGAGAATTTATACCATTTTAGGGGTGAGGAAATGTGGATTCAAAAGCTTAAATGACCTGAATCAGGGCACACAGGCAGTAAATGAAAATTGAGGGTCTCACATCAAGGTTTTTATAGATCTTGCTTCAGCATCCTCTTCATAACACTGGTGATGCTTTTTCACGTTTAACCATAAACCCACTTTATTTATTTATTTTACAGAATATTCCTAGTGTTGGAATGCCCATGGCTGCCACGGATATATGTTGCTGCTTATGTTTAGACCGCAGACCTTGTGAAACGAAAAGCAATAAAGCAGGAGCACTGTTCTCTTACCTTGCTCTCTGTGCTCCAGGCAGCAGTGAATCACTGTGGATTCGTAGTAATGCTGATCTTACCTGGGATGTTTTTACAGTTCTGTGAGTCTGTGAAGAAAGTGAAATGGTAAAAAGAAAAAAAAAATGTTACAGGCTGGTAAAGTTTTATTTCAGCTACAGGGCTGCTGTAAAAATTGCTTTTTGTTTTCTGGTGTTTCCCTTGCCTGGGAATGAGCAATTTATGTGTATTCAGTTTTTGTGGAGGTGACTGTTTGCCTTTGAAGACAGCCTAGTCTGTTCACGTGTCAGCTCTCAACTGGGGGACTGGTGTTAATTCTTCTACTTTTTTTAAAAAAATTTATTTATTGGAGGTTAATTACCTTTAATAAGCACAGCAGTATTGTGATGGTTTTTGCCATCCATCAGTACGAATCGGCCATAGGTATTCACGTATCCCCTCCATCCTGAATCCCCCTAATCCTCCGGGTTGTCACAGAGCACTTGCTTTTTTGAGTGCGCTGCATCATACATCAAACTGGCAGTGGTTAAGGGTGTTAATTCTTTCGCTAGCAGCAAGCCAAGACAGAAGGAAAACAGAGGCTGCTGGGATAGGCATGTAGGGGAGTCGGCCTCATCTGGATCCAGCCAAGCCTCAAGCTAGGCAAGCCCAATTCTACCTTCCAGCCACACCACAAACTAAGAGCAGCTAAAGGAGTAGGGGTCTCCCAAGGTGTTGCAGTTCCGCGTTGGCCTGACATACGGTCTGAGTCTTTGACATCCTGCTTTGTTGGTCATCTGTTCTAGCTGATGAAGTTCAGAGTTGCTAGCAGCACCCATGCGCTTCCTGGCTTGGCCGGAGGCAGGGGGTCATCTCTTTATTATTTTCTGATGTGACTGGTTAGGTAGGGGAGGAAACTCTTTGCCTCTGGCTCCTAGGTTTGATGCTGGGTCTTTGGAATAAACAGAGGGCAGATTAACTTGAGAAAAGAAATCCAAATTTATTCATTTTTAATATTAAATACATTGGGAAGTCACAGGGGAAAAAAGTGAATATCCAAAAAAGCATTAAAATTTGAGAGCATGTTCCCCATCTATTAGGGGAAGAGATTTTTAGTAACTTGTTTAGTCACTAAATCATGTCAGACTCTTTGCGAACCCTTGGACTGTAGCCCGCCAGGCTCCTCTGTCCATGGAATTCTCCAGGAAAGAATCCTGGAGTGGGTTGCCATTTCCTCCCATGGGATCTTTCTCACCCAGGGATGGAACACTCCTTTCCTGCTTGGCAGATGGATGGGCCGAGCCACCAGGGAACCCCTTTAGTAACTTAGGAGAGAGTAAGTGACTTTTTGGCTCTTTTCCCCTCTAACCTCTCCAGGAGGGGATGTTTTCACAGCTGATCTCCTTTAGGGAATCTGTTTTTAGGCAGAAGAGGGGAGTTCAGAGACAGCCTCGCCCAGCACTGGGCGGTTTTTCAAGAGCCTTCAGCTCAAAATGATCAATATAGTTGAGCGGCGTGTTTTGGCGCGGCGTGTCTTCAACTCTTGCGTTCGCAGCAGAGATTAGTGCACGCTGCACTCAGTTCTGCCTCCTGCAGGCGCGCAGCGGGGACGGGAGGAGTAGGTGGGGAGGTCGTCTTATCTCAGGGTCTGGCGGCTCAGGCAGGGCTAAGCGGCTGGAGGCGGGACTGCAGACGGTGGCGGGGCCGCAGGTGGGAGGCGGCGCTGGGGCTGGGCCGCAAGTGGGAGGCGGGGCCGAGAGGGGGCGCCGGGCAGCAGATGGGGGCGGGGCAGCAGCTGGGAGGCGGGGCTGCGGGCGGGCGGGAGGCGGGGCTTCTGGCCAGAGGCCAGCAACGGTGTGCGGGACGCAGAGATCCGCAGAGGCGAGCTAGCGGACCCGGTCCTCTCCCCGCTGTCCTTCCCCAGCCAGTTAGCTGTCTCCGGATTCCTTCCCTCAGTAGCCGGGTGTACTATTGATAATTCGGTTGGTTCCGTCGCTCAGTCGTGTCCGACTCTTTACGACCCCTTGAATCGCAGCACGCCAGGTCTCCCTGTCCATCACCAACTCCTGGAGTTCACTCAGACTCGCGTCCATCGAGTCCGTGATGCCATCCAGCCATCTCATCTTCTGTCGTCCCTTTCTTCTCCTGCCCCCAATCCCTCCCAGCATCAAAGTCTTTCCCAATGAGTCAACTCTTCGCATGAGGTGGCCAAAGTACTGGAGTTTCAGCTTTAGCATCATTCCTTCCAAAGAAATCCCAGGGTTGATCTCCTTTAGGATGGACTGGTTGGATCTCCTTGCAGTTCAAGGGACTCTCAAGAGTCTTCTCCAACACCACATTGATAATTACGGCCTGCCAACCGCGCCAGGGTCTCTGTCCAGCCCCAGCTCTCTCTGAAAGGGCAGCGAGGGGCGGGTGGGGGACGATGCACAGAGCTTTTCTTTGAGTCTGCCCTAAAATCCAGCAGGGTCTGTGTGGAAATGACCGAGGGGACGAAGCAGAGCAGGGCGGTGGAACTGGATCCGGTGGAAGACTGCAATCTTGGGATGGAAGGGAGACTGGGACGGTGGCTGGCAGATATCACACGCAGAGATTTTACTTTGTGGTGGGGATAAGAGGCATTACTGGCAAGCTGGTCCTTAAAATAGTAATTGATATTCTACCAACATGTAGCTAGAACTTGTTACTTATGTCAAGTGCTAGGAGATGCTAGAATGTATTTTAGAGGAAATTTTTTCCTGACACTAATATTGTTTCCTGATACTACTTTTAGTGGAGTTCCTATCTTCCTTAAGAACTTCTCTATTTTTTCTGATTATAAAATGAGTATACTCTTTTTATAGAGTACTTGAAAAATGCACATAAGTATAACAAAGAAAACAAAATCACCTATAATCCACACAAAATTTTTTTCATTGTTAATATTTTAGAGTATTGTCTTACTATTTTGAAACGCATATGTATATGTAATATAATATTTGAGACATCCCTGGTGGCTCAGAGGTTAAAGCGTGTGCCTCCAATGCGGGAGATCTGGGTTCGATCCCTGGGTCGGGAAGATCCCCTGGAGAAGGAAATGGCAATCCACTCCAGTATTCTTGCCTGGAGAATCCCATGGACGGAGAAGCCTAGTAGGTTACAGTCCATGGGGTCGCAAAGAGTTGGACAGGACTGAGCGACTTCACCTTACCTTTTACCTTACATACAGAGAGATCTCTAGTCTTTCCCATCCTATTGTTTTCATTTATTTTTTGCATTGATCACTGAGGAAGGCTTTCTTCTCTCTCCTTGCTATTCTTTGGAGCTCTGCATTTAAAGGGGTATATCTTTCCTGTTTTCCTTTGCCTTTAGCTTCTCTTCTTTTCTCAGCTATTTGTAAGGCCTCATCAAGCAACCATTTTGCCTTTTTTTGTTTCTTTTTCTTGGGATGGTCTTTATTGCTGCCTCCTGTACAATGTCATGAACCTCTGTCCATAGTTCTTCGGCACTCTGTTTATCAGATCTAATTCCTTGAATCTATTTCTCACTTCCACTGCATAGTTGTAAGGGATTTGATTTAGGTCATACCTGAATGGTCTAGTGATTTTCCCTACTTTCTTCAATTTAAGTCTGAATTTGGCAATAAGGAGTTCATGATCTGAGATACAGTCAGCTCCTGGTCTTGTTTTTCCTGACTGTATAGAGCTTCTCTATCTTTGGCTGCAAAGAATATAATCAGTCTGATTTCACTATTGACCATCTGGTGATGTCCATGTGTAGAGTCTTCTCTTGTGTTGTTGGAAGAGGGTGTTTGTTATGACCGGTGCATTCTCTTGGCAGAATTCTGTTAGCCTTTGCCCTGCTTTGTTTGGTACTCCAAGGCCAAATTTGCCTGTTATTCCAAGTATCTCTTGACTTCCTACTTTTGCATTCCAGTCCCCTATGATGACAAGGACATATTTTTTTTTGGTGTTAGTTCTAGAAGGCCTTGTAGGTCTTCATAGAACCATTCAGCTTCAGTTTCTTCAGCAATACTGGTTGGGGCATAGACTTGGATTACTGTGATACTGAATGGTTTCTCTTCAGGAAACTTGGAGATACCAAGGGAACATTTCATGCAAAGATAGGCTCAATAAAGGACAGAAAGGGTATGGACCTAACAGAAGCAGAAGATATTAAGGAGAGATGGCAAGAATACACAGAACTATACAAAAAAGATCCTCATGACCCAGATAACCACAATAGTGTGATCATTCACCTAGAACCAGACATCCTGGAATGCAAAGTCAAGTGGGCCTTAGGAAGCATCACTATGAACAAAGCCAGTGGAGGTGATGGAATTCTAGTTGAGCTATTTCAAATCCTAAAATATGATGCTGTGAAAGTGCTGCACTCAACATACCAGCAAATTTGGAAAACTCAGCAGTGGCCACAGGACTGGAAAAGGTCAGTTTTCATTCCAATCCCCAAGAAAGGCAATGCCAAAGAATGTTCAAACTACCACACACTTGCACTCATCTCACCCCCTAGCAAGATAATGCTCAAAATTCCCCAAGTCAGGCTTCAACAGGACGTAAATGGTGAAATTCTGGATGTTCAAGCTGGATTTAGAAAAGGCAGAGGAACCAGAGATCAAATTTCCAACATCTGTTGGATGGTCAGAAAAGCAGAAGAGTTCCAGAAAAACATCTATTTCTGCTTTATTGACTATGCCAAAGCCTTTGATTGTGTGGATCACAACAAACAGTGGAAAATTCTTCAAGAAATGGGAATACCAGACCACCTGACCTGCCTCCAGAGAAATATGTATGCAGGTCAAGAAAAAACAGTTAGAACTGGACATGGAACAACAGACTGGTTCCAAATTGGGAAAGGAGTATGTTAAGGCTGTATAGTGTCACCCTGTTTATTTAACATCTATACAGAGTACATTATGTGAAATGCCAGGCTGGATGAAGCACAAGGCGAATTAAGATTGCCAGGAAAAATATCAATAACCTCAGATATGCAGATGACACCACCCTTATGACAGAAAGTGAAGAAGAACTAAAGAGCCTCTTGATAAAAGTGAAAGAAGACAGTGAAACAGTTGGCTTAAAACTCAACATTAAGAAAATGAAGATCATGGCATCCGGTCCCATCACTTCATGGCAAATAGATGGGGAAACAATGGAAACAGTGACATACTTTATTTTTTGGGCTCCCAAATCACAGCAGATGGTGATACAGCCATGAAATTAAAAGAGGCTTGCTCCTTGGAGGGGACGCTATGACCAATCTAGACAGCATACTAAAAAAACAGAGACATTACTTTGCCAACAAAGGTCCATCTAGTCAAGGCTATGGTTTTTCCAGTAGTCATGTATGGATGTGAGAATTGAACTATAAAGAAAGCTGAGTGCTGAAGAATTGATGCTTTTGAATTGTGGTATTGGAGAAGACTCTTAAGAGTCCCTTGGACAGCAAGGAGATCAAACCAGTCCATTTTAAAGAAGATCAGTCCTGAATATTCATTGGAAGGACTGATGCTGAAGCTGAAACTCTGTTACTTTTTCCACCTGATGAGAAGAACTGACTCATTGGAAAAGACCCTGATTCTGGGGAAGATTGAAGGCAGGGGGAGAAGGGGATGATAGAGGATGAGATGGTTGGATGGCATCACCGACTCGATGGACATGAGTTTGAGTAAACTCCAGGAGTTGGTGATGGACAGGGAAGCCTGGCGTGCTGCAGTCCATGGGGTTGCAAAGAGTTGGACATGACTGAGCAATTGAACTGACTGACATACATAGAGGTTAGATTTTGTTTTTTATCAAACAACTTTATTGAGGTATAATGTATATACTATAATGCCCACCCTTTGTAAATGTAGAATCAGATTATTTTTAATAAATGTATAGACTTGTACAACAATCACCACAATCCAGTTTGAAAACATTTCCATCCCTCCAAGTGTAACCTCTTGCTCATTTGCAGTTAATTCTTGTCTCCACCACCACTTAACCCCAGGCCACCATTGATGTGCTTTCAGTCATTATAAATTAGCCTCTTCTGGACATTTCAGATAGGTGGAATCATACAGTGTGCAGCCTTTTGTGTCTGGCTTCGTGCATGTAGCATATGTTTTTGTTGTAGCGTGTTGTAGCAATAGCTCATTCATTTAAATTATCAGGATAACCATCCGTGGTATGAATATGCCACATACTGTTTAACCATTCATCTGTTTTCGGTTATTATGAATGCTGTTGCCGCAAACGCTCATGCACATGTTTTCATTTGGGTTAAATCCCAGAAGTTGAATTGCTAGGTTGTGCAATACATTTATGTTTTAAGTTTTTTAGATACCACCAGACTGTTTTCCATGGTGGCTGCAACGTTTCTCATCCTTACCAGCATCGTGTGAGGGTTCAGGTTTGTGCATATGCTCGCTGACACTTGTCATCGTCTATTTTATCGACAGTAGTCATGCTGGTGTGGACTGGTTCTCACTGGGGTTTTAAAAATAAAGAGAATTTCCTCAGGAGCACCTTTTCCCGTACTCTTTAACCGTTTGTGTATCTTCCATGCTGAGATGTCTGTTCACATCTTTTGCCCATTGAGTTATAGGTTCTTTATTCTGAATGTAATTCATGTTATCAGGTATATGATTTACAAAAGTTTTATTAATTTTTTTCCTTTATGGATTATGCTTTTGGTGTTGTACTTGAGAGCGTTTTGCCCTACCCAGGCTCACTACAATTTTCTCTTTTGTTTTCTTGTAGAAGTTTGATAGTTTTATCGCTTGCAGTTAAATGTATAATCCAGTTTGAATTAATTTTTGTTTATGGTGTATGATAAGGTTTTCAGTTTTTTCTGTGTGTATGTATGTGGCTATTCAGTTGTCTCAGAACCATTTGTTGAATTGCCTGGGCACATTTGTCAGAATTCAATTGACCATGAATATAACAGTTTATTTTGGGAATTTCAGTTTGGATGCATGGATCTGTGTGCCTGTCTGTATGCCAGGACCACGCTGTCATGTTACGATGACTTTATAATCACCGTGGAACTGGGTAGCATCAGTCCTCCAACTGTGATCTTCTTTTTCGGAATTGTTTGAGGTCCTTTGCATTATAAGAACATATACTTAGGATCAGCTTACGAATTCCTACCACAAAGCTGGCTTTTTTTTTTTATAGGGATTTCATTGAATTTACATATTTGTATTATCAGAGTATTTTCCCATGTTTTTATGATGCTGATACTTTTAGCTGGGATAGTTTTGGAGTCCTTTCTTGGAGCAAGAAGGGAGCTGGGCTAGATTACCCTTCAGTTTCCCTCTTTATCTTGGTATTCACTCAGTTTTTGCCCTACACTATATGTATTTGCAAGAGAGATATGGGTCTTCACGACTGAGAAACTGGGGACTGAATTTGTCAGTTGCTAGACAGAGTTCTCTCTGGCAGGCCCTAGGCTCACTGGAGGAGGCTGGGTGGCGAAAGCAGTCCTGGAGGCTGGCCATCACATGGCTAGTCAGTCAGTTACCAGGGGCGATCACTCCTTATGCCCCGAGAGTGTAGGTGGCCACGATGACACCGAGACGTGCCGCGTTACTCAGCGGGCCAGGTGGGCCGCGGTAGATGCCAGGAAGGCATCTGGCAGACTTGAGGAGGGAGGCGAGGTCCCTGCCATCTCCTGATGTCAAGGTCTGTGGGCGGCAGTGCCCGGTGCTGATGGAATTCCGCACATGCAGCACCACAGCGGACTCTCTGGCTTCTCCCGGATCAGATGGTTCATGGTGGGGTTTACAGCCCTCATTGCTGATGTTATAAGGTTAGAGGCAGTGACCTTGGGAGAGTTTATACACTCCATTTAAATTTTTATTGTTTCATGAAATGGGAATTGTTTTCTGCCAGTCAGTAAAGCAGCGGGTATCCTGGTGTATAATGTGGATAGACTATTACTGTTTGTTATGGCCATTTAACTGCAGGGCAGTCTTATTAGTGGGGATTTCAGAACCACAGGACTTTTGCCAGCCTCAGGGCTAATTCTTTATCCAAGTCAGCACCAACGCTCTTACATAGAACAGGTTATGGCTGCTTCAGAAGGAGACGCAAGTTCAAAGCCTCTGAAGTTTAAAACATGGTAGAAAGGAACTGAGAGAACCAAGATCTGAGCAATCAGGAAGTTCAGGGGAAACGTGTCTGAGACGTGAGCCAAGCAATCAGATGTTTCAGGACACAGTGGCACAGCCATCCTGGCAGGTGAAAGAAACATTATTGAAGAAATCAGCTAAAATCACAGAGGAGAAGCACAGTGCTTAAGGCAAAAATCCTCACTAGTTTAGGGGAGGAAAAATGATCGATGGTTTCCCTTGAATGTTATGAAGAAAGTCCAAACCATCCTGAATACTCCCAAGTCCCTATCCAGACTGAGCAGAAGTGCTATTGAAGCTTATGTGAAAGAGCAGGTTATAAAAGGATCATAACCTGACTTTGGAAGGCCAGGGAAACGTCCTCATTATACTGGTGTGGCACCATCTGAAAGTGGTGTTACGTTCTGGATCATGGATCCAATTAATGCGGAGTTGTCATCCTCAGCTGGGAGGGGGGAAAGTGGAGTCCTAAACTGGTGAATGTAGGAAACAAGATACCTTTCTGAAAGGTGACGTGTGGCATCGAATCATATTGTGGGTAAAGAAGTTTTGTAATGGGAATGGACCGGAGGGGTATGTGTGTGTGTGGGGCGGGGGGAGAGATCTCCAATTATTCTTTGTGCTTTTTAAAAAATTGGCTGTGGCCATGATTCAATATCTTAGTTCCCCGACAAGGGATTGAACCTGGGCCCCATGCATTCAGAGCACAGAGTCTTAACACCTGGATGGCCAGGGAAGTCCCTCTTCTTACTTCTACTTCAGTTAGGTAGTGCTGGTTCCCCCTGCTGTACTTCTTGCTTCTTCCGGAGCACTTACGACCTTCAAGTGTGCTGTTATTTACATGTTTATGGTGTCTATTGTCTGTATCTTCCCCATTCGAATGTAGAGGGCAGGAGTCCTGCTTTGCGTTATTCACTGACAGATTCCAAGCACCCAGATCAGTGCAGGCGCACAGCACCCAGTACATGATTGACTGAATGAGTAAAGACGCAGAAGGGAGGAAAAGGAGGATTCCTAGCCAGATAGGGAAGTAAAAGTTGTGACTTCTTACTGCTGAAGGGAGATGGTAGCACAGAAGGGGAGTGGGGTTTTACCATCCCTGCTCAAGCTGGGTCTTGTCGGCTTCTGTCTGCAGAGAAGCATCTCCCTCCACAGCGGGTCTCAGTGGTTCAGATGGAACAGCATAGATGGGAACAGTCCTGGACAACCCAATCTGAGGAGCAGCCCTGTGTTGTTTCAGAAGTAATCTACCCACCCTTTAAAAATCCTTTAGACTATTGTTGCCAAAACTCAATCACAATGCTGATTTGAAACATAGTATTAGTCCTTATTTTCAGTCCACTGCATTTTTAAAGAACTTCATTTTGCCACGTCAATATTTAAAATCCATAGGCTTTAACTAATGTAAACAAAGCTCCAAAAAGTGGCAAGTGCGAAGTTTACCTACCAAAGTGATTTGTTCCCTGCAAGCTCTTAAGGAGTGGGGTTTGTGAATAACTGATTTGTTTTACTGAAAAGTTAAGCATCAGAGAGGGCTGGTAATTTCCTTAGAGTCACACAGTTACTAACTGGTTATAACTGGTGGCGTTTCCAAAGAAGTTTGAATCACAGGAGAGTCCATGTTCAAATCCCATTGAATGTGCAAATGAACGGGGCCTTGAGGACACTTGATGGGATTTCCTCATTTTAGAAATTAAGACACATACGCAAAGTGTATTAGTCTGAGTTCTACAGAGAACTAGAACGTAAGGGGGTATGTATGTATATCTATATACACATATATTTTAAAAAGCTTCCCTGTAGCTCGGATGGTAAAGAATCTGCCTGCAGTGTGGGAGACCTGGGTCGATCCCTGGGCTGGGAAGATCCCCTGGAGAAGGGAATGCAATCCACTCCAGTATTCTTGCCTAGAGAATTCCATGGACAGAGGAGTGGGCTACAGTCCATGGAGGTGCAAAGAGACGGACATATCTGAGCAAATAACACTTAGTTATACATATACATATGGACATAACTGTATACACACATACATATATATTCTTATAATTTCTTACATATATTATTTAATAACCTAATTTGTTATTTATTTTCATAGACTATAACCTATTTATTATAATATAAACTTAATATTGTGACCCCTTAGACTGTAGCCTGCCATGCTCCTCTATCCGTGGAATTCTCTAGGCAAGAATACTGGGGTGGCTTGCCATTTACTTCTCCAGGGGATCTTCCCGACCCCAGGATTGAACCCATGTCTTCTGCATTGCAGGCAGATTCTTTACTGTCTGAAGAACCAGGGAAGTATGTAATTTCTTATATGTTTACTATATTAATAATATAATTTATTATTTATTTTCATAGGCTATAACAAAATTGTTATACATATATGGATATTTATTATGAATTATTATATTTATATACTTGTATACAAGGTAAGCTGGAGACAGAGGAATAGTCCAATCCAACTCCAAAGGCCTGAGAACCAGAAGAGCTGGCAGTGTCTGTTCTGGGTCTAGTCTGAGTCCTGAGGCAGGAGATAACTCATGTCTCAACTTAAAATCAGTCCACCGGAGAGCCTGGATTCTCCGTTTGTCAGCTGTTTTGTTTGGTCCCGACCCTCAGTGGATTGGATCAGGTCCACTCATGTTGGGAGGGGCCAGCTATTTTACTGAGACCAGTTCAAAGTTAGAAAACTTTTCTAACTTCGTCTAGAAAAACACCCTCACAGCCACATCCAGAATAATGTTTAGCCAAATACCTGGGCATCCTGTGGCCCAGTCAAGTCAACGACACAGAGGATTAATGGTCACACTCAGGAAGGGGGGTTGCATACCGTGCCCCCCACCCCGCCACAGCATGAGTCAGGCCGGAGCTGCCAAGACCCTCCCCCAAACCCCCAGTTTCCTGTGTCCCCCTTCACATCCTTGCCTTTTTACATCAGCACATGTTTCCTCCATCTCTGTTATCAACTAATAATTCTCATACATCTCATTAGTTCTAGTTTATGCATATTTAAATCACTGATGTCTAGCAAATTTCTTCAAGGCCTTGTATATAATTTCTCTCAACTGCTTAGCGAGAAGCTATTTCATCTACATATTTAGAAAAACACTTTTAACTACAAATTAGATTTTTTTTTTCCCCCACAGAAGTAAATGGTTCATTACTGAAATTAAGATTTCTTATCACGGCACTAGCTGCTGTGGATATGATGGGGAAAATGGTGCAGGTGTGATGGAGGGTATTTGGCCCGAGACAGTTTAGAAGGGAGCTATGAGATATCTTCTTGATTGAGACGAGGCAAGAAGTAGAACGTTTTCTCTTGCTTTCATCTTGTTTTCTCCTTATGAGAAAAAAAACTTGTCTTTACATTACTATGACTTACGTAAATCATCTCCATAAAGATATTAAAAATACCTGCTGAGTGTTTTAGAAATCAGAAGAATCAGAGATGTACATCAAAGCAGGTAAAAAAAAACAAAACCCCAAAATGGTCCAATTTGTGCTGCTAGGCAGCTCAGGGGTGGGAAGAAGGGGGACAGGCCACTTTCAGTGTTGCCCACGGCGACCAAACAATGCGTACTGATCACTGAGGACTGCTCTGTGCTGGGGACCCTGCAGGAGGCATTTGGCCCGAGATGGGGACAGAGCCTTTTCCTACTGTTTCTACTGTTCATGGGGTTCTCAAGGCAAGAATACTGAAGTGGCTTGCCATTCCCTTCTCCAGTGGACCACATTTCAATATCACAGTTATCCAAGTCTATGCCCCAACCAGTAACGCTGAAGAAACTGAAGTTGAACGGTTTTATGAAGACCTACAAGATCTTTTAGAACTAACACCCAAAAAAGATGTCCTTTTCATTATAAGGGACTGGAATGCAAAAGTAGGAAGTCAAGAAACACCTGGCGTAACAGGCAAATTTGGCCTTGGAATGCGGAATGAAGCAGGGCAAAGACTAATAGAGTTTTGCCAAGAAAATGCACTGGTCATAGCAAACACCCTCTTCCAACAGCACAAGAGAAGACTCTACACATGGACATCACCAGATGGTCAACACCAAAATCAGACTGATTATATTCTATGCAGCCAAAGATGGAGAAGCTCTATACAGTCAACAAAAACAAGAACGGGAGCTGACTGTGGCTCAGATCATGAACTCCTTATTCCCAAATTCAGACTTAAATTGAAGAAAGTAGGGAAAACCGCTAGACCATTCAGGTACGACTTAAATCAAATCCCTTATGATTATACAGTGGAAGTGAGAAATAGATTTAATGGTCTAGATCTGATAGATAGGATGCCTGATGAACTACGGAATGAGGTTCGTGGCATTGTACAGGAGACAGGGATCAAGACCATCCCATGGAAAAGAAATGCAAAAAGCAAAATGGCTGTCTGGGGAGGCCTTACAAATGGCTGTGAAAAGAAGAGAGGCGAAAAGCAAAGGAGAAAAGGAAAGATATAAGCATCTGAATGCAGAGTTCCAAAGAATAGCAAGAAGAGATAAGAAAGCCTTCTTCAGCGATCAATGCAAAGAAATAGAGGAAAACAACAGATTGGAAAGACTAGAGATCTCTTCAAGAAAATTAGAGATACCAAGGGAACATTTCATGCAAAGATGGGCTCGATAAAGGACAGAAATGGTATGGACCTAACAGAAGCAGAAGATATTAAGAAGAAGTGGCAAGAATACATGGAAGAACTGTAAAAAAAAGATCTTCATGACCCAGATAATCATGATGATGTGATCACTAACCTAGAGCCAGACATCCTGGAATGTGAAGTCAAGTGGGCCTTAGAAAGCATCACTACGAACAAAACTATTGGAGGTGATGGAATTCCAGTGGAGCTATTTCAAATCCCGAAAGATGATGCTGTGAAAGTGCTGCACTCAATATGCCAGCAAGCTTGGAAAACTCAGCAGTGGCCACAGGACTGGAAAATGTCAGTTTTCATTCCAATCCTAAAGAAAGGCAATGCCAAAGAATGCCCAAACTACCGCACAATTGCACTCATCTCACATGCTAGTAAAGTAATGCTCAAAATTCTCCAAGCCAGGCTTCAGCAATACGTGAACTGTGAACTCCCTGATGTTTAAGCTGGATTTAGAAAAGGCAGAGGAACCAGAGATCAAATTGCCAACATCTGCTGGATCATGAAAAAAGCAAGAGAGTTCCAGAAAAACATCTATTTCTGCTTTATTGACTATGCCAAAGCCTTTGACTGTGTGGATCACAGTAAACTGTGGAAAATTCTGAAAAGATGGGAATACCAGACCACCTAACCTGCCTCTTGAGGAATCTGTATGCAGGTCAGGAAGCAACAGTTAGAACTGGACATGGAACAACAGACTGGTTCCAAATAGGAAAAGGAGTACGTCAAGGCTGTATGTTGTCATCCTGCTTATTTAACTTCTATGCAGAGTACATCATGAGAAATGCTGGACTGGAAGAAACCCAAGCTGGAATCAAGATTGCTGGGAGAAATATCAATAACCTTAGATATGCAGATGACGCCACCCTTATGGCAGAAAGTGAAGAGGAACTAAAAAGCCTCTTGATGCAAGTGAAAGAGGAGAGTGAAAAAGTTGGCTTAAAGCTCAACATTCAGAAAACGAAGATCATGGAATCTGGTCCCATCCCTTCATGGGAAATAGATGATGAAGCAGTGGAAACAGTGTCAGACTATTTTTCTGGGCTCCAAAATCACTGCAGATGGTGACTGCAGCCATGAAATTAAAAGGTGCTTACTCCATGGAAGGAAAGTTATGACCAACCTAGATAGCATATTCAAAAGCAGAGACATTACTTTGCCAACAAAGGTCCATCTAGTCAAGGCTATGGTTTTTCCAGTGGTCATGTATGGATGTGAGAGTTGGACTGTGAAGAAAGCTGAGCACTGAAGAATTGATGCTTTTGAACTGTGGTGTTGGAGAAGACTCTTAAGGGTCCCTTGGACTGCAAGGAGATCCAACCAGTTGATTCTGAAGGAGATCAGTCCTGGGTGTTCATTGGAAGGACTAATGCTGAAGCTGAAACTCCAGTACTTTGGACACCTCATGCGAAGAGTTAACTCACTGGAAAAGACTTTGATGCTGGGAGGGACTCGGGGCAGGAGGAGAAGGGGACGACAGAGGATGAGATGGCTGGATGGCATCACTGACTTGATGGATGTGAGTCTGAGTGAACTCTGCGAGTTCGTGATGGACAGGGAGGCCTGGCGTGCTGCCATTCATGGGGTTGCAAAAAGTCGGACATGGCTGAGCGACTGAACTGAACTGAACTGGGGACATGTGAAGTGGCTTGCCTGAGTCCCAGGAGTCCTGGGAGGCTGACGGCATCTCGCAGGTTATCTGTTCCAGCTCATTTTGCCTTTCAGCTGAGCAAAGGTGACACGCATCACCTGGATGGTGGGTACACGTTCAGGTCCCTGGCCCTGCTCCCTTGACATTCTGGTCCATGGGTTTGTCAAGAACTACAGGAGCTGGTGTTTTTAAAATCTTCTCGGGCATTGCTAAGGTGTGTCCACAGTGACCATCCTCGGTGAAACACGTCCGCGCCCCGCCCTCCTCTCGGGTCTCAGGTGCCCCGGGCTCCGGGAGCCTCATCCACTGCTGCCTTCACCTCCTTTCCAGGGCCAGAGCCCCACGAAGCAAGAAGTCCACCAGGGACTCCGCCCTGGCTTTTGAAGAAGTCAGGAAATAGCAGGACACAGGCGGACTCGGGATTCAGAGAGAGCCCCCAGCCACCCGGGCTATTCCCTCACTTCGCTGTTTATCTCCCTTCTGCGGGTCAGGCCCCGGCCTCTTGTGGGGTCCTGGGGGTCCTGGGGACCCTCTGGTCCTTGTGATTCATGGCTCACCCTTCCTGCTTCTCTGCAGGCGGCACTGTGAGCTGCCCACTCCTGCAAGCTCTCCTCCAGATGGTGTCAGAAGTGGGGTGCTTGCTCGTCCTGCAGGGCTGCGGCTTTGCCCCCGCCCGCCCCATCACTGCCATTGGTCTGTGTCTGCGAACTCGGCTCTTGGATGCTCTGCAGGGAGGCGGGACCGTGCAGGGTTTGGCGTTCTGGGTCTGCTTATTTCCTTCTGCCCAGCTCCTCCAGGCTCATCCTCGCGGTTGCAAGTGTGCAGGATGGTGACCACAGTTAGTGATACTATATGTATGGCACACTGGGAACTTGCTGCCAGAGTGGATCTCAATTGCTTTCACCACACACACACACAAACACATATACACACACACACAATCATACACACACACATACTCATATACACACACATATACACACAGACACATACACACAAATGCAACATACGCAAACACATAAAGACCACACACATACATGTACACACAAACATACACACACACATACACACATACGTACTCATATATCCACACATACGAACATACATACACACTGCTTTTAAGTCACTTCAGTCGTGTCCGACTCTGTGCAACCCCATAGATGGCAGCTCACCAGGCTCCTCCGTCCCTGGGATTCTCCAGGCAAGAGCACTGAAGTGGGTTGCCATTTCCTTCTCCAATGCATGAAAGTGAAAAGTGAAAATGAAGTCGTTCAGTTGTGTCCAACTCCTAGCGACCCCGTGGACTGCAGCCCACCAGGCTCCTCCATCCATGGGGTTTTCCAGGCAAGAGTACTGGAGTGGGCTGCCATTGCCTTCTCCTACATACACACACACATACACATATACACACATATACATATACAAACACACATAAACAACCAGTAAACATACACAGACACACATACACACAAACACACAGACATACACAAACATAGACGTGCGCATATACACAAAGACACACATACACACAAGCATGCATATACACATATGCCCCCCAAACACACTCATATGTATGGATATACACAAACACACACATAAAGACATAAACCACACACACACACACACACATACACACAAACACACACATATATCCATATACACACGTACACACAAACACGCACATACACACACATACACACAAACGCACACATATATCCATATACACACATACACACAAACACGCACATACACACACTGGTAACTACATAAGTGAGGAGGTGGTGAGTATATTAGCTTGACTGTAGCAGTCATTTCCCTGTGCCTATCAAGACATGATGTACACTATAAACACACATAATTTTTGTTAAAAACTTTAAAAAAGTGAAAGGAAAGAAGTGCCGCTTTGTTCTCTTCGTGTCTCTGACAGCCAGGCTTGTCCCCCAGCAGGACCCTGCCCCGAGGCCACGTGCCCCACAGGCGCTTGTGTGGAGGACGCCCTCCCCGACCCCCCGCGTGGACTGTAGTGTGGAGGCTCTGTGGAGGTTTTCCAGCTCCGCATCTGTGGTCGGGTGATCGTGGCTGAGAATCTTTGTTTCCTCCTCTTCCTCGCCGGTTCTGGGGTTGGGCGAAGTCCGTCTTGGTCCTTGGGTGCTCAGCCAGCTTCCCGCTGACTTTAATTCTCGCCTCTCTGTGCTACGCAGTCTCTTTCCAATCCCAGCTGTTTTCTTTCCTCCTTGGTCATCTTTCTGCCTGAGTCAAAACCTACTACACATTTAATTTTCTGGCCCTTAGCTTCAGATGGTTCTTCTGTATAACCATAAAGAATGACTCTTGCCTATGCTCAATGAGTAGACTTGGTTACCTTTAAAAAGTGAATTTTCTGTAGCTCATGCATATTAATCTGCCAGAATTTTGCTCTTTCAAGTGTTTGAGTGATTACTGTTTCTTTTATTATTCTATCCTACCCATGTTTTGTCACTGGGTAAAGCCTTAGTTTGCAATCCAAAGTCCTAACTTCTAGCTCAAAAATCCAAAATTGCAAAGAAATTCTCCTCATTGAGTTTTCATTTTCAAATTTCAAAACACATCTTCCTTATAATAATTTAAAAAATGAATATTAAAAAATAAAAGGCCGTTCCTTCTTATCTCATTCCACACCCCAGATGGGATCACATTTAGAAGTTTGATGTTTATCCTTCCAGACATCTTCTTTGCATACTGAAATCTGTCAGTTTATAGATATTTGCAAACGTCAAGTCCCATTGGTTTTTCTAGTGCATATGTTTTACCTCCTTTTGATCGAATTCATCATCCTTATCTCTTATACATCTCATCCTTCTGGCACAGTGAGCTCTTAGTAGGGGTACTGGTTATTATTTTTGCTATAATTTTTGTGTGAAGAAATGTATTGCAGCGTATGTGTTGTTGTTCAGTCGCTAGGTCATGTCCGACTCTTGTGACCCTCTGGCCTATGGCCCGCCAGGCTCCTCTGTCCCTGGGATTTCCCAGGCAAGAATATTGGAGTGAGTTGCCATTTCCTCTTCCACGGGGTCTTACCAAGCCAGGGAATTGAACCCATGTCTCCTGCATTGGCAGGTGGATTCTTTACTGCTGAGCCACCAGGGAGCTCCTTTAGCAAATGTAATCTTGCTGAAATGAGAAGGATTAAAAACTAGTTAAAGAAGGTTCTTCCAGACTAGTGGTTCTTAGCCTGGGTCACACATTAGGATCCCCTGGGCGCCTTGGAAATGATCAATGCCTGGGCCTCGCCTTCAGCAATTCTGACTTAATTGTCTGACGTGTGGTGGGGGTTTCAGGAATTTTCCACACTCCCCAGGTCAGTCTGCAGAGCCCAGACTGAGAACCACAGTTCTAGACAAAGACTAAGGATCACCAAGGTTAAAATCCAAATATAATTAGCAGCCGCCCTGGGGG
Organism: Ovis aries; assembly: GCF_016772045.2. Lineage (NCBI taxonomy): Eukaryota > Metazoa > Chordata > Mammalia > Artiodactyla > Bovidae > Ovis > Ovis aries. The sequence continues at coordinate 7,134,402 of NC_056076.1, read as the reverse complement.
CACTGGCTCCCTTGCTTAATTAAAGACTTTCAGTTTTCAGTTGACTCCTCTTAGCATGTGGTTTTCTTAGAACACAAACACCCAACTGGAGGCAAGTGCCCTGCTACCCAGAGAGTCCTTCCAGCGGTGCCACCTTGGTTGGTGACAGCTGCAGGCCTGGCATCACTCTGCACCTTTTCCTGCATCTTGGGGATGAGTCGGGCCCAGGTGTGGTGCTACCCCCTTTCCGGAAGCCTTAAACTGAAGGTGTGGGAGGGGCTGAGCCTGGGTGGAGGGGAGCCAGGACAAGGCAGGGGCAGACCCACTGGTTAAGGTCAAAGGTCCACAGGGTAGAGATTAGGGAGACTTCCTGGGCGGCTCAGTGGTAAAGAACCCGCTGCCAATGCAGGAGATGTGGGTTCAGTCCCTGAGTCAGGAAGGTCCCCTGGAGAAAGCAATGACACCCCATCTCAGGACTCTTGCCTGGAAAATCCCAAGGAGTGAGGAGCCTGGCGGGTTATAGTCCATGGTGTCTCAAAGAGTCGGACATGACGTAGTGACTGAGCATGCACACACGGGTTAGGAAAAGGGGGAATTTGGACGGGTTGCGGAGAAGGTTGCTGGGGTGGCACTTAGGCATCTCCAGGGGTCTCAGCCTCACTTGGAGCCACTTCTAGATGCCAAGTCAAGACCTAGCGGAGGTCTCCATTCGAGCGGACATACTAGGGTCCAGTCCGCTTCCACCAGGGGGTAGGTAGGCAAAGAGGAACTCTCAGTTCCCTTCTATAAGACAGTGGTCCCCAATCTTTTTCCACCAGGGACTGATTTTATGGAAGACAGTTTTTCCACAGACAAGGGATTGGGGAGATGGTTTTGGGAAAATTCAAGCATGTTAATTTATTGTGCATTTATTTCTATTATTACCACATCAACTCCACCTCAGATCATCAGGCCTTAGATCCCAGCGGCTAGTGAAAGTGAAAATCACTCGGTATTGTCCGACTCTTTGCAACCCCAGGGACTATACAGTCCATGGAGTTCTCCAGGCCAGAATACTGGAATGGGTAGCCTTTCCCTTCTCCAGAGGATCTTTCCAACCCAAGGATTGAACCCAGGTCTCCCGCATCGCAGGCAGAGTCTTTACCAGCCGAGCCACCAAGGAAGCCCAAGAATACTGGAGTGGGTAGCCTTTCCCTTCTCCAGTGGATCTTCCTGACCCAGGAATCGAACCAAGGTCTCTTGCGTTGCAGGCGGATTCTTTCCAGCTGAGCTGCAGGAGCCCTGCTTTAGGGCAGCCTCTAGGGGTGGTGCACCTGGTGGTGCAGAGGTTAAAGCATCTGCCTGCAATGTGGGAGACCTGGGTTCGATCCCTGGGTCGGGAAGATCCCCTGGAGAAGGAAATGGCAACCCACTCCAGTATTCTTGCCTGGAGAATCCCGTGGACAGAGGAGCTTGGTGGACTACAGTCCACAGGTCGCAAAGAGTCGGACACGACTGAGCGACTTCACTTTCACTTTCCTTTCACTTGGGGGCTGAGGGTCACCATCCTCTTTTATCCAGGAGCAGCACAAATGTAGCTAACCATATGTTCAGCCAGAATGTTGACAGAGGTTGTGTCGTACCCTCGGCAGGTTAGAGGCAGAGCTTTTTGTAAATGATGAAGCATCTAGTTGTACATTTATTTACAGCTGTTCATGTGGGGTTTGGGCAGACGGTCAATATGCCCCTTCTCACCTCCCCCGGACCTGACACTAGACAGAGGTATGTCATCACCAGTCACTTCCAGTTGGTCTGAAAATGCATGACTCTGTTCTTTAAGAGAGTCAGAATATAGTAAAATAATAGCAATTCACAGCTAGGATTTTGTGTGCAAACACTGGAGTGAATACTATGTGCATAGATATATTTATTTGAAATCTGTTTTACAAATTAAGGTGATTTTCTTGAAGAATTTTTAACTGAAATTTGGCTTAAATGTTATTGAATGAGACAGCTCTTTTCCTATTCTCTCCAGCAGATTCTCAGGGAGGTCCATGTGTGAGCCTGACCGAGAATTCCCTGGAGATGCACAGAAAGTTTCCTAAACTTTGGTCGTTGGGAAATGATAGCATACCACCCTCCACTGCAGAGGTTCTCTGAAATAGTTTGCTAGTGATTATAGTATCATAAACGTTGGTGGCAGTGAGGGATGGGTCATTTTGGCGGAGATCCTGCGGATGAAAAGGCATCTTCTTCCCCCAATTTAAGTCCCAGCCGGAAGACACAGATGGGGTTGGCGTGACTCCAGCTGTAATTACTCGACCTGGTCCAGTTACAGGCCTGATTGAAGGGAGGGGGTCAATCCTGCCTGCCATCCAGAGTCAAAGCACTGAGTTCCCAGACACGCAGATTCAATTATTTCGGGGAGGCCTCTGCCAGCGCCGATTGTATTATTGCACTTTTGAGACTCCCTACCTACAGCGAATGCCTGCTGGCAGTCACAGCTGATAAACCGACGAGGAGTTTCCTGCTCTGAGGGGGGGAAGCAAAGGCTTTTGCAGAGACCCACTGTTGGCAGCAGTCACTAGCGGTGGGAACTCCCAAGCTACTGCATTAAAGCTGGAGGTTATCTGGCAGTGACTTCGCAGGGCTGGGAGCTGCTCTGAAATCCAGTTTGCTCTCTTTTTTGGACTGATTCAGAAGCCTCCAGGGTAAGTGTGATCATAAGATGATAGAGTCCTTAGGAAAAAAAAAAATCTTGGTGTGTAAAACACTGGCGAAAAGATGACTGTTTAAATGCTGCTCACGCTGTACTGATATAGATTTGAAAATAGAAAGAGGATTAGAGCTCTCAGGATTAATATAGGATTAATCTAGTTCTTTCTTTAATACCAAAGACACAAATGTCCTGAAGGAGACATTGATACTCTCTTTAAAAAAAAAAAGCGCTAATAATTCTATGGGATCAGAATTTTTATAAGGAGATCATCTTTTGCAGGCAAGATGATTTAGAAGAAATTCATTCCCTGATCAGTTTTGTTCATGATGAATGTAAATATTTTGAAATTGCCGTCGATGGCAATAAGGCAGCAGGAATCTGAGGAGCACTGCACTCTGGTTGATGAACAGGGTCAGGGTTTGGAAAGTAAGTTTCATGTTTACAACTTTGAGGTACCAGCGAAATACCATTTTGGAAGTGTTCCTGGTTATTAACCTTTGTATTAAAGGAGCTCATCAACATTTTATTAAAACTATTTTCTTTAATGTGGTCTTTTTGTTGACGAGTCGTCACCCAGCTTATGCCGAATGAGTTTCAGAGCTTTCCGCGGGCAGGAGTTTCAGCGTTTTGTGTCTATTTCTCCCTCCATCTTCACCTGCAACCATCGTTGATATTTAATATCTACAGAGAGAGCAAAGAGGATGCTGTTCAACGTGCCTACTATTTTTGGAGTAAGCCTCTGGATGCAAAAAGATGATGGTATCAATTTAGGGACCATTCTTGACAGGGATTCTGACTACAAATGTTCAGGACCCTGAATCTTGAAACATGTTGCCGCTGATTTTGGAGGCAGTAAAGGAGAGGAGATGCCTAGGTGAGGGGAAAACCCGAGAAAGCCCTTCTGAGTTAGACAAGAGCACTGGCAATGTCTTTGGAGCCAGGCAGTCTGGGGTTCATATTCTGATGCTGCTGTGTACTGGCTGTAAGACCCTGGGGGAATTAACGTCGCTGAAGCCCCGAATGGAGACTGTGAGAGTGCCAACGTTACAGGAGTACTGTGGGCTTAAATGGTAAATGCTGATGGTACGTGGTATGTCCTTGATAAAATGGATGCAACCCTTTTGGCTACAGTTGGGGGTCAAAATGATGGATCAAAGGAAGTAAGCACCAGGTAAAAGAAGAGCATCTATTTTTGACCAGGACTGATTCTTACAGCCCTTGGTCCCTCTGTGACATTTTTAAGAAGAGCTCAGAGGAAATATGCTCCAGAGACATACGATGCAGGGCTCAGGGGAAAAGGAGTTCTACTGGCCTAGGAATAGCATATGTCATTTATAGACTGAGTCAAATTTGATTGCTGATTCATGCAGCAATATATCATAAAATAAAGTCATACATCTGCACAAGTATTCTTGACAGTTTTTGTCCTCTCTCATGTGTTTGGCACTGACTCTCCCTTGACTTTTGGACGTTTTGATCTGCGTTTTTGCTAGGTAGATTAGAGGATTGTGCTGAGAGTTGGTGGTGCGGGTCAGTGAGCGTGCCTGGCCGAGAGAACGGTGTGCGCTAGAGCACAGAGAACCCACACTGAAGGTCGCAACCTGTAAGTGGTAGACGAGCGTGGAAGACGGATGAGCAAACAGGTGATTGTTACACAGCGTGAAGGAAGTCAGGAAGAGAAGAACAAATAACGCACATTAAGGCCTGCATATGGAATCTAGAGAATGGTCCTGATGAACCTGTTTGCAGGGGAGGACTGGAGACACAGCTGCAGAGGAGAGACTTGTGGGCCCAGGGGAGGAGGGAGAGAGTGGGACGAGTGCAGGAACAGCAACGGCATACGTACACCATCATGTGTGAAACAGACAGTGGCGGGAAGTCGCGGCATAACGCAGCGAGCCAGCCTGGCTCTTTTGATGACCTAGAGGCTGGGATGCAGGGAGGGGAGGGGGGCTCAAGAGGAGGGCGATCTATGCATAGTTATGGCTGATTCCCCTTATATGGCAGAAACCAACCCAATACTGTAAAGCAATTTTCCTCCAACTGAAAAATAATAAAAAAGAATTAAAAAAAGGGAGAGGGTGGGATGATTTGGGAGAATGGCATTGAAACACGTATACTATCCTGTAAGAATCGAATCGCCAGTCTATGTCCGATGCAGGATACAGCATGCTTGGGGCTGGTGCACGGGGATGACCCAGAGAGATGTTATGGGGAGGGAGGTGGGAGGGGGGTTCATGTTTGGGAACGCATGTACCCCCGTGGTGGATTCATGTCAATGTATGGCAAAACCAATACAGTATTGTAAAGTAAAATAAAGTAAAAATTAAAAAAAGGAAAGAGAATAGATGAATCGTAACTCTGTGCACAAGGCCTTCTTTCACTCCGTGGTGTCTCATAACAGCTCAGTGTCGAGAATGACTTTGTGCAGTGCCTAATTAATTTGCAGTCATCACTAATCCATCATTGCATTGGTTCGGTTAGTATTTATAGAGATCTTCCTGGGTTCACTGTGTTAGACAATGTTAGATAACGTCATCTAATAAATAGAGAAGACACATGCATGACTAACATTGCTGGCATCCACTATGCCAAGCTTTGAGTCATTTTAAAGCAAGGCATCGTCACCTTGTAAATATAAACCACTTAAAGATCCTCAGAAACCTACCAGTTAAATTTTCTCTTTTGAAAATAGATTTTCCTTTTCTTTCTCCCTTTCTTCCTTTCCTTATGGTGGGGAAATGACCAAAGCTACAAAGGGATCATGGAAAGGGGAATTCCTTAAGAAAAAAAGGATATAATTTATACATTTGATTGCCAGGATGCTTGTAGCCAGCTATAAAAATGGGCGCATTTTGTTCAGGGAACTAGACACTCAAAACCGTCAACAGGATTCTAGCACTGAATGTTCAAACGAGTGTTGGCGGTTGCTGAATACCAGGGGTCAACGCTGTGGAAAACAGGCCCGTGCAGTATGGGCTTGTGGAAACCATGTGACGGTCTGAGTAAGACCTTTGACGCTGAGAGCTCTCAGCATGTGTGTTTCATCGACATGGTGGTGAAGGGCAGGGGCCACATAATTCTTGTTCTTCTATTTTTTCCTGAAACCATGTAGTACCAGAGTTTTTGTTTGGTCTGCAAGTATGAGCTCTACAGGAATTACATGGTCTTCATTTCTCGTGTGTGTGTGTGTGTGTGTGTGTGTGTGTGTGCACACACGCATGTGTTAGTTGCTCAGTCGTATCCGACTCTGCAACCCCATAGACTCTAGCCCACCAGGTTCTTCTGTCCGTGGGATTCTCCAGGCAAGAATACTGGAGTGGATTGCCATTCCCTTCTCCACGTTTCTGCAGTAGAACCTGGGTTTGTTGAGCGAGGAGGTATAGCCCTGGAGCAGGTTTCGGTACTGCATTCAAAGACCCCTCAAGGCCCCTGAACCCCCTGAGTCCTCTGCCAGCTCTTATGCTAGGAATGCCTCCCTCCTGGGCAGCGGAGCTGTGGGGGCGGAGCAGCTGCCTAGGTCCCTGCCTTCCTGGCTTGTTCCTGCATCTCTGGGGCCCCCTAGAGCCACCAACTCCTCTCTGTCTTGCCAGCCTCTCGCCCTGTGTGCCATGTTTGACAAACTAGAAGCTATGATGGCTTCGTTGTTCCTGGACTTAACACAATCCACACCGTAGACAGAATTTCTGGAGAGAGTTCTTACTTGCTTTCTAAAGTAGTTTTTAAAACTTATTTTTTGAAACAGTAATGTAAGAATACAGTTAAAAATAATGAAGATTCTACAGTGGAAACTAAGTCCTCCCCTCCCTCGACTCCTTCCTCCCCAGCCCCACTGCCCAGCGGTCATCCTATAGTCTTCCAGAGCAATGCTGTTGATGAAAAAGCATGTACATCTGTTTTTAAACCCAAAATGGGGGTGTACGATATTCTTTATTTTGTACCTTTTTTCTCCAGTAAACAGTGTCTCAGAAATGTTTCCATATTGATATATCTGTTTCTACTTTGGTTCCAAATGTCGGTATAGAATTCCCTTGGATGAAGATACCAAGATTTCTTTAGTCAGCCTTCTCCATGGACATTTCTGTTACTTCCAGTTTTTTTTTGTTTGTTTGTTATTCCAACATATGATGGGACGAATATCTTTGTACCAGTGTGAATTGATGTGTAAGGTAAATACCTACATCCTTGTGGGCATATACGTAAGACTGATGATGATAAACACTGTCCACTTTGGCAACGTTTATCGTGCAGTCCTACAGTTCCTAAAAGTTGTGAATTTCTGTTCTTGCCGAAAGTATATTAGAAAGATTGTTTGCCCATACTTGTTTTAATACACAAAGATTGTAAAATACTTTTTTTAAAAAACCAATTTGAGAGTTGTTAGATTAAAGATTAGATTGTAAAGAGAGTTGTTAGATTAAGTTCACTTCAGTCTCTCGGTCATGTCTGACTCTTTGCAACCCCATGGACTGCAGCACACCAGGCTTCCCTGTCCATCACCAACCCCTGGAGCTTGCTCAAACTCATGTCCATTGAATCGGTGATGCCATCCAACCATCTCATCCTCTGTCCCCTTCTCCTCTTTCCCTCAATCTTTCCCAGCATCTGGGTCTTTTCCAATGAGTCAGTTCTTTGCATCAGGTGGCCAAAGTATTGGAGTTTCAGCTTCAGCATCCGTATTTCTGGTGAACATTCAGGACTGATCTCCTTTAGGATTTACAGGTTGGATCTCCTTGCAGTCCAAGGGACTCTCAAGAGTCTTCTCCAACACCATAGTTAAAAAGCACCAATTCTCTGGCATTCAGCTTTCTTTATAGTCCAACTCTCACATCTATACATGACTAGATTAAATCCATACATGACAAGATTAGATCCATATGTGTTAGATTAAAGAGGTGTCTTATTTGCGTTTCATTACTCATTAGTGGGTTTGAGCATATTTACAAATACTTAAAGATGATCTGTGTTTCCTTTCTCTCTGAAAATTGCCCTTGTGTGTCTTAGTAGATGGCTGGTATTTTTCTTTCCATTTTGCACAAACATTTTTTAAACAGTGGAGACTTTAGCCTTTTCATATATGTTGCAAAAACTTTCACGGTTTGTCAGTTGTATTTTGACATTTAGGTAATATTGTCTGGCACAGTAAAAACTTGCTGCATAAAAGCAGTCAAATCACACGATTTTATCTTTATTATTTCTAGCTTTTGTTTCTTACTTGAAAAGCTTCCTGGTTTATGGTTTAAGTTGTTGTTGTTCAGTTGCTAAATCCTGTCGGACTCTTTGTGACCCCATGGACTGCAGCATGCCAGGCCTCCCTGTCCCTCACCATCTCCTGGAGTTTGCCCAAGTTCATGTCCATTGAATCAGTGATGCCATCCAACCAACACTCAGGACTGATCTCCTTTAGGATGGACTGGTTTGATCTCCTTGAAGTCCAAGAATCTTCTCCAACACTACTGTTCAGAAGAATCAGTTCTTTGGTGCTCAGCTTTCTTTATAGTCCAGCTCTCACATCCATACATCTCCCGCCCTCTTCTCCTTTTGCCTTCAGTCTTTCCCAGCATCAGGGTCTTTTCCAGTGAGTCGGCTGTTTAATCGACCCTGGTGCGAGTAGTGATCACCAAGGATGTGAGCTATCCTTCCATCTTCTCCGTGCTCCTGTGGCGCCTTGGGCACTGGGTGTGAATCTCAAGGTGACTTTGGTTTTACTCCAAATAAAAGAGAGTCAATGTGAGCCCTGAAGTGCGCCCAGAATCTTCTCTGCCTTGTCCTCCCGCCTTGTCTCTGTCACTGAGGTCTGCGTCGACCTCCCGTTGTCCCAGGAAGGCCTGCCCACCCCCGCCTCGCTTACAGGGAATCTGGTCTGAAGCGCAAATAGAAGTTGTAGACAGGAAGTCCTCTAAGTTTTAGCCCAGTGTTGTACCTGTTTTCTTTTCTAAAGTGACTGAACACACAACCGGAGGTTTATTATGCTACACGTGTTCTGTCCTTCATCACCTCTTACTATTAAAAATCCTCTTGTATTTCTAGAGCCAGATCATCTTTCTAAATCCATCACCGGGAGCCTTATGGCAGTATCGCCTAGTTTGGTCCTATAGTTCGTTCTGCAGCATTCCAGAAAATCAGAATGGAGTGTTTATAATGTTCAGGGCTTCAGTGATGAGCAACACACACTCCTGCCATAGATGAGCTCACAGTTCCAAGGGAGAAGACCCAGATGAAAGATAACAATGCCAGTGGTTGGTTAGTGCAGCCGCGAGGAGCTGTGCAACATTGAGGAAGCACAAATACATCGAGAAAAGGGGTACAGGCTGGGTAGCTTCTCACCTGGGGCTTATAGCAGGACCAAACGCCGAATTCTCTAAATAGGCTCTATTTTTTGCAATGGATATTTCTTTGTACAAGATAGCGTTCCATTTGGCTTGTTCAGTAAAGATAAAAACCTGATCAATAAAGGAACTATAGCAGTGAATGATGACTATCTGGAATTATACCTCTAATACGAAAAATATCTTTTTCTTTTTCTCATTGTATAATATCATTTTGGTACTTGGTTTAATCCTGATGTTAAACAAATTGGCCAGCAGAGGGCACTGCATACTGACAGTGCCTCCACACTGGCTGCTCAACTCTTCAAATGCTCCAGAAGTGTGACCCTGTTAACTCAGGTGTGTTGGCAAGCGCTTTGCAACTGTTTCAAACAAAAATGTATGTCAAAAATTAAAAGAGGAATGTGGTAAGTCAATTATAGTGTAAAATAAAAAATTAAATTAAAATGCAAGGAAACTTAAAAGGAGAAATTAGATAGATGTGACCCCATGGACTGTAGCCCACCAGGCTCCTCCTCTGTCCATGGGATTTTCCAGGCAAGAATACTGGAGTGAGTTGCCATTTCCTTCTCTGGGGCATCTTCCCGACCCAGGGATTGCACCCACGTCTCTTGTATTGCAGGTGGATTCTTTACTTACCGAGCCACCTGGGAAGCCCCCCCAAAAAAGGAGAAATTAGATAGATGTATAGAATTTCTTTTTATTTGTTAATAAAGAGGCAATGTCTACATGCTTACAAATATAGCTTACATGAGTTAAGAGAAGGTAATATGATAACATTAATTTCCTTCATGAATCAGCATGACTTCTAAATTCTCTTTGAAACTGTTCTTCATTTCATTGTGTGATTAATTTTCCATATTAAACTAAATATGAAGAACCAGTGTCTTAACATATTGTGTGTGTGTGCACGTGTGCATGTGCTCAGTTGTGACTGACTCTGTGTGACCCATGGACTGTAGCTCACCAGGTTCCTCTGTCCGTGAAATTCTCCAGGAAAGAATACTGGGGTGAGTTGCCATTTCCTTCTCCAGGGCATCTTCCCAACCCAGGGATCGAATCCATGTCTCTGCATTGGCAGGCAGATTCTTTACCACTGCACCTCCTGGGAAGCCTGTCTAATGTATTACATTCTTTTTAACATTGAAGTAGATGCAATTTTCTGAATGGTTTCAAAATGTTGTAGTTGTGCACAGATTCTTTTCATGTCTCTTTAGAAAGTTTTTTTTTTTTTTTTTTGCCAGGCCATGTGGCTTGTGGGATTTTAATCTGTGGTCAGGCAGCAAACCTCTGCCCCTTGTGGTTGAAGCACAGGGTCTTAACTGCTGGACCACCAGGGAAGTCCTACAAAGATATTTTAACTGATGTATTTCCTCTATGAATTTGAGGATTCCAAAACATTTTTAGAGTAGGATTTTCTCCCTTCTATATTTTCATAAACTTTTTAAATATATGTTTTTAAACCCATTTCCGTGCGTGCTAAGTTACTTTAGTCATGTCTGACTCTTTGCAATGGAGAAGGCAATAGCACCCCACTCCAGTACTCTTGCTTGGAGAATCCCAGGGATGGGGGAGCTTGGTGGGCTTCTGTCTATGGGGTCGCACAGAGTCGGACACGACTGAAGCAACTTAGCTGCAGCAGCAGCAGACTCTTTGCAACCCTGTGAGCTATAGCCTGCCAGGCTCCTCTGTCCATGGGATTCTCCAGGCAGGAATACTGGAGTGGGTTTCCATTTTCTTCTCCATTAAGCCCATTTGCAGGTGGCCAAACTTGGCAATGTAGAGACCTCTTGTTAATGGAACATTACTGGCCCTTTTAAGCTAACACAGAACATTTGTGAGCAAACTGAATTGGCCCCATGAAATGGGCCCGAATCATATACACACTGTCAAGAACCTGCCCCAGATTTCTCAGAGGGAGGAAAATGTTCAAATAGATTTTTTTTCCTTGTTTTTGTTTTCTTCTCCCTAACTGGTGTGCAAAGGCACTCACTGCGGTGATTTCTTTTGTTGCAGCACACAGGATCAGCAGCTGTGGGGCTTAGTTGCATGTGGGATCTTCCTGGACCAGGGGATGAACCCATGTCCCCGATTGGCAGGTGGATTCTTAACCACTGGACCACCAGGGAGGTCCTCCAGTAGATTTTTGTTTGCAGGAATCCGGTGTCCCCAGGCTGTCATCTCTTGTGTTCTGATTGACTTCTTACTAATTTATCAGATATGTTTACTGACAGTTTGTAGCAAATTCCTGCCCTGATAGGTGTTGTGTAAAGTCACAAAGTGATAACACCTTCCCTCATGCCTTGATCCATGCTCAATTCAACTAGTAATGTTACTTAGGTTTATTTGCTTGGCCCAATAAAAATTTAGTTGTGTAAATAAGATATGACCTAACTCAGACTGTCAAATGTTACTTGGGAAACTTTCAAAAGAAATAATTATCATTTTGAAAAACAGCAAGTAGTAGCAGCAGCTATGCAGCATGCTCAGATTTAGATAGAGGTTAAGCTGCTCTTTAGATTAAATCATGATTTGTCTTTCAAGGTTGGGAAGAAAATAACATTATCCCTTTGGCTCTGTTTGCAGTGAGGGACTGCCTGGGTGCCTGGGGTGGATCCTACAGTCGTACCTCTTTCTGCAGATAGAATCCTCTGTCCCTAGTGGTGTTTGGCATCTTACATTTCATTTAGATTGTCGAGGCTACTGGAATAGGAGTCGCTTGGAACTGGTTCCTGATATGTTAATAGGACATTGGTGCCCACCGCATTGGGAAGATTGATAGCAGCCTTGGGGGTGTCGTGGCTTGCTGGTCTGAAGATTAGCTTCAAGTCATTAGCTTTGTACCGCCATTTATTTAAAGTGATTAATGCTTGTAAATTATTGTTATTTTAAGAGAACCTTTTCTCTCTTTGCTTGGATCACCAGCGACTTGTAACAGGTTCTGTATCGCCGAGTCATTGCTTCCTAAATACCTGTGTCTTTTCAGTGCTGTCTGGATCTGTTTTATCCTGGAATGTGATGGGTGTGGACTCCAGTGGTCTGCCCATCTCCAGTCCTTTGTTGTCTGAATAGCATGACCCTAACACAGGAGGAGCTCGAGGGTGCCACTGCCCATCCTACCCACGGTGGGGTCAGGTTTTCCCTCCTTTTCTCAAGCACTTGTGTGGCCTCCTTGAGGGAAGAGGCGATAAGTAGATTGTGGGTAAGGACCCAGGTTCTGGAGCCAGCCACACCCAGGCCAGCTGGGAGCAGACTTTGTAAGTTTAGGCAAACAGTCCAGCTTCCCTGCCTCAGTTTTGTCATCTGCAAATTGGGCATAGGAACAGGTTACTGTGAAGTGTTTACAACACTGAGCTGTCATTATTTGTTGTTGTTAACTGACAGAATTGGTATAAAACTGGGCACTAAAACTCACCTTTCCTATACAGTGTTTTATTGTTAATTAATGTTATTTTTTAGAACAGCTTCCGGTTCACAGATAAACTGAGCAAAGAGGATGTAGATTTCCCACGTTCTCTTCTCTCCTGCCTGTAGTGTCTCTTATTCGTAACATTGTCCACTGTTGATTATAATTGATGAGTGGGTATCAGTTCATTTTTATAAAGTCTCTAGTTGACCGTAGGGTTCACTTTTTGTGCTAGCATGGTATGGGAGAGTTTCACTGCCCTAAAAGCCCTCTGTTCCCGCCATCCATCCCTCTGCTCCCCCAATTATTGGTCTTCATTGACCTTTTTAAGAAAATTGTCTTATTGAAGTATAGTTGATTTACAGTGTTGTGTTGATTTCTGCAACAAAGGGATTCAGTTATACATACATAAATATTCTTTTTCATATTTTTTCCATTATGGTTTATCCCAGGATATTGAATATTCTACCCCGTGCTGTACAGCAACTTTGTCATTCATCTTTATGTGATAGTTTACGCCTACTAATCTCGAACTCCACGTCGCCCCTCCGCCGCCGCCTTCCTCTTTGACAGTCACAAATCTGTTGCCTAGAATTGCCGATCCTTTGCTGTCTGCATGGTTTTGTCTTTTGCAGAATCTCATGCGATTGGCATCATGCGGTATGTAGCCTTGTCAGCTTGGCTTCTCCCACTCATTCATTTGCCCTGGTGTTTCCTCCATGTCACGTCCTGGCTTGGTAGCGCCCGTGTTTTCATCTCTGAGTGAGACTCCGTTGTCTGGCTGTGTCCCATTTGGTGGACCTGCTCACCTCTTGCTTTCAGTGGTATTTGCATTTCTTCTTCTCGTCTGTCTCCCACTCCTGGGAGCTGATGGGAGAGGAGACTGGAGCCTACAACCCACTGTGGCCTTAGCATCGGAGATAAGACTGGCTAAGTAGTAGGTCTCCAGTCAGTGTTGGTTTAAATAGGAAAAGTGGGGGGACTCCACTTGTGGTCCAGTGGCCAGGACTCCGTGAGCCCAGCGCTTAGGGGTTCAGTACCTGCTCAGGGAACTAGATCCCACAGGCCACTATTAAAGATCTTGCGTGTCACAGCTAAGACCCAGTGCAGCCAAACAAATCACAATAGGAACATGGAAAGAGAAATCGTACATAGGAGGCAACAGCATTTGTTCTGGTGGGTGCCACTCTGAGGCGAGTTTTCAAAGGGCTGTTGGAGATCACGTCCATCCTCAGCTTGGCTTCTTTTCGGGAACCTGGAGGGTCTGGGGCCAAGTCCCCAGGGCAGCGACCTGCGTCGAGGAGGGGCGGGCCAGCGGCTGCTGGACGCGTGTCTGGGGGTGCGTTTCCCACGGGTCCAGTGACGGCTGCTGTCAGGGGCCCCTGTGCTCCCTGGAAGGTGGCCCGGTGGCGACTGTCACGTCTCTGCTTAGAGGAGAGTGAGCGTGGTTGGGAGCATGGAGGCTAACTGGCCCCCGATGTGACAAACTGCCGTCCCTGCCGATCCCTATAAATATACCCTTGAGCCACGGAGTGACTGTGACCAAAAGCATCGCTGCAATGTGTTCACTATTTAATGGCTGCCGCGGAGGAAGCTGGAGAATTTTCCTAGGCCAGGAAAGGAGGACATAATTCATGTCATAGGTGGGATGTTATTCTTAAAATCAACATTACAAGCCTGAAAGTAGAGCAAAGAAGAATAAATTACTGTTCAGTGGAGCACTAACAGGAATGAGACCCTGGCCTGGAACTTTTTTTTTTTTTTTTAACAGAGGAAACATTTTTTTTTCCCCCATGAATTTGTGTCTATAGAGACACTTGCTTAAGAAGAGGAAATTGATCTCTAATCATGCTTCTTACTGTTTCTTGTTAAAAGGCAGAGGGTCAGAGACCTGTCTGTGGCCTGAGGGCAGGGAGCTGCCCTTGAATCACCCTTGACCCTCTGGGAGGTTCACAGTAGCTGGGATTTCATGTGGTGAAAGTTTGAGGGGACCTCGGGGAGTTGCCCAGTTGTGGACTGTGTTGTTTTAATCACCCCCAGTTCACCCTGTTGCTGAGGGAAGGACTCCCCTCGAGGAAGAGGGTCAGTGAACACACAGCCTAGAAGAGGAGCCCGCAGGCCAGGCTGGACCACATGGCAGCCTGAGCTCAGAACAGTGTGACCCAGGAGGCTTTGTCCTCAAAGAGGGTGAGGTGCCCCCAGGTCCCTTGGGAGGATGCAACTGGCTGGTGTGAATCGTTCCCTGGGCTGGCTGGGGACCGACCCCCCCCTCATCCCTGGGCAAGGCGCAGCAGCCCGTGTTGCGGGTCATGCACGTGGGAATCTTTTCTGTAGGGGCGGGGTGGGGAGGGGAATTGACCTTAGCCTATCCAAGGCCAGCTCTATCTAAGTATCAAGACAGCACATAATATTGAGTCTCTGTTTTAAGTCTTATACTGCACGTGTGTAGGTCAGGGATGTCAGAGAGGGTGTGAGGCTGACGCTAATTAATGGAAAGTGAAAGTGTTAGCTGCTGAATCATGTCTGACTCTTTGCAACCCCTTGAACTCTGTCCATGGGATTCTCCAGGCAAGAATACTGGAGTGGGTTGCTATTCCCTTCTCCAGTGGATCTTGACCCAGGGATTAAACCTGTGTCTCCTGCATTTCAGGCAGATTCTTTACTATCTGAGCCACCAGGGAAGCCCGCTAACTAATTTTTGTTGTTCAGTCGCTCAGTCGTGTTCAACTATTTGTGACCCCATGGAGTGCAGCACCCCAGGCTTCCCTGTCCCTCACCATCTCCCGGAGCTTGCTCAAACTCATGTCCATTGAGTCGGTGATGCTATCTAACCACCTCATCCTCTGTTGTCCCCTTCTCCCCCTGCCTTCAATCTTTCCCAGCATAAGCTAATGAAGCAAACATAATTAAATTATCAGCCAAAGTATCCAGTTTCCCTCCCTCCCTATCTTCACAGAGGCCCAGGTTTCAGGCACGGCTCAATCCTGTTCTCTGAGTCACACCCTCTGAGTTTGGTCACAGAGAATTCATAAAAGGCGCACACTGCACTTACTGGAACAAGTGGAAAGACCAGAGAGACACTTCATGCCCGCAGCAGGTGACTCACAGGCAGGCAGTGCTTACTGCGCCAGACGTAGAATTGGAAGCTCCGTTTTATTCATGGGCGCTGAACACTGCATCTAAAAGCGAGTCTGTGTTCTTGGGCCACAGAGAATAGGCTGATTTCTTTCTGCACGGTGGATATGGAATTTTCGTGTTTTTTTTTTTTTTTATAATAACGTATTTTACCCTCTGGGATTTTTTTTTTTTCTTTCCATATACCAGTAGGCATTCTCCAAAGGCACAAAGAATGACACTGATTGTCACCAAGCATAGGGGTCATCTGATGTCAAGAGCAGACTCACTGGAAAAGACGGGGAAAGACTGAAGGCAAAAGGAGAGGGTTGAGATGAGATGGTTAGAAAGCATCACTGACTCACCGGACATGAATTTGAGCAAACACTGGGAGACAGTGAAGGATAGAGGAGCTCGGCATGCTGCAGTCCGTGCGGTTGCAAAGAGTCGCACATGGCTTAGCAAAGGCAGAGTGGGGCATTGATAGTTTCCTTCACTGAATGGGTGTGAATAATCTGTTCTGTCATATCCAAAGCATTGATGATAAGAAGTGTCATTTATTGTGACTGAGGATGTTTTAGATTAGTACGAAATTGCCAACATATATATCTCAATGGCCAACTTCGGTTTTTATTCTTAGGCATTGCTGTGTATTATTCCACTTATAGGTGATCTTGCTGAGTCTGAATTCTCAGATTTTGCTGAAGAACAAAATGTGCTTTCTAGATTTTTCTTTACAGAGGCACTGGTGAGGCCAAAACTCTGGATCCTAAGTAGGGTCCTTGTTCTTCCTGATTGGCAGCCCATCGACTCCCTGATGGGCTTCTCTGTTCCCAGAAAATAAGAAAGCCCCCATCTCTCTCCTTCTTGCTTGGAGGTTTAGGGAGTGGGTGCCACATGGAAAGGAGAGCCGCCTTCACTGAGTTACGTTACCTGTGCTTTTCCCCATTTCCAGCCAGCAGTGAGGAGCTCTGCAGCTCCCTGCCCTGGCAGCGCTGGCATCACTGCGTGTGTACCGAGGGTATTCATCCATCATGGGCAGAGGCAAGATTTAGGCCAGTTGTTAAAATCCTGATGAAAGTTAACATGGATTTACATTCTAGCTTGAGAGTCATTAAAAATGAATGCTCTGCTGAGCTATTTTATCTTGGCTTTGGATTTGAGAAAAGCCTCTAAGTAAAAGCAACTAAGAAAGTCTATGAATAGCTTGAGAGTCCCTACATATTCATAATAGGCTTTTTGTGTGTGTGTGGCAAAGAATTTCCAATGTCCAGTTATAACCAGCGACCCGTGCAGTCAGCCCTCTGGGGTGGGCGTTACTACTCTCTGTGACCTCTCAGGCATATGCCTGACCCAGACAGGCAGGAAATGAGAATGTTTTATGTCAGTAAATGAAATCTTTCCCAGGCAGATCAGCCGATTACAGCTGATGACAAGCCTCAGTTGGCGCTTCCCATCAATAATAAAATTGGAGGTATGTCGTGGGATGGGGAGGGGGTGATGTGAGGCAGAATCTCTATAACAGACTTCTCTCTGTTTGGTACCCAGTGATGTGTTTGGCAGATAATAGGTTCAGTTTTATGAGCTTTATTGTTATCTTGGTGATGTGCTGATACCCGAAATCTCTGTCTGGGCAAAGCTGTAGCAACTGGAACTGCCCGAGGTTATAGATTGCTAAATGTAATTATTCAACCCTGTGTCGACAGGTGGCTTCAGAAATACGGAGATGCTAATCCCGGCTCTGCAGGGTTTGGTGGAGATTGCCGCTTGAATAAATAAAATATTAAATTTATACAGATATCATGGAAATGATCTTCTAAGAAATAGTCCCATTAAGGGAAAGAAAGCATGTCGCCTTAAAGGTCAGGCATATTATTTTTAAAATATCTGAGACAAGAGAAGAATAATTTAACAAGCATTTATCGAGAACATTTTTTGAATGTCACGTGGGGATACTGGGGAGCACTGAAAGGTTTGAAGTCCCAGTTTCTGATTTCACGGGCTTTCATGAAGTGATTGAAACAATGCTCATGTAAACAAAAAAGCCTGTGATCCACTATAAACCTTTTTAAAGCAAAGAGTGTTTAAGAGACTCGACATTCGTATGAAAAACTTCCTTTCAATTCTGGAGTTCACTAGAGCTGTGGTACCCCACCTTTTTGGCACCAGGGACCAGTTTCGTAGAAGACCATTTTTCCATGGACGGGGGTGGGGGATGCTTTGGGGATGATTCAAGCGCCTTACACTTATTATGCACTCTATTTCTATTATAATTACATCACCTCCATCTCAGATCATCAGTCATTACATCTCGGAAATTGGGGTCCTCTGCATTAGAGGGAAGTGAAATGGCAAGTAAAGTTGTCCAGTGCTGGGGGATATGCAGCCATCTAAACCTTCCCACAACAAAACAGGCGTCTCAGTAGGTGAGTGATGGTCAGACACCTGCGGAGGCTCACTGTATGCCCTGTGTATGGGACTCACTAGGATTTGTATGGTTTGAAATTTCCATGCTTTTCTAACAGGATCACCAGACTCAGCAAGTCAAAAGATAGGAAATCTGTCAAACCTGAATTTCAGCTCAACAATGAATACTTTTCCCCCACTTGTAGTGAACTTCAGGGGCAGTTTTGGGTTCATGGCACAGTGGAGCAGAAAGCACAGAGGTCTCCCCTGTGCCCCTGCCCCCCCACGCCCAGCCTCCCCCACCATCAGCGTCCTTCACAGAGGAGGGCGCTGGTTACCATGGAGGAACCTCCATGGATGCAGCATCACCACCACTCTTTTCTGAAAAATTTTATTATAGTTTTTAAATCAGAGTACAGTTGATTTACAGTGTTGTGACAATCTGCTGTACAGCAAAATGTCTCAGTTATATATGTATAGACATTATTTTTTATATTGTTTTCCATTATGGTTTATCACAGGATATTGACTATAGTTCCTGTGTGATACAGTAGGACCTTGATTGTCTGTCTGTATGCTGTTCTATATAAAGTAGCTTGCATCCCAGCCTCCCAGTCCTTCTCTTCCTCACCTCTCTCCGGCTTGGTGAGCACAAGTCTGTTCTCTGTCTCTAAGATGGTTTCTGTTTTATAGTTCGGTTCATTTGTGCCATAGTTTAGATTCCACATATAAGTGATATCATATGGTATTTGTCTTTCTTTTTCTGACTTACTTCACTTAGTATGATAATCTTTGGTTGCACCTGTGTTGTTGCAAATGGCATTATTCCATTCTTTTTTACGGCTAAGTCATATTCCGAGGTGTATAGGTACCGCATCTTCTTTGCCCACTCATCTGTCAATGGGCGTCTCGACTGTTCCCATGCCTTGGCTGTTGGGAACAGTGCTGCTGTGAGCATAGGGGTGTGTGTGTGTTTTGAATTAGCATTTCGTTCCGATCTGTGCCCGGGAGTGGGGTTTCTGGAGCATAAGGCAGCTCGAGTTTCAGTTTTCTAAGGGACCTCCACACTGTTTTCCATAGTGGCTGAACCGACTTACATTCTCAGCAGCAGTGTAGGGGAGTTCCTTCAGGGTTCATTGGGGTTTGACAAATGTATAATGGCATGCATTCACAATCATAGTATCATTCAGAGTATTTTCATTGCCTTAAACCTCCTCTGTGCTCCCATCTATTCATCTCTCTTCCCCCCAGACTCCTGGCAACCAGTGATCTTTTTATTTTCCATAGTTTTGCTTTTTCTTGATTGTCATACAGATGGAACCGTATGCTATTTAACCTTGTCATATTGGTGTCTTTCACTTAGTAATATGCATTTGAGTTTCTTCCATGTCTTTTCATGGCTTCTTGACTTATTTCTTTTCATTGCTGAACAATATTCCATTGTCTAAATGTACCAGTTTTCTAATCCATTCATGTGCTGAAGGACACCTTGGTTGCTTCCAGGTTTTGGCAGTCATGAATAAAGCTTCCATAAATGTCCATGTGCAGATTATTATGTGGATATGTTTTCAGCTCCTTTGGATAAATGCCAAAGACTGTAAGTACTTGATGATCTGGTAGGAGTATATGTAGTTTTGTAAGAATAGTTTTTTTTTTTTAGTGTAAATATGTCCCCAATATTGCAGAGCCATTCTACCTGCCAAAGAAGGGGGGTTTCGTGCAGGACAATGGACATAGAGGTCACATTTTTTTAAATTAGGGCTTTGAAACACAGGGCAAATTCTACATCTCCATCTGTCCCTCCAACTGATGTAACTTAGCCCAAGCCCCTCTCTGGTTTCCATGGCAGCCAGTGGTACTGGAAGGAGCCAGAGACCCCAGACCGGGGAGGGCTGGATGGTGTCGCGGGCACTGTTTTGAATATGAGGCCATGCCTGACACCTGCAGAGCCTCTGGCTGGACTTGGATTTGGTTTTCTGGGCTGAAGATGCTCCATGTGCCAGAGTTGCCTTCCTGGCTCCCCCACGGAATGCCTGCTCTTCTCGGATGCCTCCATACTGTTCAGCTTTCTGGGGGTTGAGGCCTCCTTCCTTCCTCTGCTAACTCATCTCCCTGTGCCCATCTCCCCAGAGATTTCTCAGGGTGGGCGGAGGGCTTTCAGAGTTGAGACCAGAGACCGAAGGCCTCAGTCTGTCTCTGCAGAGCTGTTTTAGGTCTGAAAGGTAACGCTGCTGTCCAAGGTGAAGGCGAGGCAAGGACACCCTTTGGAGTTGCAACGATCCAAGTAAACTTTACTGCCTAAGAAGACACGGTGGACCTGCCGGCTGTGGCTCCCAGCTCCGCTGCAAAGCACAGTTACCTGGGGGGCTCTTAGTCCCATGGCGAGGCCACCCCCCAGACTTGCGGGGTCAGGGTGGGGAGGTGGGCATGCCAAAGTGTTGCGTGCAGCTGCTCCCAGCCGGGGAGGGAACTCCTGGGAGCGGATGGGTAGGGTCTGTAAGGGGGACCTGCCAGAGTCAACGAGGTGCCCGAGTCAGCAGAGGGCACAGGTCTTCAGTGGGGAGGCAGCGAGAGGGCCCAGAGCACACACTTCTGGAGGGCAGATTGCCCGCAGGACCCCCACCCCACCTCTACCCGGCAGCTGTCCGACTCCCAGAGTGTCCGAGACGCTACCTTGACACTCAGGTTTGTGGGACGTGCTCCAGGAGCATTCCTGGCACTGAGCAGGGAGCAGCCCTGGGCGATGATGGGCCCGGCCCTGGCCCTGGTTAATCCAGCTCGTGGGGCAGCTGAGTGGACATTGCTAGAACGAGTGCCAGCTGGCCTGGGGAATGCACCAATTATTCCTCAGCGACTTCCCCCTGTGGAGTATCCAAGCTTCCTAAAATTCCAAGGGTCAATTGGTAAAACAGGACATAAAACAGGACATAAGGTAGGTATGTTTATTTCCGTGGGACGTGATGAGGTTGCATGAGCAGGCGCTTCAGAGAACAGGCACCAGAGGGCGCCACCGGAGGTCGTCTGGCGAACCCTTCAGTGCCTGATTGTCCGGGACTCATTGTTGCAAAACAAAGACGGAGCCAGAGATCTCCCCGTGTCGGTATCCGGGTATCCGAGACCAGAGCTGACACTTCGTCAAGTTCATAAGCCGGGTTTATAAAGCCTGATTTCTATGGAATCAGGCTGTCAGTTGACTAACAGTGGAAACATAAAAACTTAATCAAAAGTTTATAAGCAAGCGTGGATTTGGAGCAAAGGGACTTAGATGCTCTACATGTTTGTCATCCGCGTTTCCACCAAAGGGGTTGCTTTGTTGGGGTCACGAGAGCTCTCGTCGTCTGTCAGCATGGACTTCTCTCTGGGGCTGGGCTGGGAAGAGCACCGCCCGCGAAAGCCTGTTTCTGCAAGATGTTTTTTTGTGCTTCCAGGGCAGACCATCCACTGCATAATGGATTCACTGCATTTTTCAATTTTAGGATCGAAAAAGCTAAATATATAATTAGGGTAATGTCTACTGTTGCAGTTGGTGAAAAGTTCTTTTTCAGCTTGCATATGTGCGCTCTGATCGACCCTCATGTTTACATTTTGGTTTCAGAAGCGATTCTCCTATTCTCACTTCAAAGTGTTTTGGCCTCCTTGTCCTAGGTATTGTAAGTAGTGCTGCAATGAACTCTGGGGTACCTGTGCCTTTTTATGGCAGAAGTCAAACCAATATTGTAAAGCAATTATCCTTCAATTAAAAATAAATTTAAAAAAGAAAAAATAGTTTGGCCTCATCGCAACTAAAATACAAGGCTTTTAAAAAACAAACAACAAAAATCTGTAAGTGATCATAAGTGCTGATGATTAAACACCTGAGGACCACATAAAATCAAGTGGAGTTGATTCATCGTCCGCTGCTATAACAAAAATAACCACAGACTGGTGGTTTCAACAGCAGACATTTATTTCTCAAAATTCTGTAGGCTGGATGTCCAAGATCAAGGCTTCTGAAAATTCAGCGACTGGTGAGGACCCTTTTCTTGGTTCTTGGTAGATGCAGTCTTCTCTCTGTGTCCTTACAAGACAGAAGAGCAAGAGAGAGCGCTCTGGGGTCCCTTTTATAAAGACTGTAATCCCGTTCACGAGGGCTTCATCCTCATGACTAAATCACGACTAAAGTCCCTTATCTAAAGTCCCTGTCTCCTCATACCATCACACTGGGGACTAAATTTTAATATTTGAATTAAAAAAATTTTTTTGAGACTCACTTTGGTATCTTTGTATTAGCACCATGGTTTTAGCATTTATCCATTTGGCTTTGTCAGGTCTTCCTTGCGGAGCATGCACTCAGGTGCGGGGGCTCAGTAGCTGCAGTGCAGGGGCTTAGTTGCTCCAGGGCACGTGGAATCTTAGTTCCCTGACTAGGGGATCGAACCTGTGTCCCCTGCTTTGTAAAGCAGTTTTCAACCACAGGAAAGTCCAAATGTATGAATTTTGGGAGGACATAAACATTCAGTCCAAAGCAACGCATGAATAGATAAAATATAGAAAGCTAAGAAAGCAGTTTTCATGGATCTGGGTTCAAATCGGTACAACAGCCACTTGTTGAAGCCCTACTGTATGTCAAGTCCAGGAACTTGTTCTTGGAGCAGCTTGAGTGAATGACATGTTCTTGTCTGTAAGGTGGTTAGAGGGGAAGTGGACGAATTGCAATTGTGATTAAGTGATTGAAGGCAATTTGAATTTTGTTATGTTTGCCCGTATTTTGGTTATAAAGTGTTTGCTTATATTTCAAGGTTTTGAAATGGTAATAGATGGATGTTGACTTGACATTTCAATACTGACAACAATCACAAAAGTGGTCATTACACTAAAGCCAGGAAAGAGATGGCCACACAAGGAAGAAGGCTCTGATGCATCCCTGTATATAGGATAGAATAGTGCGTGTGTATCCTCAGTCATGTCAGACTCTTGGCAACCCTGTGGACTGTAGCCCGCCAGGCTCCTCTGTCCATGGGATTCTCCAGGCAAGAACACTGGACTGGGTTGCCATTTCCTCCTCCAAGGGATCTTCTCAGCCCAGGAGTTGACCCTCATCTCTTGCCTCTCCTGCATTGACAGCTGCATTCTTTACCGCTAGAGCCACCTGGGAAGTCCAGACTAGAATAGACTGCTTGTTAATGTTTTGTGATTTTATTTCATTAGTAAAATTGAAAGTACATTGTACAGCGACCAGAACTTCTTCTATGAAAACACATATTTTAATTATTATATTACATTCTTTCAAGGCCAGAAAAGTGAGTAATCTTAAAAAAAGATATGTAATATGCCATGGGTTGCCTTTGAAGATTAAGTGTATATTTACTTTGATTTCCCTTAATAAATATTTAATTTTACTATTAAAAAATATCCCAGACTCTTCTGCTCTTCTAGAAGAAGAGAAAGAGAATTTTTCAGAATTTGGAACTAGGAAAATACTTATACTACTTGCATCCACCTTTGTTGTGGATTTTTAACCATACAGCACTGTTGCAAATAAATCTTCTGAAAAGAGAGCAACTACAGAAAGATTGTAGCTGGATGTACACCAGATGTTTTTCTAACAGGCAGTTTAACTGGATTATATAAATCAAATATAATGATGGTTTTTAAATCTCCATTTTCTCCAGGTCCATTTTACTTTATGATTCTATCATCTGATTTCTTTGGTGACACCCAGGCTTCTTGTCTTTTTCTCTGTCTTCTTTTTATTTTATACCGGCTTTATTCTTTAATTTGAACTTGAATCACAGTCATCTTTGGCATCTGTTCTTTCCCTTTTCTCCTTTTAGTTCTGTCTCTTCTATATTCTTTCTAAAATAGTTTATACACAAATAGCTTTTATTAGAAGTAGGATTTTTATTGGAACCTCTAACCTAGAAGTTTTCTTTACTTTAGAATATGATCCAAAAGGCATCTAGTTGAATGGAAGCAGGGATGAAAAAGGCTGTGACTATGTTAACTTAAATGCTGATATTTGAAAATCAGAGGTGATGAGATGTATAATAAATTTATTTGATGAATAATTTGGCCTCTTCTGCCAGAATTAGAATAAAATTTGAGTTGGCTAATTAACAATTTTCTTGCCAGTGTGTTTTGTATGGATGTGGCATTTAGGAATGTCAGAGACATAAATATTGTTATGCTAGAAAGAGATGCTGTGGGAAATGCTTTGGTTGCTGTATACAAACTTATTTAGAATTTTAATTCAACTTCTGCTAAGCCTGTTATAGCTGTTATCGTTCTTGTTTAGATGCTAAGTCATGTCCAACTCTTTTGCAACCCCATGGATTGTTGCCCCGCCAGGCTCCTCTGTCCATGGGATTTCCCGGACGAGAATACTGGAGTGGGTTGTCCATTTCCTTCTCCAGGGGATCTTCCCGACCCAGGGACCGAACCCATGTCCCCTGCTTTGGCAGGCAGAGTCTTTACCACTGAGCCACAGGGGAAGCCCAGATAACACAATTTTTAGAGTGCATGTAGATCTGAGTTTTTCCGGCAATACCTCAGTGGAGAGTTAAGACTAGGATTGAGTTGTAAAGAATAGATGGACCACTTTCTGCTTGAAAATGTCATCTAACACAAGCTGTTGTGTCGCTCATAGAAATAATGTTCTTTTCTCGGGAAGCCCTTTTTCTGCTTGGATGGCATGTTTGCCCTTTTCTCTGTCCTCTTTTTCTGTTTAGCCAACTCCGCTACATTGAGACTCAGCCTCAGTGACCCTGTCCTCAAGGAAGTATTCTGTGACTGTTTCACCCACCCTTCCCCACTCCAGCCTCCTCCTCTCTGGGTCTGGATTAGACGCTTCTCTGCTCAGAACACCATGAGCTGCTGTTGCAAGTTCATCTGTCTTGGCCACGACACAGTGAGCTTCGTGAAGGCTCTGGAAGCCTGAAGCCTTCTGGAAGCTGATGATGTCTCATCAGCTCTGGTTCTCAGCATAATGTCTGAGAAGTACTAGTGTTTGACTAGCTCTCTTACTCATATTCGCTGCTAACCTGGGCAATTAATTGTATCCAGTTGTTGTTGTTCAGTCGCTCAGTCGTGTCTGACTCTTTGTGACCCCATGGACTGCAGCACACCAGGCTTCCCTGTCCTCCACTATCTCCTGGAGCTTACTCACACTCATGTCCATTGAGTCGGTGGTGCCATCCAACCATCTCATGCTCTGTCACCCCCTTCTCCTCCTGCCTTCGATCTTTTCCAGCATCAGGGTCTTTTCAAATGAGTTAGTTCTTCGCATCAGGTGGCCAAAGTATTGGAGTTTCAGCTTCAGCATCAGTCCTTCCAATGAGCATTCAGGGTTGATTTCCTGTAGGGTTGACTCATGTCATATCCCAATGTGTGTGTAGTTGTGGTTTGCTCTTCTCTTATTTTTAAATGTAAGTATCAAAAGTTGAGAAAAGGACCTAACTTGCTTTGTTTTAAGCATAGATGGCACAATTTACATGGATAGATACCAAGAATTCATATCTAATAAATTCCACTGATCATCTGTGTATTTACCCAGAAAGATTGTGCGTTTAGCATGACTTTGTCTACGCATCTTCTCTTTTCTGGTGGTGAGAGGAGAATGCTGAAATGCTCCTTGTGTCTGTGTCGAGAGCTGCAAATGGTAATTGCGAAGCTGACTTGAGATGCTGCCACAGTTTGGAAGGAGACCCTCCCAACTGTGTTTCAGAGGGTGATGCTGGATACTGGCTCCCTAAGTGGGGTTTGCATGTCTGTGAAGCACATTTCAGCAAAAATGCTGATAAACCATCCTTTTAGTGAGGACAGGAAAGAGGCAAATGACTGGGTGTCTTCCTTAACATGAGCCATGCAGAGAGACACAAACCAGATAACAGAACAGCCTGGGATGCTTTGTGTCTTTACAGCAGAGAGGAGGGAGAGAGACTCAGAAACCAGGGTCATCATAATAAAGGCTGTTAGAGGATTAGAGATCGGGGCGGGAGGAAGTGTTTCTGAACCACGATGGCTGGGTGATGCTGAGGCATTGTGGGGGCAGCAGCTTGGTGCTGGCAGCCAGAGCTTGGGGAGCCCCGGTGTGAACTCAGGTGTGAGCCCCGAGGGACGGCCCTGCAGACCCAAGTGGCCCCTGGCCCGGACCTCCGTTGAGTCAGCTGTGGCCACATGGTGGTCCCCGGTTCTGGCCTGAGGGTGATCCAGACGCCTGCCCTGGGTGACTGCGTGTGGTGCCCCTTCTCTGTGGTCTTGGAAAGAGGTGGAGGGGGTCAGACCCTTGCTTCTTGGGGGCTCCTGAGGACACTGGGCTGCAGTATAAATACACAAGATTCATATCAAGGTCCCGATGAGTTTCTGAAGACTGTTATAGGTTGGGACAAAGCCCAGCATAATTTATCTGTCAAGGGATGTGTATTAGTTTGCTGGGGCTGCTGTAACAACAGCCCGCAGAGTGGGTGGCTTGCACACAGAGCTTATCTCACCGCTCTGGAGGCTGGGAGTTCAAGGCCAAGGTCCTGGTGAGGCCTTTCTCCCGGTTTGCAGAGGCTGCCTCCTTGCTGGGTCCTGGTGGTCCTTTCCCTGCGTCTGTGTCCAGATCACCTCTTCCTAGGAGGTCACCCATCAGACTGCATTAGGCCCATCGCACAGCCTCATTTTAACTTAACAATCCCTTCTTCCAAGGCTCTGTCTCCAAATGCAGTCACATTTGGAGGGACTGGGGATAAGGTCTTTGGCACAGTCCCTTGGACTGCAAGGAGATCCAACTAGACAATCTTAAAGGAAATCAACCCTGAATATTCATTGGAAGGACGGATGCTGAGGCTGAAGCTTCAATACTTTGGCCACCTGATGCAAAGAGCTGATTCATTGGAAAAGACGCTGATGCTGGGAAAGATTGAAGGTGGGAGAAGGGGATGAGATGGTTGGATGGCATCACTGACTCCATAGACATGAGTTTGAGCAAGCTCTGGGAGATAGTGGAGGATACGGAGGCCTGGCATGCTGCAGTTCATGGGATTGCAGCGTCAGACACAACTGAGTGACTTACACACATCTCCCCTTGAATTTATTAATATAAATGCAACAGTCTCCCTCAGAGCAGACAGAGGACAGGAAGATACCTGGTGAAAGCCAGCACAGGCCAGAACAAGCTGTCCGAGAGCCCGTCCGCTGCTCATCACCTCCCACAACCGGGGGTAAGTGGGGCCTCGGCTCTAGTCCAGCGCTGCCCGGCGGCGCCGCCAGAGAGCATCATGCGAGAGCCAGGAGCCTTGGGCCAGTATCCCCATCAGGGCGGGGAGGACGGGCGTGACTTTGCCGAGTTCCCGTGACGCCAAGTGAGACCGCAAAATATATTGAGCTCTCTGAGGTCAGTGGAAGCGGGCGGGTTTATTTTCAGAGATATTGTTCATCGCTGGGGGATCTCCACGCCTTGGTCAGGAAGGGAGCGGTGGCCACCACAGCCCCTGAGCACCGCTGAAATCCACTCCTCTAAGCATCACAGGGTTCCCCGCGGAGTAGCCAGCTGCACTCTCCCGCAGAGGCTCGGTACAGCTGGATTAGTCATAGCAGACCCTGCGGGACCCACTGCTGCCTCCGCTGTCTGACGGTGATCGATCGCAGCGTCAGCAGCTTCCTCTCCAAGTCTATCCTGGGATCCTCCAGCATCCGCCAGCATTCCGGCTGCACTGTCCACCCACATGAGGCGAGCTGGGATTATCTTCGGGGGCTGGGGTGGAGAAGGTATGTTCTTTTCTTCTTCTCCTTAGGATTGGTGCTGCAAAGGCCTGTGGCAGCCCAGGGCCCTATTCTGTCTTGCTCTACCAGCCTTCTCCTGCCTCCTGCAGACCTTGCACCAGGCATCATAGTTTATCCTCACAAGGGCCACGCTGCGCTCAGTCTCTCATCTGTGTCTGATTCTTTGCGACCCCAGGGGCTGTAACCTGCCAGGCTTCTCATGCCTGGGATTTCCCAGGCAAGAATACTGGAATGGGTTGCCATTTCCTTCTCCAGGGGATCTTCCTGACCCAGGGATCAAACCTGGGTCTCCTGCATTGCAGGCAGATTCTTTACTGTCTGAGCCACCAGGGACTCGGTGGTGGCTCTTTTCTAAATTTCCTTCCCATTTATGTCAGCACAGAACATTGATAGAGTTCCCTCTGCTGTACAGTAGGTTTTCATTACTTTTCTGTTTTATACATAATACCGACAGTGTGTGTATGTCAATGCCAATCTTAGAGGGAGTCTCTGTTGATTCCTGCTGTCACCTCTGTCATCATAGAATAGCAGAGTGTGTCAAGTTGGACCCTGGATTTCCTGTTCATTGATAACCTTCCATCCCTGGGTTACATCACGGTGTCAGGAATTCTCTGGGTTTTTATATCCCCCAATCTGACTGCAGCACGGACTTCTTCCCTGGGCTATAAATCTTTGCATCCAACTGATATCTCGACCTCGGTGTAGAACAGAGCTCTTGCTCCCCATCCTTCCTATGCTGCTGGAAGTGGTTGGAAGAACATCTTTTTACTCTCCCTTAGAGTTAAAAATGTGGGCTTCCTTGGTGGCTCAGATGGTAAAGAATCTGCCTGCCAATGCAGAGGACATGGGTTCAGTCCCTGGGTAGGGAAGATCCCCTGGAGAAGGAAATGGCAACCCACTCCAATATTCTTGCCTGGAGAATCCCATGGACAGGGGAACCTGGCAGGCTGTAGTCCATGGGGTCACAAAGAGTTGGACATTACTGAGCAACTAAGCACAGACACAAAGTTGAAAATATGTTATCTTTGTGACTTAAATCTTTACGAGGTGTATGTACTTAAAAATCTTAATTCTTCAGTGTGCATTTGTGAATCTTTAATGGCAGCTCAAGGCTCTTCTCGATCTTTCTGCCACACTCACTTACCTCCTCCTGTTCTGATTGTTTTTGCCAACCACACATGGCCCTGGAGCTCTGGAGCTCAGGAGGCAGCTAGGGATGGGGAGGAAGGCTCAGACCTTGGCCCCCTGAATGATCCCACTTCAGGATGTCAAGATCTCTTTCAGTGAGAGCTCCCCTTTGCTTCTTTCTGGAGCAGGTGTGGTCGTGGGTGGTACTTCTGATGTAGGGCACCAACTGCTTTCTGCTCTGATCCTGAATTTTGCGTTTAATATCATCTACAATCTGGTTTCTGAATTTAGTGGAACTATCTGGAGAAGAAAAAATAAAACAAGGGTAAAGATAATTCCTGTTGGCTATCCTGAATGACGTTAGATAAGTTCTATGACTTTAGATTTCATCACAGAATGTCTATTTGATTCATGTATTTGACCGATTTGCTAAGTGCTTACTAGATACCAGGTATAAGACACGCTTGCTTTTATCAAGAGAGAACTAGGTATCCACATTCAGCTATCAATGAAATCTAAAATATAGCCAAAAAATAGTCTGATGCTCATTTTCCCCCTCTTTTTTTATGGATGCGCTATGTGGTGTGTGAGATCTGAGTTCCCCGGCCAGGGATCCAACCCCCGCCTCCTGCAGTGGAAACAGGGAATCCTAACTGCTGGACCGCCGGGGAAGTCCTGGTTTTCATTTTTCCTGAGAACACATATTCATAGCAAATACAACTGTGGTTTCCTGTTGTGAAAATAGTCATGGGAAAAGTAGAAATGACGAATCAACAGGTAAGGTGGGGAGTCCGTGTGTGTGAGTGTGTGTGTGTGTGTGTGTGTGTGTGTGTGTGTTCAGTTCCTCAGAGAGTCATGTCTGACTCTCTGCAAACTCATGGACTGTAGTCCAGCAGGCTCCTCTGTCCGTGGAATTTTCCAGGCAGGAATACTGGAGCACGTTGCCACTTCCTTCTCCATGGGATCTTCCTGATCCAGGGATGGAACCCATGTCTCTTGGGTCTCCCACATTGGCAGGTAGATTCTTCACCTCTAGGGTCACCTAGGAAGCCCCAGGGAGTCTATGGGAAAGCGCAACTCAAATTTATCCAGGTCTTTCTTAATGTTTAATGACTTAGGAAATATCCAAACCTAGGGAATACTTTCTGCTGCTGCTGCTGCTGCTAAGTCGCTTCAGTTGTGTCCGGCTCTGTGTGACCCCATAGACGGCAGCCCACCAGGCTCCCCCGTCCCTGGGATTCTCCAGGCAAGAACACTGGAGTGGGGTGCCATTGAGGGAATACTTTCTATTAATTCACTAATTTGTATCATTTAGTCATTATTTGTTTCCTAGGTTTTTATAAATTTTCCTGTTATTTTGCTATCCAGTCGTTTAAAAAAAACTTTTTTTTCTCTAATTGCTTAGTACAGGTAGCTCAGCTTGGTGCTCTATAATGACCTAAAGGGGTGAGATGGAGGGTGGGTGGGAGGGAAGTCTGAGAAGAAGGGGATATATGTATACATGTAGCTGACGCACGTCGTTGTATAGCATAAAGTAGCACAACCTTTTAAAGCAACTATACCCCAATTAAAAAAAATAATGAAGAGAGGTAAAAGAGTAGGTCAGGAGACCTGAGTGAGAAGGAGTTGACCAACTGTTACTGGCTTTGAGGGCTTCCCTGATGCCTCAGAAGGTAAAGAATCTGCCTGTAATGCAAGAGACCCAGGTTAGATCCCCGGGTGGGGAATATGCCCTGGAGAAGGGAATGGCTGCTCACTTTAGTTTTCTTGCCTGGAGAATCCCATGGACAGAGGAGCCTGGGGGGGGCTACAGTCCACGGGGTCGCAAAGAGTTGGACATGACTGAGCAATTAACACTTTCACTTCACTTATAGGCTTGAAGATGAAGGAAGGTGGCCATGAGCAAATTATGTAGGTGGTCTCTAGAAGCTGGGAAGTGCCCTTAGCTGACACTTAGCAAGAACACAGGGGCCTCAGTACTATAGCTGAAAAACAGTTTCTTCTCTTGCATCTCCAGAAAGAAGTGTAACCCTGATGAAACCTCAACTTTAGCCCAGTGAGACCCATGTTAGGATTTTGACCCAGAGACTTGTGAGGATAATGCACCTGTGTTATTTAATCCACTAGATTGTGGTCATTTGTTACAGCAGCAGTAGAAAGCTCATGCATCTTTAATACTAGAAAAAGCAGAATAGAGCTTAGTGATGATTCATGTAGAAAGCTGTGATGCTTTCTAAGGAAAAGTTTTAGCACAGCAGAAATTTGGTTTCTGTTTTGGCTTGTTTCATTGAAACCAGTGTTTTATGTACTGGGTATTTAATAAATGCTCATCAAAGGGAAAAAAATTTCATATAAAAAAAGGAGGTATTTTTCCCTGTTTGTGATCTATTATCTATGTTAGCATTTCTGTGTGAGAAAAATAGTCCTGTATCAATGAATAGGTGATAAATTGGCTCCTTGAATCATTAGATGAGGAAAAAACTCAGAAAGGACTGAGTTGCATTAATTAAATGTGAATAATGTCTATGAAAATGAATCCCTGAGAAACCATTGTTAGAAATCTCTTAGGAACGTGCTCTTCAGAAATTATGTGTGAGAAAAGTCATCCCCCAATGAAGAGGAGAGTGTCTCTGTTTGAAGTTTATTTGTATGGGTATTTTGAAAACCAAAATTATTAATGACTTATTAAATAGTGAAGCGTAAAATATATGTGAGGTTATCATCTAAATCTATAAATTTAAACTCAGTGTAAATTCTCTAAAAATATTATAGATGCATTTAAACTACCAAGCGTGGTAGAATGCCCTGTGCTATACAGTAGGTCCTTATTTGATATCTGTTTTATACAGAGTAGCATGCATATGTCGTTACCAGCCTCCCAATTTATCCCCCCTCCTTCTTAGCTCCTAGTAACCATAGTTTGCTTCCTACATCTCTAACTGTGCTTCGGTTTTGTAGCTAAGTTCATTTGCATCCCCTTTTTACTTCCTTATGTTTCTTTTGTACCCCTTTTTCTAGATTCCACATATAAGGGATGCCATAGATATTTCTCATTCTCGGTTTGACTTTGTTGTTGTTTAGTTGTCAAGATGTGTCTGACTCTTTGCGACCCCATGAACTGCAGCAAGCCAGGCTTCCCTGTCTCCTGGATTTTCCTCAGACCCATGTCCATTGAGTTGATGATGCCATCCAACCATCTCATCCCCTGTCACTCCCTGCTCCTCCTGCCTTCAATCTTTCCCAGCATCAGGGTCTTTTCCAGTGAGTCAGTCCTTTACATCAGGTGGCCAAAGTATTGGAGCTTCAGCTTCAGCATCGGTCCTTCCAATGAATATTCAGGGTTGATTTCCTCTAAAATTGACTGGTTGGATCTCCTTGCAGTCCAAGGGACTCTCAAAAGTGTTCTGCAGCCTCACAGTCCAAAAGCATAAATTCTTCGGTGCTCAGCCTTCTTTATGGTCCAGCTCTCACATCTGTACATGACTACTAGAAAAACCATAGCTTTGCCTAGACAGACCTTTGTGGGCAAAGTGATGTCTCTGCTTTTAATATGCTATCTAGGCTTGTCATAGCTTTTCTTCCAAGGAGCAAGTATCTTCTATTTTTATGGCTGCAGTCACCATCTGTAGTGATTTTGGAGCCCCCCAAAATAACATCTGTCCCTGTTCCCACTTTTCCCCATCTATTTGCCATGAAGTGATGGGACTCGCTTCACTCAGTAGGACGTTCTCTAGGTCCATCCATGTTGCCGCAGTGGCATCATTTCCTTCTTTATTATGGCTGAGTAATATCCCATTGTATGTATGTATCGCATCTTCTTTATCTATGCTTCTGTTGATGGACATTTAGGTTGCTTCCGTGCCATGGCCTATGTGGGAAAAGAATCTAAAAAGGAGCGGATATACGTGTGTGTCTAACTGATTCACTTTGCTGTACACCTGAAACTAACCCAACACTGTCCATCAACTCTACTCCAATTAAACACACACACACACACAGCTACCAAGTTGGTATGCTATAATGCCGCATGCTAAGTCACGTCAGTCATGTCTGACTCTTTGTGACCCTGTGGACTGTAGCCTGCCAGGCCCCTCTGTCCATGGGATTTCCCAGGCAAGAATACTGGAGTGGGTTGTCGTGCCCTCCTCCAGGGGATCCTTCTGACACAGGGATTGAGGCCACGTCTTCTGCAGCCCCTGCACTGGCAGGCAGGTTCTTTACCCGTGAGCCCCTGGGGACACCCAGTATGCTATGGAGGGGTGGGCTAACCAGAACTATACATATTCCTGCTGTTTTTGAATGGTGGAAATAGTGTCTGAAGTGATTTTGGTGTCTGAGACTCAAGTGTAAAGAATATGAAAATACTCAGTGTAACTTACAATTGCCGAGGTGTGTGCACGTGGGGGCGATTTCTTAAAATGGCAGTAAAATACGTTGGCCAAGTGCAACTGTTTCTACTTCAGCAGCATTTTACTGTAAAATGTGGTCAAATACATCAGTGCATACAGTTCTCATTGACTCTTTGGAAGAGAAAAGGAAGACAAGTCTCTTTATTGCTATTGACATTTTACTTCTTCGGATGAAATATTTCCCACACTCTTGAGTACTCTCATAAAAATTCTGAGAAAACCTTGTTAGTTCATTTAAAGATCAATCCATTTTTCAAATTTATAGAGTATCCATATGTTTAACAGTAGGTTTAGAATAAAATAAATGGACCCAACTGAAGACATCTTCATATATACGTATTTAAAATCTGAGAGAGAGTTATCTCATTGTTCTCAGTCTGTGCTCAACACTCTGCCTACAGCGTTCACGTTGAACCCAGTTTCTTGATCTGAGCCATTACTAAGCAAGGTGTTGCCGCCCAAGGCACCCAGAAGCCAATCTGATGGTCTTGGGTTTTGAGAAAGAAAGAGCTTTGTGGAGGTGAATCTGCAAGCAGACAGGCGACAAAGCTCTCAAATCTCTGTTCCTTCCTGGGTTTGAGGCACAGTGTAAGGGATCAGGGAAATTTCAAATTTGGAAGCTTATTGGCTAGTTCCTAACAGTCCGTATGGGCTTCCCAGGTGGTGCTGATGGTAAAGAGTCCACCTGCCAATGCAGGAGATGCAAGAGACGTGGCTTCAACCCCTGGGTTGGGAAGATCCCCTGGAGTAGTTTATGGCAACCGACTCCAGTATTCTTGTCTGGGGAGAATCCCATGGACAGAGGAGCCTGGCGGGGTACAGTCCATGGGGGTCTTGAAGAGTCAGACATGACCGAGCAACTGACCACATAGTGGTCCATATAAGCTCCTTGTGCTGCTGAGAGTCTGATTTTCCACACTGACCAGCCTCTTGCTTCGTAAAGGGCTCCTGTGGCAACCTTTCTATTCTTTGAGTTCCCTGGACTGAAGACTTTTGTTTCCAGGGTCATCTTGGAGGCTTGGGTTCCAGTCTTGTACATGCTGCTTCTGTACCATAATTCAAGGTGTGATTAATTAACAACCTATTCAGGGAGGCAAAACCAGTTTAAGCTGTGCACAGTTGCTCAGTCATGTCCAACACTTTGCGACCCTATGGACTGTAGCCCTCCAGGCTCCTCTGTCCATGGGATTCTCCAGGCAAGAACAATGGAGTGGGTTGCCATGCCCTCCTCCAGGGGATTTTCCTAATCCAGGGATCAAACCTGCGTCTCCTGCATTGAAGGCGGATTGTTAACCACCCAGCCACGGGGGAAGCCCCTAGTTTAAGCTGGTCCTACTGGTAAAGAATCTGCCAGCCAAGGCAGAAGACATACAAGATGTGGGTTCAGTCCCTGGGTGGGGAAGATCCCCTGGAGGAGGACGTAGCAACCCACTCCAGTGTTCTTGCTGGAGAATCCCATGGACAGAGGAGCCTGGCAGGCTACAGTCCATAGGGCTGCAGAGTCAGATATGACTGAAGCGACTTAACACGCATGTCTTAATTTGATGAACCAACAAGCTGTTTAACGAGGCAAAACCAGGTCACACTGGCCAGTGTTTTCTGTGCTGTTTTGAGGTTAGCATTGGTTTTTTACCATTCTGAAATGAACATGCATATGTAATGAATATATTCCCATTGTTAAAAATTCAGCCATGCGTGTGTCTCTAAATCTCCACGCTAGTCAGTCTCCTTCCTCTTTTCAGAGGTGGCCATGTATATTACTTTTCTGTTTTGGGGTAACAAATCACCACAAGTTTAGCAGCTTCAAAGGGCCTCAGGTATCATGTCGGATCGGAAGATCAGAAGTGCTGGAGGCTCAGCCAGTTTCCTTGCCTGCGGGCTCACGAGGCTCCTCACCTGGGGCCCTGGACCCCTTCCCAGTCTCTGCGGTTCTTGCAGAATCGGGTTCTGTGTCGCGCTCTCTCTGGGACCCCTTCTCTCCAGCCGACAGGGTTCTCTTGGTGCTTTGTATGTTCTCCTGACCCTCTTCTCTTCCACTTCCTCTTCTTCCTCTGGAAAAAAGTTATTTTACAGGGCTCATGTTGTTACAAGAGGCCCACTCATCCAGGACAACCTCCCTAGTTTCGGGTCACTTGACTGATCATCTCAATGACATGTTTTGCCATGTGACTCCTGCATGTGGCACCAGGGGTAAGGATCACGGGGGCAAAATCTACCTACCAGACTATAGTAGTCCATCTGGCCCTTTCTGAATGAAGGTTTTTGGGGTCAAATACATAGCTAACTTTCATGAATTACCTGTAAGTATTGGGTTGACTGAAAAGTTTGTTCTTATTTTTCCTTAATGTTTTCCAGGAAAAACCCAAATGAACTTTTTGGCAAATCCAATGGGCTTCTCCAGTGGCTCAGTGGTAAAGAACCTGCTTGCAAAGCAGGTATTGCTGTGGGAGCCTCTGGTTTGATTCCTGGGCAAGGAATATCCCCTGGAGCAGGAACTGGCAAGTCACTCCAGTATTCTTGCCTGGGAAATCCCATGGACAGCCCATGGGGTTGCAAGAGTTGGACACGCCTTAGCAATGAAACAACAAACACTTGACAAGAGGGTTTTTCTTAAAACTATTTTCTGAGCTTTTCTATATAAATTAGATATAACTTACTATGTTATTTAAATCATTTAAATCTTCAGTTCAGTCGCTCAGTCATGTCTGACTCTTTGCAACCCCATGAATTGCAGCACACCAGGCCTCCCTGTCCATCACCAACTCCCGGAGTTCACTCAGACTCAGGTCCATCGAGTCCGTGATGCCATCCAGCCATCTCATCCTGGGTCGTCCCTTCTCCTCCTGCCCCAAATCCCTCCCAGCATCAAAGACTTTTCCAATGAGTCAACTCTTCACATGAAGTGGCCAAAGTACTGGAGTTTCAGCTTTACCATCATTCCTTCCAAAGAAAACCCAGGGCTGATCTCCTTCAGAATGGACTGGTTGGATCTCTTTGCAGTTCAAGGGACTCTCAAGAGTCTTCTCCAACACCACAGTTCAAAAACATCAATTCTTCGGCGCTCAGCCTTCTTCACAGTCCAACTCTCACATCCATACATGACCACAGGAAAACCATAGCCTTGACTAGATGGACGTTTGTTGGCAAAGTAATGTCTCTGCTTTTGAATATGCTATCTAGGTTGGTCATAGCTTTTCTTCTAAGAAGTAAGCGTCTTTTAATTTCATGGCTGCAGTCACCATCTGCAGTTATTTTGGAGCCCCCCCCAAATAAAGTCTGACACTGTTTAAATCTTGACATGTGTTTATCTGCTTGTGTTAGACTTTAAACTTGTTTTAAGCATCTCACCCTACGGTTAATAGCTTGTTTCTGCCTATTTCGTGTCTCTCCTGCCCTTCTTGTTTACAGATGTGGTGGCCATGCAGTTGAGGGCACAGAGATTCCTCCGTTATGTTCGTGGTGAGTTGTACCTTCTGGGGTTTGAAGTACTAATCTTTGTCTTTGTAGTTTTTTTTTGTTTTTGATCTTGTTCTGTATTTCATGGCAACTCTTAATAAGACCGTGACCTCTCTAGTCTCTCTTTTTGGTTTTGTTTCATTTTCTTTTCCTTTTATAGTCAGTCATTTTGGTTCTGTTTTAGATTTTTCTTTTATATTCATTTGTAGAGACACTACTTTGCCAATAAAGGTCGTCTAGTCAAGGCTATGGTTTTTCCTGTGGTCATGTATGGATGTGAGAGTTGGACTGTGAAGAAAGCTGAGCGCCAAAGAATTGATGCTTTTGAACTGTGGTATTGGAGAAGACTCTTGAGAGTCCCTTGCACTGCAAGGAGATCCAACCAGTCCATCCTAAAGGAGATCAGTCCTGGGTGTTCATTGGAAGGACTAATGCTGAAGCTGAAACTCCAGTACTATGGCCACCTCATGCGAAGAGTTAACTCATTGGAAAAGACTCTGATGGTGGGAGGGATTGGGGGCAGGAGGAGAGGGGATGACAGAGGATGAGATGGCTGGATGGCATCACTGACTTGATGGACACGAGTTTGGGTAGACTCCAGGAGTTGATGATGGACGGGAAGGCCTGGTGTGCTGTGATTCATGGGGTCACAAAGAGTCAGACATGACTGAGTGACTGAACTGAACTGAACTGTTTGGTTTTGGAGTCAAAGTGATTATTTTTAAGTCGAGTTTAGCTCGTTTACACTGATTGATGTGGCAGATAGGTTTAGTCTTAGTTCTTTTCGAGTATGGTGGTACATTTTCTGGTTTAGAGATGTTAAAAAGCATTTTACTGTGAGGTCTCTGCTTTTTTTCCTTTTTGCTGTGTGTGTGCGTGCCTGTGTGTGTGTGTGTTGTGTAGTGTTTCTGCCACTTTAACAGTCATATATCTGTGGTTTCATACAAGGGTCTCTTGTACTTTAAGTTCCTCATAAAATGTTTGGCCACAGATTTTTCTGTTCTTGGCAGCATTTTTTCCCTTCTTCTGGTGAGGGTTATTCATCTGTTCACAGGTCTCATTGACTTCTTTCTTCTTGTTCTATTTTTCATGATTGCATCTTGGTTTTGATACCCCACCACTTCCTTTCATTTTATGTACCTTTGAATGAATTGGGCTTCCCTGGACCATCCATCAGCAAGTTTCCTTGTAGGGTATAGATAGATCAAAGCCAAATTCCATTTTAGTTGCTTTTCATTTTCTGTGCTTTGGAAAATATGACTTATATGTAGCTACATCTCATCGGGTTTTTAAAAACAAAACTGAATCCAGTAGGGCCTGTTTTTCTGACAGCTCAACTCAATCTATTTCTCCCAACAGTGGTGGCAAAAAGGACTATCACTCTTGCCCTGAGCGCAGGTCCACCCCTACAGACCTGCAGAAGTATAACATTTATGCTGCCTGAGCTATGCTGCCTTCTGCATGGCTCTCATTCTAGTTCAGGATTTCCCCCCCAACTCCTAAATATAATCTAGGGTCTAGGGTTTATCGGAGTCACCTAGGCTTCCCGAGTGACTCAGTGGTAAAGAGTCTGTCTGCTAATGCAGGAGACGTGAGTTCAATCCCTGGGTTGGGAAGATCCCCTGAAGGAAGAAATGGCACCCTACTCCAGTATTCTTGCCTGGAAAATTTCAAGGACAGAGGAGCCTGGTGGGTTACAGTTCATGGGGTCGCAAAGAGTTGGACACAACTGAGCAAGTAAACGACAATGACAAGAGCAATATCCTTGGAAAATGACTCCTAGGAAGAGAAGGAAAGATCCTCGCTGATTTAGGAGCTGTGCTCATAATGGGATAATGGATGGGGGGAAGGGGAGGTCTCTAGATGTTTTAAAAGGTTGGATGCTGTTTTTTGGTTGTGTTAAAAATATTCAGTTCCAGACTGAGCTTGTCTTTTTTCAGTGGAGATTACAGTTATTCTGTAGTCAGAATTATCCATTGTTCTTTATTGCTTCTCTGCTTTGTGTCTTGTTTAAGGAAGTTTCCTTCTTCTCCTTGAGGTTATAAGCAATTCTGCTCTTTCCCCCATGCTGCCAGAATTTTGTTTTTCATATTTAGTCCTTTATACATTGAGAATCGATATGTTGTTAATGGAATGCAGGGATCTAGATGTACTTTTTGAAAAACGGATGCAGACTTCTCTGGTTGTCCAGTGGCTAAAGACTCTGCTCTCCCAGTTCAGGGGGCACAGGCTGAATCTCTGGTCAGGGAACCAGGTCCCACATGCTGCAGCTAAGACCTGGTGCAGCCAAATAAATAATAAACAAATAAGTAAACAAAAAATGTATAGTCATTGTTCCAAGGCTGCATGGTTGAATTGAATAGCATATCCCTTTTCATTGCTTTGAAACTTTTTCCTGTTTTCTGCTCTAAATGATTAGAACTGTTTGTGAATACTTTCTTGGTTTCATTGATCTACTCAGCATTTCTGGCAGCTCTACCCACACTGCTTAATTTCCTACAGTTCTAAAGCATATCAAGCAAGTATTCCCTCCTTCTTCTTTCCCCAAATTTCATTGCCATTCATACTGTATTTCCCTTTTCCATGACTTTTCTCATCAGCCTGTCAAATTTTGAAATGATTTATAAGCTTTAGGATACGTGCTGAACTTTCTTTGAATGTATACATCTATTTAAAGAACATGATCAGCAACATGGGTATTGAGTCATCTCAGATGGGAATGGCTTTCTCCCTTCATGTATTCAACTTGTCCTTTAGGAGAGTGTCAGATTGTTTATCATCTGGATCTTGCTCGTTTCTTGAGAGATTGATTTGGTGTTTTATAGTTTTTAAAAACACTTCTGTGAATGGAACTTTTTGTCATATTCATTTGGCTTCCCACCTGGCAGACTAGTGGTAAAGAATCTGCCTGCCAATGCAGGAGATATAAGAGAGGTGGATTTGATCCTTGGGTCAGGAAGATCCCCTGCAGAAGGAAATGGCAACCCACTCCAGTATTCTTGCCTGGAAAATCCCATGGACACAGGAACCTGGCAGGCTATAGTCCATAGGGTTGCAAAGAGTCAGACACAACTGAAGTGACTGAGCACACACGCACTGTTTTTATTTGTTAACATTCTCGACAACCCTTTTTATGGCTTCCATTTACTCTTGTTTTCCTTCAGAGTGGAAATGTTTCCCCACCCCTTCTCTATAAGTTACTTACCATTCACGGGTTAGCTGCCATCCTTGCTTCCTTTGTAAATGTCCCCTGAAAATGCCTTTCCTTAAAAATTCCCCCTTTTTCTTAGAAGACTTCCAGTCTGCCGATGCTGTAAAGGTATTAGTGCTCTCTTTATTGTTTCATAAATGTTTGATTTTCTTTCCAGGTTATAAACTGCATGATGACTGTGACCAAATTCCAAAATTATTCTTTTCACACAAATGATTTAATGATGAGATGGTGATGCTCAGCAAATAATTTATCTGTTCGTCATTCTTAGATCCAAGGAACTGCTATTATTCTAGCATGTTAATTATCATATTAGTTGATTCTTATAATTCTAAAAATATTTATAAAGAAACCATGCTTTTAAAAGAATCTGCTGCCTCCGGATTTTGCTGAATCAATCTGTGATAGCAACGAGGGTGATTATTTCCCAGTTTAGACTATTGCTTTTCTGGAAAGAATTTGAAATGCAGGCAAAATCCTGACCACCACGTCCTCATCCAAAAAGAAGACGCAGAGAGTCAGGGATTGGAAGCTGCTCGGTTTCCTGTCGGTTTCACTGGTCCTGGTGGCAGTGCACCCCGGGGCATTTGTCATCGCAATAGAGGAGTTTATGAGTCTGAGACCCAGGAGGTCAGACGTGCTGCTGCTACACTGCCCATTACTGCTGTTTACATTCACCCTGGAACTGAATTGGTTTCCTGTTTCTCTTCATTTAATAATGTTTACAATGCAGAAATAAGTTGGCAGTGAGATTTCTTGGCATGTTTGATCTTGCTGTTAAACCCCACTTTCCCTGGATATAGGAGGGCTGTGTGGCTACCTTGGAACTGTCTTGTCTGGTCTTACCCCATCCCTGCTCCACGCCTGTATCTCCCAATTAGGTTCAAGATGCCGCTCTGTTTGCCCAGCCTCACATGCTCCAAGGAGCCTGGATATGTGTATTAGAGTAGCCTAGCTTTACCCTTAGAAAGCATCACTATGAACAAAGCTAGTGGAGGTGATGGAATTCCAGTTGAGCTGTTTCAAATCCTGAAAGATGATGCTGTGAAAGTGCTGCACTCAATATGCCAGCAAATTTGGAAAACTCAGCAGTGGCCACAGGACTGGAAAAGGTCAGTTTTCATCCCAATCCCAAAGAAAGGCAATGCCAAAGAATGCTCAAACTAATGCACAATTGCACTCATCTCACATGCTAGTAAAGTAATGCTCAAAATTCTCCAAGCCAGGCTTCAGCAATACATGTACTGTGGAATTCCAGATGTTCAAGCTGGTTTTAGAAAAAGCAGAGGAACCAGAGATCAAATTGCCAACATCTGCTGGATCATGGAAAAAGCAAGAGAGTTCCAGAAAACATCTATTTCTGCTTTCTTGACTATGCCAAAGCCTTTGACTGTGTGGATCACAGTAAACTGTGGAAAATTCTGAAAGAGATGGGAATACCAGACCACCTAATCTGCCTCTTGAGAAACCTATATGCAGGTCAGGAAGCAACAGTTAGAACTGGACATGGAACAACAGACCGGTTCCAAATAGGAAAAGGAGTACGTCAAGTCTATATATTGTCACCCTGCTTATTTAACTTCTATGCAGAGTACATCATGAGAAACGCTGGGCTGGAAGAAGCACAAGCTGGAATCAAGATTGCTGGGAGAATTATCAAAAACCTCAGATATGCAGATGACACCACCCTTATGGCAGAAAGTGAAGAGGAACTAAAAAGCCTCTTGATGAAAGTGAAAGAGGAGAGTGAAAAAGTTGGCTTAAAGCTCAACATTGAGAAAACGAAGATCATGGCATCTTCATGGCAAATAGATGGGGAAGCAGTGGAAACAGTGTCAGACTTTAATTTTTGGGCTCCAAAATCACTGCAGATGGTGATTGCAGCCATGAAATTAAAAGATGCTTACTTCTTGGAAGAAAAGCTATGACCAACCTAGATAGCATATTCAAAAGCAGAGACATTACTTTGCCAACAAAGGTCCGTCTAGTCAAGGCTATGGTTTTTCCAGTGGTCATGTATGGATGTGAGAGTTGGACTGTGAAGAAATCTGAGCACCAAAGAATTGATGCTTTTGAACTGTGGTGTTGGAGAAGACTCTTGAGAGTCCCTTGGACTGCAAGGAGATCCAACCAGTCCATTCTGAAGGAGATCAGCCCTGGGTTTTCTTTGGAAGGAATGATGCTGAAGCTGAAACTCGAGTACTTTGGCCACCTCATGCAAAGAATTGACTCATTGGAAAAGACTCTGCTGCTGGGAAGGATTGAGGGCAGGAGGAGAAGGGGACGGCAGAGGATGAGATGGCTGGATGGCTTCACTGACTTGATGGATGTAAGTCTGCGTGAACTCTGGGAGTTGATGATGGATAGGGAGGCCTGGTGTGCTGCGATTCATGGGATCACAAAGAGTCGGGCACGACTGAGAGACTGAACTGAACTGAGCTTTCTATGACACTTGGGGGATTAATTACCAGGTACAAGCCTATAAAGAGTCAGGAAGAATAT
Organism: Ovis aries; assembly: GCF_016772045.2. Classification (NCBI taxonomy): domain Eukaryota; kingdom Metazoa; phylum Chordata; class Mammalia; order Artiodactyla; family Bovidae; genus Ovis; species Ovis aries. Next base: position 7,092,020 of record NC_056076.1, on the reverse strand, counting down.
AAAATGCTTTGGTACAGGCTTAGTAGAAGAGAAGTTTAAGTCCATTTCTGGCCACTAAAAGGACAGGTTAGAAACTACACATTTTATTAGACAGTAAGTGGCTGACTGTTGTGTGAGGGGTCTTAGATCTCTCATCCCATTTCAGTGTATGGGTATATGGAATGGGAAATTAAGTCCTTCAAATGATGATTCATGTGTATGTGTCCGTGTATCCTTTTAAACAAGGTTGTTAAACAAGATCATTAAACAAAGTGCTCTAATTTTTATAGTGCAGAGGCTTTTTACTTAGTACCAGCTTAAACTCATCAGAAGACCACTGGGAGGTGGATTATATTAAGTGAAGAGTCCCAGAGGGTACCTTGCGTATTCTTCCCAGTAGTCTTGAAAAATAGGGGAGATTGTCATTCATCTGGAAAGAAAGAAAGAAGATAAAAAAATCTCCTGACTGGGGACTTCCCTGGTGGTGCAGTGGATAAAAATCCACCTACCAGTGCAGGGGACATGGGTTCGATCCCTGGTCCAGGGAGATTCCACATGCCTTAAACCTGTGTTCCACAGCTACTGGGCCCATGCTCCAGGGCCCACGAGCCATAACTACTGAAGCCTGCAGCCTCTCGGACCCGCAAGCCACAACTAATGAGCCCCTGTTGCAACTACTGAAGCCTGTGTGTCTAGGGCCTGTGCTCCATAAAAAGAGACACCGCTGCAATGAGAAGCCCATGCAATGCAGCTAGAGAAAGCTCGTGTGCAGCAACGAAGACCCAGCACAGCCAAAAATAAATAAATAAGGCAGTGTGTACCTGTCCAAAAAAAAAAAAAAATCTTCTGGCTGTATCTTCCAACCCTGTGTTAGTGACTAGGGAACCCATTACCTAGGTGGTCTCTGTAGATATACCTCCAAAAATACCACCACGGGAGCTGTAGGAGTTTGTAGGTAATGGAAATATTTTGTACAGTATTTTCATCTTAGAATCTGGCTCTGGTGTGAATTTTATGCCCTCATTACAAACGCATGGGAGCTGGGGCCTGAAATTTGCATACTCTAAAATGCCCTTGCTGGGCCTTGTAACTGAGAGTTACAGATACTGCTTTTCAACCAGGCAGGTAGACGAAACCAAAGTGAAAGAGGGCGCCTTGCACTCGGGGCCGTTAGTGATTCTTTTACATCAGCACTCCTGTGTTGACAGGCCCCCAGGATTGCGCGGCGTGTGATTTCGTCATACAGCTCTTCCTATTAGCTACTATGATTTTCCTCTTGGCTGCAATGATTTCTTTTTTTTCCTAAGACTGATTCAACCTCACTGTCATTCTGCTTGCTCTGTGGTGCCCCTGTCTGGAGGCTGCTGTAGCATCCACCTCAGTTGTGTAGATGGGTGGAGATGGAGATACAGATAGGGATGGAGAGTTTGTCCTTTCTGACAAGGGGTGGAGTAACCAAGGTGGGCTATGGAGGAAGAAGTCTTTCTGGTTATAAATTGTACACTGTGGCTCTTCACGCCTCCCAGTAGGAGTGAAACACTATGGTTAATCCTGTCAACAGTGATGCTCCCACTGGGGGTCCTGTTACTTCTCAGGACCCAGAGGAAGGTCTACTAAGAGACTGCAGGGAACATGGTCCGCTCTATAAATAAGCAGCATTGCCCATAGGTTAGATGGGAGACATTACAGGTATGAGAGGGCTTTCCTCTCCTTCTTTGAAGCCAGTTCTGAGCTTTGATACAAGCTCTGCGCTCATAGATTTTATTAGTAGCCTAGGGGGAAGCCCTGTATTTGGCGAGGATAAAAAGGAAGCTTCCTGGGAAGGACGCAGCATTCTGTGTTGCCACTGTGTACCTGGTAATCTGATTGTTTTCAGCTTTGCTTGGTGACTATTTCTGGAAACTGGTTCTGATGGGGTCCTAGGAAGTCTCCACTTCTTTGGACCTCCCCACTCGCTTCTCCAAGTGTGAGCCGGTGGAACCTGGTGGGGAAAACCCAGGCTCTCCCTGTTAGATGGAAAAGATTCCTATTGCTTTGTACTGACTTGGACATGAAAAGCAGTAAGACCAAGACTCACCGAAATAGTTGAGGAGTGAGAGGTTCAGGAGGTGTCTCTGCACTAGGCTATGGATATATGTTAATTTAATATGTCATGTTGCTCTGTGCTCGCCCCAGTACCTGGCACACAGCAAGCACTCCATAAACACTAGTTTATTGATACAGAAGTCCTGGGATTAAAAGGCAATGATCATTTTATGTTAAGTACGAAGCCGCTATACTGAGTGTGATTTCAATGGAAAGTACATAGCAAACCTTTGAAGCATAAGCCTTATGTCTCTGCTGCTGCTGTTGCTAAGTCGCTTCAGTCGTGTCTGGCTCTGTGTGACCTCTGGGGCAGCCCACCAGGCTCCCCCGTCCCTGGGATTCTCCAGGCAAGAACACTGGAGTGGGTTGCCATTTCCTTCTCCAGTGCATGAAAGTGAAAAGGGAAAGTGAAGTCGCTCAGTCATGTCTGACCCTCAGTGACCCCATGGACTGCAGCCTTCCAGGCTCCTCCATCCATGGGATTTTCCAGGCAAGAGTACTGGAGTGGGGTGCCATTGCCTTCTCTGCCTTAAGTCTCTAGGAGTAGTGAAACAGAAAAGCGGACGTTTTCGTTTCCACGTCGTATCTAGAAGATAAACTCTGGGCGACTTCACTGGTGGTCTCAATGCAGGGGGCCTGGGTTCGATTCCTGGTCAGGGAACTAGATCTCATAGGCTGCAAATAAAAGATCCCACGTGCTATAACCAGAAAAAATCCTGTGTGTCTCAGCTAAGGTCCAGTGCATTCAGATAAAGACATAAATATTAGAAAGTAAAAATTAAAGTTAAGCTCTAGGAGAGTTTTTGAAAGATAAGTTGGATGTAGACAAAGACCAAATGAGAACAAGTGAAGGGTCTCCATTCAGAGCTTGGTGTAGCAAGAGGGTCAGTTGTTGTCCCTTGGGTTTGGCAGAGACTCAGGGACTGGTGGCAAATGGGGTGGTTCTCAGTGAAAAAGGAAGGCTCCATGTGTGCCCCAAAGGGAGGGTATTGTCCTGGGGAAGCTGCAGGTGGGTCCTGAGATGCGGGGCATCCTGTGTGAGGGGTTAGAGGCTCTGGTTGGTCCTGAGTTGGATGTGGGGCAAAGATCAGGGAAGCTGCCAGTTACTTGTAAGTCCTGGCTGTTTCGGTCTGTTCGTTATGGGGTTACTCTTCACCTTCCTGGACTCTCATATCCAAAGATAATGGTCCAGAGACTTCCCTGGTGGTCCAATGGTTGAGACTATGATTCCAATGCTGGGGACATGGGTTTGATCCCTGGTCCAGGAACTAAGATCCTACATGCTCGTGATGTGGCCAAAAAGTAAAAACAAAACAAAACAAAACAGAAAAACCCACTGAAGATAATGGTCTGAATTTCTGCAGGTCTGACTGGCAGACAGTAAGTTCAGTTCCTGGACGGGTCACTGTAGGTAGTGAGCTGGTCTCCTGTGACTCAGATTTCAGCTCTGGTCTGGCCATTGTTTTTTTCTGCATTGGGTCTCTCCTAGGTTTGAGACTGGGAGACAGCAGAGCTGAGCGTCAGCATATGGAAAACGTATGGAAAAGCCTTCACATGAGTGGAGTAAATTTAGCCAGATGTTTGTTTATACACAGAAAAGAATGATGTGCTCACCATGTTCTGTAGCGCTCTTGAGATGGAGTGATTCTGACCTTAATTTTTAGGAGCTCTCTAGGCCCTAATTACAAATGCTCACCTGAGACTGAATTTGCCAAAGTGGCTGTGAAAGCGTCCAATTTATTTAGCTTTGCAATTAGAAAACAAAAGTGATTCCTGAGGACAACGGGGATGATAAATCATTCCGGAGCAAAATGTGGAGAGATGCAAAAAATGAGGATAACAACCTTCTGGAAAAGCAAGTCAGGAGAAGTGCAGGTGCCCAGAGGTTACTGCAAAATTAATAAATTCCTGGAAGATCAGGCTTGCATTCAGCCTCCAGACAAAGTGGAATGAAACAAGACCAGTGGAAAATTACAATAGCATAAGACATAATTACAAGGAGAAGCGGTGATCAGCTTAAAAAAAAGCATGAAACAAGAAAATAGCTTGAAATCTGAGGCAAATCATAAAGTGAATATTTTATCCAGGAAAATGCTAAAATGATGGTAGGCTTTGTAGAAAATACAGGCTTTGAATCTGATAGTTTGACTATAGATTGAGGGCTTCTCATTATGGAACAGATGAGCATTTTTTTTTTTTTCCAGTGAGAGCTTTTAAAAAGCAAAGCAACTACAGGTTCAGAGATAATTAAAATGACACCAAAATAATAGAAAGCGAACAGAGAAAATACACCCATTGTAGCTTATGACCGGAGAAGGCGATGGCACCCCACTCCAGTATTCTTGCCTGGAAAATCCAATGGACAGAGGAGCCTGGTAGGCTGCGGTCCATGGGGTCGCAAAGAGTCGGACACGATTGAGAGACTTCCCTTTCGCTTTTCACTTTCATGCACTGGAGAAGGAAATATCAATCTACTCCAGTGTTCTTGCCTGGAGAATCCCAGGGACGGGGGAGCCTGGTGGGCTGCCATCTATGGGGTCGCACAGAGTCGGACACGACTGAAGTGACTTAGCAGCAGCAGCAGCAGTAGCTTATGACACTTACAATTTCAACCCATGAACATTCAAAATTATCAACGTATGTTATTGTCACTATGAGGCTATTGGTTGCTTTTGTGAAACATCTGGAGTGAAAAAACTAGGTTGGTGATGGTATATTTCCGTACTCCATTTATTTCAATACTGAATTGCTTTCAAAGAGGACACTTTTTTTTTTTTGATAAGATAGGGTTTGAATAAAAATACAAGAAAATATAATCTCATTTTCATGACAAAATCTTTTTTCTCTTAGTCTGCTCTGGCTGCTATAACAAAAATATCATAGACTGGGTAACTTGTAAACAGCAGAAATTCATTTCTTGCAGTTCTGAAGGCTACAAGCTCAAGATCAAGGAGCTGCAGATTCTGTGTTTGGCGAGGGCCTGCCTCCTGGTTCAGAGATGCCCATCTTCTCGTGGTGTCCTCACATGGCAGAAGGGACAGGGGAGCTCTCGGGGTCTCTTTTATAAGGACATGATCCATTCATGAGAAGTCCAGACTCATTGACCTATCACCTCTCAAGGGTCCTGTCTCTAAATGCTGTCATATTGGATTCCAACATACAATTTTTTTGGGGGGAGGGCACAAACATGTCATTCATAGTCTTCTTCAAATGTATTCAAGAGCTTGGAAAAGACCCTGATGCTGGGAAAGATTGAGGACAGGAGGATAAGGGGGTGACAGAGGATGAGATGGTTGGATGGCATCCCTGACTCAGTGGACATGAGTTTGAGCAAACTCCGGGAGATGGTGAAGGACAGGGAAGCCTGGCGTGCTGCAGTCCATGGAGTCGCAAAGAGTTGGACACGACTTAGCGACTGAATAACAAATTCAAGTGCTGGGCAAGAAAAGCAACCCGAAATACTAAAATGACTTATTCATTAAAAATGTTACACATTTATTAGAGAGCATGTGGAAAATCCCAGGTGCTGTGGAGCATCTAAGCCTACATGCTGCAAGTACTGAGCCTGGAGCTGCAATTAGGGAAGCCTGTGCACGGCAATGAAGACCCAGCAGAGCCAAAGAAATACAGGTTTTTTTAAATGAAAAAATCAAATTCTGTCCTGATGATTTACCAGTGAGCTTCCCCACAATGTCAAGTTAGCCAGGAGTCTTGTCTGTGGGGTCACCTGTATTTTTGTGCTCTCCTTAAACAGGTCTGTGTCACTTAGTACAAAATACATTCAGGTCCTGGTCATAATAGCTTCTTCAGCAGACTTTGCGGTTTCTTCTTAAAGACCCCTTTGTTAGGATTAGTTTGGCCATCCCATTTCTCCTACTAAAACTTTATTTTAACTTGGGTTTTTAGAGACAAAGGATTTCCGCTTTTGAAGGTGAAACGAGAGAGAGAAAGGGAGGCCAGGGTGAAAGGTTGGCAACAGAAACAGAACCCAAGGGTCTGTGGGCAACTCCGTGGGGACCGAACCAGTCAAACCTTCGTGCAAGTTGGAGCCTGACTCGAAAGGTATCTTCACCAGCCCAGCCTCTACTTTCTAATCATGATTTGTTTCCTCGAGAAGAGAGAATGCGCTTCAGGCAGTTCTGCTGACACAGCTGCCACCGTTTGCCAGCGAGGCTGGGGATTGTTTATTTATGTGACTGCCGTGAGAGCGGGCGTGGGGTGATCTGAAGAAAACCTGCACAGCTCCCTGACATAATAGAAGAGCCCCAACGTGTCCTGGGTGTGCATGGGAAAAAACCTTTGGAGAGAAGCCACGTATGGTGCCAGATAAAGGGACTGTTTGAGTGTCCTAAGTTCAGAGGTGAAGCACAGCTGAGTGAGTGGATTTGCGTATCTTTTTTTTTTAAAGTCTAAAAATTTGCTCTTGCCTGTTTCCAGAGACCAGTTAATGTATTTAATATTTAAGATGTAAAGGTTGCATTTAGATGGCTGAAATCAAGGCATAAATAAAGGTTATAGCTCTTCCTTCCTCAACTTGTGGCAAAATAACTAGAGGCAAAACTTTCAAAGGAATCCAGGCTGAGTGAGAGAGTTCCATGCTAACACACACGGGACAAAGTTCCTCCGGTTGAATAGTCCCTGTGAGATGAGTGCTATGGAAATACGAAGAGGCCCAAACATATTTTCCTCCCGGGCTATAGAATTTGGCAGCTGTTTTTGTCTACAGTTTTTTTCTCTTCCAATTATATGCTCTGTATAGATCTTTATTCTTTTTAAACAAAAGTCATGTTTGTGGCTAAATGGCATTATGCATAATAGAGGTCAGAAGGTGACCATATGCAAGTTATTTCTTCTCCACCCTTGTGTTCCTGCTACATGCAGGGACTGGGTAACAGGTCCAGAGAGTGCATTCCTATGGACGCTTGTCCTATAGAGCATGAGGCTGAACTGTATTTCTAAAGATGGTCAACACAGAAGCAATACCGGGTTTTTTTAAACAACTCACCTCCTTCCTAGAAGTCCAGGCTTTAAGCATTTTTCTCTTGTGACCTTGAGAGGTTCACCCGGTCATGCATTCTCCTTCTAGGATGTGGCTTCAAGCTTTCATGCATCTCCATCATGAAACACTTCTCTGCAGCCTTGCCTATCTGATAATTCTTGGGTTTGATTGCACTCTGGGAAGGAGGAAGAATATTGAAAGGGTCCAGTTGGAGCAAAGCCTCTTCCTCTTTTCTAATTGTTTCAGATATTATTTTGTCACCATACCAAGTACATGTTTAGTGTGTTACTTGTTCTGAAAACTGAATCCCTCTAGTTGGAAAAATACTACCTAGAAAAGCAGTTTGCCCATGGTGTTGGCTTATGATGCAGCCCTGATGATGCCACGTGTGTGGGTTTTCATGAAGAAGAGGCAGGGGCTTCAGTGCACGTGGGCACATCTTGGCCTTGGAAAATCACCAGTGGCTCTGGAGAAACAGGCAAATTTTCTGGGGCTCATGAGTGTGAGGCTAGAACTCATTTCAGAAAAAGAATGTTCCAGTTTCAAATGTACAGCAAAGTGATTCATATATATATATATGTGATTATATATATAATCACTTGTGTGTGTGTGTGTATCTATCTCTATCTATCTCAGTCCGTCAGTTCAGTCACTCACTTGTGTCTGACTCTTTGCGACCCCATGGACTGCAGCACTACAGGCCTCCCTGTTCATCACCAACTCCCGGAGCTTGCTCAAACTCATGTTCATTGAGTCGGTGATGCTATCCAACCATCACATCCTCTGTCGTCCCCTTCTCTTCCCGCCTTTAATCTTTCCCAACATCAGGGTCTTTTCCAGTGAGTTGGTTCTTTGCATCAGGTGGCCAAAGTATTGGAGTTTCACCTTCAGCATTCGTCCTTCCAATGAATATTCAGGACTGATTTCCTTTAGGAGGAACTGGTTGGATCTCCTTGGAGTCCAAGGGACTCTCAAGAGTCTTCTCCAACACCACAGTTCAAAAGCATCAATTCTTCGGCACTCAGCTTTCTTTATAATCCAACTCTCACATCCTTACATGACTACTGGAGAAACAATAGCTTTGACTAGACTGACCTTTGTTGGCAGAGTAATGTCTCTGCTTTTTAATATGCTGTCTAGGTTGGTCGTAGCTTTTCTTCCAAGGAGCAAGTGTCTTTTAATTTCATGGCTGCAGTCACCATCTGCAGTGATTTTGGAGCCCCCCAAAATAAAATCTCTTACTGTTTCCATTATTTCCTCATCTATTTGCCATGAAGTAATGGGACCAGATGCCATGATCTTAGTTTTCTCAATGTTGAGTTTTAAGTCTTCTTTTTCACTCTCCTCTTTCACTTTCATCAAGAGGCTCTTTAGCTCCTCTTTGCTTTCTGCCATAAGTGCAATGTCATCTGTTTATCTGAGGTTATTGGTATTTCTCCTGGCAGTCTTTATGCTTGGCCTGCTTGTGCTTCGTCCAGCCTGGCATTTCGCATAATACATTCTGCATGTAAGTTAAATAAGTAGACTGACAATATACAACTTTGATGTACTTCTTTCCCTATTTGGAACCATCTGTTGTTCTATGTCCAGTTCGAACTGTTGCTTTTTGACCTGCATACAGATTTCTCAGGAGGCATGTCAGGTGGTCTGGTATTCCCATCTCTTTCAGAATTTTCCAGTCTGTTGTGATCTACACAGTCAAAGGCTTTGGCATAGTCAATAAAGCAGAAGTAGATGTTTTTCTGGAACTTTCTTGCTTTTTCTAAGATCCAGTGGATGTTGGCAACTTGATCTCTGATTCCTCTGCCTTTTCTACATCTAGCTTGAACATCTGGAGGTTCATGGTTCATGTGCTGTTGAAGCCTGTCTTGGAGAATTTTGAGCATTACTTTGCTAGCATGTGAGATGAATGCAATTGTGCGATAGTTTGAGCATTCTTTGGCATTGCCTTTCTTTGGGATTGGAATGAAAACTGACCTTTTTTATCTGCCTATGATTATATCCCCTGGAGAAGGGCTTGGCAACCCACTCCAGTGTTATTGCCTGGAAAATCCCATGGACAGAGGAGCCTGGTGAGCCATGGTCCATAGGGTCACAAAGAGGCGGACATGACTGAAGCATCTTAGTATGCATGCATGCACACACACACACACACCCTGCACACTATTTTTTCTCAAATTCTTTTTCAGTTTAGCTTATAACAGAGTAGTGAACAGAGTTCCCTGTGCTATATAGTAGGTCCTTGTTGGTTATCTATTTTATAAATATATTGTGTATAGGTTAATCTGAAACTCCCAATCTGTCCTTGCCCCTGGTAACCATCAGTTTCTGTTTTGTAAATAAGGTCATTTTTATAGTTTTTTTTTAAAAATATCCCATGTATAAGCAATATCATATGATATCTTCCTCTGTCTGACTTCATTTAGTATGATGATCTCCAGTTCTATCCATGTGACTGCAAATGGCTTTATTTCATTCTTTTTAATTACCCAGTAATATTCCATTATATACATGTATAGCATCTTCTTCATCTACTCATTTTCTGTGGATGAACATTTAGGATGTTTCCATATCTTGGCTATTGTAAACAGCACTGCAATGAACATTGGGGTGCATGTATCATTTAATTAACTATACTCTGATATAAAAACCCCTACCTAGTCCTCTAATCAGCTTCCTTGATAGCTCAGCGGGTAAAGAATCTGCCTGCAATGCAGGAGATGCAGGAGGTGCAGGTTCAGCCCCTGGATTGGGAAGCTGCCCTGAAGAAGGGAATGGTAACCACTCCAGCATTCTTGCCTGGAGAGTCCCATGGACAGAGGAGCCTGCTGGGCTACAGTCCATGGGGTCTCAAAGAGTCAGACGTGACTGAGTGACTAAACTACCTAACCAGTCCTGTAACGACAAAAAAACAGAAATACAGTGTTTCAGATAGAAAAATAAATCAGAGTTCTCAGCTACTCATTTGATGTAAGCTATTATTTTCCCTAAGGAATTTGATGGGTGACTATTTACATGACTGAATGTACTCATAAAGCAGGCTCACATATCTTTTTTTGCAGAATTTTTTTTAAACCTTGTAACATGTCCAAACTCTTAACTTTCTTCATCCTATGATCATGTAATGGGAACAAGTGGTCCTTTTACACTGAAGCCGTTCCTTAGGCACATCTCCAGGTTACGTAAAAGTTCTCAGCTTAGCAGCCATTTTCCTGGGGTTTCACTCTCACTTTTGGTAACTTTATTGGTCTGTCATTTCTGTTGGGACCTCAGCTGTGTGAAGCTAGTCACTTCCTGGAGTGGATCACTTTACACTTGGAAGCCTGCATTCTTTAGGGAGGTTAGGTACCAAACTCTTCTCTAAGGTCAACTGGGAGAGCCATCAGCGTGTTGACTGAGGTCTGGTGGCAGAAAGGGAATGAGATCTATATTAAAAAATTTTTTTAACTTATTTTTTTCAAATGTAGCTTCCTTGAGAAAACTGTGATTCCAGGCTGGTGACCCAAACTCAAGAGTCCAAGGAGTGAAATCCACAACTCATGCTGGGAAGGTTTCTCAATTCAGTCACGTTAGTACAGTGAGTCCGTTAGGGAAAACACTAGCTGAGCATGAGAGTGTGAAATTAAATAAACTGCAGTTTCAGCATCCAGCCTGGGCCCTGTCACTGTGGCTTGTCCTGGGATGTGGACCAGAAAGGGCATCCTGAAATCAGCAGAAAAGCATCCTGCATCACGTGGTGTAGGGTCATCCATGGCAACCACTCTGCATGGCAAAGAGAAACTTGTAGCATTCAGCTCCTTAGGTACCAGATCCTTTTATTGGTGTTTGGACTTCACTGCACTGAATCTCAGGCAATTTTTACGAGGGTGGGGGATTGGTCTGAGGATGATAAGCATTTCTATTATGGATTGGGGATCAGGTGACTTGTTTGCTTGGAAAAAAGAGATAAAACCACATCTGTTAAACTTCTTCAGTGAGATACGATCTTCCAGCATCATAGACTGTGATTATTTAATAAATAATGTTTTACATAGTCACGATACATGAGGATGTGAAGGCATAATATTGTCACCTCTTAAGGGATTTTTAAAAATCAGTATTTCCTGCCACTCTTTATCTTATCCAGTCAGGCAGTCATGAATTCATTCTCTATTTACTGCCCACTGAATAGTGGTACTACAGAAACATAAAGGGAAAGATATGACTGGGTTTTAAGTTTCAAAATAGATTTTTGTAATAAATAGTAGAAGTAGTATCCTTGAGAAAAAGACTTTTTGAAGGAAGGGATATATATATTCATGAGGTCACAAACAGTTAGACATGACTGAGTGTGCACACACACACATATGCATGTGTAACTCATTGTGACCCCACGGACTGTAGCCCCACCAGGCTCCTCTGTCCATGGGATTTTCCAGGCAAGATTACTGGAGTGGGTTGCCATTTCTGACTATATATATATATATATATATGGAGTCAATCATAATTATATATATATCAACTATATATTACCATATATATAATATATAGATTATATGTCATCTATATATTATATATCAAATATATATAATATACATATATCAAATATATATATATTTCAAATCAGTCATAATTATATATATATGTGTGATTGATTTGCATTGTTATATGGCAGAAACCAACACAAAATTGTAAAGCAGTTTTCACCAATTAAAAAATTAATTTAGAAGTAAATAAAAAAATATTTTTTGAGACCCAAGGGGATGGGGATAGGTTTTCAAGAGTAAAATACAGTTGTAATTTTCTTGTTGTTATACGTGAAGAGAAAAGTCAGATACACTAAAGATTATCTTTAAAAATTCTCAAATTCCAGGGAACAAGTGTCAGAAAACTGAAAATTCAGGAATGAATCTGGTCTTTCTTCTCTGCATTTTGGCTGTGGTATCTATTTGACCAGAGTACTACAAGTTAGGGTTTAGTTTGAAAGGAGCAGATATGGTAAAAGTCATCACCAGGCAAAAGCAGTTAGCCACCGCCCGCCCTTGTTTAAGCTGTGAAAGTGTACTTCTATGGATATAGAGGACAGATTGGTGGGTGATGGAGGTATGGGTGGGCAGGATGGATGAAAGGGGTGAAGGGGATTGAAAAATGCAAACTTCCAGCTGTACAATAAATATGTCATGTGGATGTAAAATACAGCATGGTGACTATAGTTAATACCACTGTATTGCATATTTGAAAGTTGCTAGGAGAGTAGATCATCATGAGAAAAGAATTGTCTACCTATGTGAGGTGCTGGCTGTTGACCAGACTTATTGAGTTGGTATTTTGTGGTATATGCAAATGCTGAGTCATTATTTTGTATGCTTGAAACTAATATAATGTTGCACGTCAGCTACATCTAAATTAAAAGAAGTGTACGTGGATTTGCCTGCATGTCAAGGGACAGACTCTGCCCTTCTGATTTCTGCACAAGAGGGTATAAGACCTCCCTGACTTGGGAGAGGGAGAGAGTGCTTCAGTAGAGGTCAAGAGACTTACATGCCTTGCAGTGTGTCTGGACTTCTAATGATATAGCCTGTTTTGGGGATCTCTGACTCCACCTCAGAATTATGCTAGCTGGTAACCAGGAATGTAAGTATTGCCGAGGAAATTTTTTCCTATGTCATTTCACCATTGTGGTTCAGCAAAGAATAGAAATCGAATCATTTTATGTTTGGAAAAAGAGAGACGGGGAAAGATTCCTTAGTCTCCCAAGACCAAATTGAGGAGTGTAAGAAATGGCTGATAGAGACATGGAGGCAATTGTGATTTCTGCTTAGAAATATTTGGAGTGTTTAGATGAAGAAAAGGAGACTGATAAAAATGTGGATATAGGAAGTTTAGTGAGGGACTTTCCTGGCAGTCCACTGGTTAAGAATCCACACTCCCAAAGCAGGGAACACAGGTTCGATTCCAGGTAGGGGAACTAAGATCCCACATCACCTCATGGCATGGCTTAAAAAAAAATAAAAATAAAACAACAACAAAAAGGCATAAAAATAAATAAGGTAGAAAATGTAAATAGATGAATAACAATTAAAAATAAAGAAGTTTATTGAGATGGAATAAAATTGTGCTTATCTGAAGGGTGGTGGGTGTCACATATGTGATAATTCTGATAATGTCATACCAGCCAACCCTCTCAAATCAGCTCATTCCATGGGGATTCAAGGGTGCATCCACATTCAATTGTGAAATGAAAATGTTCACATCCTACTTTATAGACTGAAATTAAAAGATACTTACTCCTTGGAAGAAAAGCTATGACAAACCTAGACAGTGTATTAAAAAGCAGAGACATTGCTTTGCCAACAAAGGTCAGTAGAGTCAAACCTCTGGTTTTTCCAGTAATCATGTATGGATGTGAGAATTGGACCATAAAGAGGGCTGAGCATTGAAGAACTGATTCTTTTAAACTGCGGTGCCGAAGAAGACCTTGGGAAGGTCTTGAGAGTCCCTTGGAAAGTAAGGAGATCAAACCAGTCAATCCTGCTGCTGCTAAGTCACTTCAGTCGTGTCCAACTCTGTGCGACCCCATAGACGGTAGCCCACCAGTCTCCCCTGTCCCTGGGATTCTCCAGGCAAGAACACTGGAGTGGGTTGCCATTTCCTTCTCCAATGCATGAAAGTGAAAAGTGAAAGTGAATTCGCTCAGTCGTGTCCAACTCTTTGAGACCCCATGGACTGCAGCCTACCAGGCCCTCCATCCATGGGATTTCCCAGGCAAGAGTACTGGAGTGGGGTGCCATTGCCTTCTCCGCAGTCAATCCTAAGGGAAATCAACCCTGAAGTTTCTTTGGAAGGACTGATGCTGAAAGTGAAGCTCCAATACTTTGGCCACCTGATGTGAAGAGCTGACTCATTGGAAAAGACCCTGATGCTGGGCAAGATTAAGGGCAGGAAGAGAAGGGGGCAACAGAGCTTGAGATGGTTGAATGGTATCACTGACTCAAAGGACATGAGTTTGAGCTAACTCCAGAAGATAGTGAAGGACAGGGAAGCCTGGTGTTCTGCAGTCTATGGGGTCTCAAAGATTTAGTGACCGAGCAACAATAAAAATGTCACACCTGTTAAGATAGTGTTGAATTTGTGCATGCTACTCACATCCTCCTGTGCTTATATCAGCAAATTCTAATTTAGACTGATGAATGTTACAAGTGCTGAAATATATGTACACACGGAGTTAACTCAAATTCAGGGGCATGTCCATGGAACGGTGAGAAAGACGGTATTTGCTAAGGCAGCTGAGTAGAACTAGCTCAGATCGTCAGATTCTATAGCTGGATGAAATTTGATAAGCAACTGCTTATCAAATGTGATACCTTTCTTGTTCAGGATCAGGCTTGGTAGCAGGTATGCTCACAGTCAGGGGTGTACAGGCCTAGCATTCTGTGTTATGGTGTAGGCTTGCCGTCGTGTTTCCATACTTTCCTACACTGTGAATGGATCATCTTTGACATTATGTATCTTGGACATTTCCTGGAGAAGGAAACGGCAACTCACTCCAGGATTCTTGGCTGGAGAATCCCACACACAGAGGAGCCTGGTGGGCTACGGTCCACGGGGCTGCAGAGTCGGACATGACTAAAGCGACTGAGCAGATGTGCCCATATCTTGGACACTGTGTTCAGTATTTACAGAAAGGACAGACCATTTCATTTAAGGCCGCAAAAGCATTAAGACCGAAGAACAAAGGCAATTCTTTAAAATATTCGCTGGTTATCAAGTGAAGAGCTGGCTTTGTTTGCAGGGAATCCTGACCTGGTAAGCAGGACCACGACCAGTTTCAGTGTTGTGTTCATATTCCTTTTGCTTGACATTCACAGAATAACAGTAGCATTGTCAAAAGAACAGTTTGTTGGGGAAGCTTTGATGTGTTCGCTGAGACACTGTCCACAAGCTCTGTGCAAAAACAAAAATATGTGTCTCCGTCATTACACGATGAAAGTCTCTCACACTCAGACCATGACTTTTTTCTTGGCTTTTTCATCATATCTTGTGAAAACGTTCACACTGAGGGTTAATAAAAGCTTCTCTGTTTTGGTCCCTGTTTGTGAATCTATCTTACATTTGAGAATTAATTCCTCAACTAGACTTCTGAATGTAAATCTATTGCAGAGTTTAAACACAACCACATGAGGTATTTCCATTTAAAATAGAGCTTTTAGTATGATTTATGATGAATATTTTACTCTTCCTTCTTTCTAAAGACCAAGGGTTTTGTCTGCAAGAACAAAGTGACATGATGTAAATAGCTGGGAACTATTCTGTGAAAAGCCTGTTCCATCCAGTTTATACACACCTAGGCAGCATTTCCCTGGCTTTCCCCTGGGAAAATGTGAAATAGGATACCCTAGAAGATTATAGACTAGTAATCCTAATATTTGGTGTTGCCCCAAATCCATTTGCAAAAAGTGAGAAGAAAGTGCATCCATCTAAGGGTTGTTGTTGTTCACTCACTACTTTGTGCCCGACTCTTTGTAACCCCATGGACTGCAGCACGCCAGGCTTCCCTGTCCTTCACCAACTCCCGAAGTTGGCTCAAACTCATGTCCATTGAGTCAGTGATGCCATCCAGCCATCTCATCCTCTGTTACCCTCTTTTCCTCCTGCCTTCAGTCTTTCCCAGCATCAGAGTCTTTTCCAATGAGTCAGCTTCTCATGTCAGGTGACCTCAGTACTGGAGCTTCAGCTTCAGCATCAGTCCTTCCAGTGAACATTCAGGGTTGATTTCCTCTAGGATTGACTGGTTTGATCTCCTTGCAATCTAAGGGACTCTCAAGAGTCTTCTCCAGCTCAGTTTGAAAACACCTAAGGGTTAGAAGAGCAGAATTCTGGGGCCAATTCCTTTGCTCTTAAGTTGTGCGATCTTGTCTGAGTAAGGTACAGAACTTCCTTGAATCTAAATTTTCCTCTTCTTTCAAGTGGACATACGGATATGTACTCAACTCTCTCCCAAGTTGTGAAAATCAAAGATGATGTTAGATGAGGTGGTGCTTGAAAACAGCCATCTATAAAACTAATGAAAAGTTGAAACAGTCTAGAAAACAGGGTGAATTGTTTTATTAAATAAAATGAGTATTTTGTGTCCATTGTCCACAGGGTATCCCTACCCTCATCTCCAGGCTCATGCCTGCAGTTTGCATATTTCAGTTTGAGTTACCCCATCTCCACCCTTTCAGAAGTTGCTGTTCGGTGTTATCAGGAGTTATCATGGTTCACAAGCTACAGCAGAAGGAGCCTAAATTCAGAATGATCCAGGAGATGATTGGTTATCACGAACAATCGAAAATCTGTGGTTTTTACACTTGTGTTGCATCCCTCCTATAGAGAACATTTTGTTATAACCAAGATCTAATGGTTGGATGGCATCACCAACTTAATGGACCTAAGTCTGAGCAAACTCCGGGAGATGGTGAAGGATAGGGATGCCTGTCCATGGGGTCGCAGAGTCAGATACGACTGATCGACTGAACAAAAACAGCAATGGGCTTTGAAGGTGAGACTGAGGAATTCGTATGTCCCTCAGTCTACCCCGTTGATGGAACTCTGTCAGACCTGTACATTGGAGCACAATGCTGGTTTGAATGTGGATATTTATTCGTAGAGCATTTTAACATTAAAGGTGGATTTTTTTGGTCGTTGTTTTGTTTCCCCTGCTCCTCTCAACAGACTCCTTCAGAGTTTTTTTTCCTTTTCTTTGTTCAGTAAACAAGTATTTACCTGACAAAAGGAAATAGCTGGAGATGGACCTTCACAAAACCCCCAATGATGTTCCCCTGACGTGTGTCGTCCCAGTTTTATAAATTAGGCATCTGGTCATCTCGGCTCGGTCTCCGAGCAGTGCCAGCTGCCTTCTCTTTCTCTCGCTGCAAAGAAGCTTTGAAGCGGCTTCTGCATTGTGTTGGCAACATGAGCGCAGGGAGATGTGAAGGCTCTAATAGCTGGGAAGGTTACATGGCTTCACATAATTGACTATGGCAATATAAAATATTGCCTGCTCTGTTTTGTAGCAAAGTAGGTATTGCTTTCTTTTGGATTTGAAGGGAAGCAAAGGAAAGCAGTATTGGCTTTGCTGTGAAGTTTCCCGGTTAAAAGCTGCAAATCAGAGTTGTAAAGCATGTCTTTCCTGGCTGCATACAATGAATTACCATCCTGTCCTCCTGTATGGACAATATGTTTCCAGCTTAATGAATCAGCTGCTTTGTATCTTCTTCAGCTCCTTAGTGTTGGGCAAATGGGTTCATCAAGAGGAACAGCTGAGAGGGACATCAGTTATTTTAGTTGATTTGCCTTCAAATAATTGTCGGGTGAAATAATGATGTAGATTTTTTTATTAGAAGTTGAGAAATGAAATAAAAATATTTTCTGCTTTTTTCTTATCATAAATAAAATTTCAAAATAAATCATAAATAGCTAGAAGTCACTTAGCATTGCTGTGGGAATTGTTAGTCCCAGACTGTACCTACTCTGAGAGCTCTGATCTGAGGAAGTAGATATTCAATGAAAAAGCAAAAAAAACAAAAAAAAAAAAACAAAAAAAAAACAAACCTCTTTGTTCCTGTTACAATTGCATTATTTGAAATCAAGGGGCAAGTTAAGTTTAATATTACTTTTACTCTGGGTGGTTTCAGGTTTATTTACTTGCTTGCATCTGATAGGCATTTAGGAAAACATGGGTGAAAGTATTAGATTCTTTCTTTCGATATCTATCACTCTACCTTTAAAAATGAATGCTACAAGATACTCTTAAATAACACAGCCATTATGAGAACTCCTCTGGGAAGGTCTTAAGAATTCAGACACTGTTCAGACAATTTTCACAAGACAAAACCACTGTGGAGCACTTTGGAAACTGGTGTCAAGGCAAGATAAACATTTCCCTATATTTATATGTTAAACCAGGAATTGCAAAATCAATTTCATGCTAAGGCAGGGGATAAATACCATACCAATGGCTTCAAAAGGAAAGAACAGTAAAGAAACTATATTCCAGGTATTTTAAAGGTAATAGAAATAACTGTCTAAAAAGAAGCGTAAAGTATTTATTGAGGAATACACTGCACTCTCTAGGATTACACCCAGCTGGTGACAGTGATGAAATGTTCTAAGGCTGTGTAGAGAGATGCTGAGGTTTTCATGAACAAGACATTGATTACATGATGAATCCCAATAGTTTGTTTCCTGCAGTTTCCTACAACCTGGGGAGAAGTGAAAATAACATACACACGTCTGCAGGCAACATTGCATGCAAAGTGAACGGGTGATGAGCTAAATGAATGATGCATTTCTTTCTCCCATTCATAAATATGAGAGTTGCATAATGAACTAATCTGTTTGAAACCAGGAAGTCTATCTATAGTGCACAATTATTAAAAATGCTGATGAAATACTCATATTTTAAGTTCAACTTGAAGACTTTCTCATTTGGTTTTCATTGAAAGCCACAATGTGCCTTGCTACCCACTAGGATCGTTGTTTCCCCAGTGGCGGCATTTAAATGTGTAACATAAGGGCCATTAAATGAATCAGGGAACAGTTGGGGGAAAATTGCACATTTTGAAATAATTTGATGGTATTTACAGTTTCAAAGCTCTGGTGTAGGTGGCTGCTATACAGATTGTATTGTTATCAGCACCTTTTATTTTCCTTATTGTTTCAGTTCAGTTGCTCAGTTGTGTTCAACTCTTTGTGACCCCATGGACTGCAGCATGCCAGGTTTCCCTGTCCATCACCAACTCCCAGAGCTTTCTCAAACTCATGTCCATCGCATTGGTGATGCCATCCAACCATCTCATCCTCTGTCGTCCCCTTCTCTGGCCTTCACTCTTTCCCAGCATCAGGGTCTTTTCTAATGAGTCAGTTCTTTGCTTCAGGTAGCCTCAGTATTGGAGCTTCAGCTTCAGCATCAGTCTTTCCAATGAACACCCAGGACTGATCTCCTTTACGATGGACTGGTTGAATCTCCTTGCAGTCCAAGGGACTCTCAAGAGTCTTCTCCAACATCGCACAGTTCAAAAGCAATTCTTTGACACTCAACTTTCTTTATAGTACAACTCTCACATCCATACATGACTGCTGGAAAAACCATAGCTTTGATTAGACTGACTTTTGTCAGGAAAGTAATGTCTCTGCTTTTTAATATGGTGTCTAGGTTTGTCACAGCTTTCTTTCCATGGAGCAAGCATCTTTTAATTTCATGGCTGCAGTCACCATCTGCAGTGATTTTCGAGCTCAAGAAAATAAAGTCTCTCATTGTTTCCATTGTTTCTCCGTCTATTTGCCATGAAGTGATGGGACCAGATACCATGATCTTCGTTTTTTGAATGTTGAGTTTTAACCCTACTTTTTCACTCTCCTCTTTTACTTTCATCAAGAGGCTTTTTAGTTCCTCTTCACTTTCTGCCATAAGGGTGGTGTCATCTGCATATCTGAGGTTATTGACATTTCTCCTGGCAATCTTCCTTCCACCTTGTGCTTCATCCAGTCTGGCATTTCACGTGATGTACTCTGCATATAAGTTAAATAAGCAGGGTGACAATATATACAGCCTTGATGTGCTCCTTCTCCAATTTGGAACCAGTCTGTTGTTCTATGTCCAGTTCTAACTGTTGCTTCTTGACCTGCTTACAGATTTCTCAGGTGGCAGGTAAGGTGGTCTGGTATTCCTGTCTCTTGAAGAATTTTCCACAGTTTATTGTGATCCACACAGTCAAAGGTTTTTTAACGTAGTCAATAAAGCAGAAATAGATGTTTTTCTGGAACTCTCTTGCTTTTTCGATAATCCAACGGATGTTGGCAATTGATCTCTGGTTCCTCTGCCTTTTCTAAATCCAGCCTGAACATCTTTGTTGTTTAACATCAGGCTCTAACTTTGACTACAGTTATTCCTAAATAAGAAACACATGAGAAGGGACATGAATCACAGAACCAGCGACAGGATGACTGGATGTAAATGAAGCCTTGAGTGAGAGAGAAGGAGAGTGAAGGCAGTTAGGAGTGGCTGAACCCCATCAAAAGGAATGAATTTGAGTGTGTTGAACTGAAGTGGATGAGCTTAGAGTCTGTTATGCAGAGTGAAGTAAGTCGAAGAGAAAAATATCATATATTAATGCATATTAACGGAAGCCATAGAAATAGTTCTGATGAGCCTATTTGCAGGCTAGGGAACAGACTTGTGGCCACAGTGAGCAAAGGAGAAGATGTGATGAATTGCGACAGTAGCACTGACATGCTTACACCACCGTATGTAAAACAGATAGCTGGTGGGAGGTTGCATAAACAGGGAGCGCGACCCGTGGGGGGTGAGATGGGGTGGGGTGGGAGGGAAGGTCAAGAGGGAGAAAGTGAAGTGAAAGTGTTAGTCGCTCATACATGTTTGACTCTTTGGGACCCCATGGACTGTAGCCCGCCAGGCTCTTCTGTCCATGGGGAGTTTCCAGGAAAGAATTCTGGAGTGGGTGCCATTCCCTGGATTGAACCTGGATCTCCTGCATTTTGCAGGCAGATTTCTGTCCCAACTGAGCCACCAGGGACGCCCTCAAAAGGGAGGGGACGTGTGTCTACCTGTGGCTGATTCACGTTGTAGTGCGGTAGAAACCAACACAATATTGTAAAGCAATTATCCTCCAAGTAAAAATAAACTTTAAAAGAGTGGATGACGCAGTTGCCATACCCACATGCATCCAGTCTGCTGTGTCCCACATGCTTGAATGTTCACCATATTCCCACTGCCCACTGTCTTGAGCTCTTCACATCCTCACAGGAGCAAACCCCCCAAAGGAGCCCCTACCATAGTCCTGTTTCTGTGAGTTTTCTTCAGTGTTTGTGGAAAAAAATGGAGTCAAGTGCCAAAGGGAGCATCAGAGTTGAGTCCAGAAGTGAAGCAAAAAGGTGAAGCACAGTTTGGAAGTGAAAGAGTTTATGGTTAACAGGCTTTGGCTGGGATTGCAGGGCACTTGTCTCCTTGCTTTCCCTTATAAAGAATATCTTTATATCATATATTTATGTGAAAATCCAACTCTTTGCAACCCCATGGATTATACAGTCCATGAAATTATCAAGGCCACTGGAGTGGGTAGCCATTCCCTTCTCTAGGGGATCTTCCCAACCCAGGGACTGAACCCGCGTCTCTTGCTTTGTAGACGGATTCTTTATGACTGAGCCACAAGGAAGCCCAGTGTACTGCATACTTGCAAGTATATCATACAGCAGATGATGGAGCAATGGCATTACTTTTAAGAATAAAAGTAATATGACTCTTGTGTGTGTGTGTGTGTGTGTGCACAATTTACCAACTAAGAATGATGGAGTGCCATAGAAAGCATAATTTATTTCATAATGAATCCAGTCTAAAATTTATAGAATTGAAGTCATAAAATACATTGAAGGTGTCTCAAATTGAACTATCATACTTATCACAGAGGAAAATATCAAAGAAAGATAATGTTTATTAAAAACATTTTTTTTGGCTACACTGTGTGGCCAGTGAGATCTTAGTCCCCCAACCACAGATTGAACCCATGCCCTCGGCAGTGAGAGCATGGTATCCTAAACACTGATTGCTAGGGAAGTCCCTAAAAACATTTTTATTTGTAAAACTTCTGAACATCTATCAAGTTGGAGGTGATGTTATGGCAAACCACTCAGCCCCATCACTCACTTCAGTGATTGCCAACATGGGACCAGTCTTGTTTCATCTTAATTCTCAAATACTTTCCTCCACTGGGGGATTATTTTGGGGCAAATATCAGATAGGATAGCAGTTCTTTCATAAATACTTCACTATGCATCTCTTCCCAGGTGACTCAGTGGTAAAGAATCTGCTTGCCAATGCAGGAGATGTGGGTTTGATCCCTGAGTCAGGAAGATCCCCTGGTGAAGGAAATGGCAACCCACTCCAGTATTCTTGCTTGGAGAATAACATGGACAGAGGAGCCTGGCGGGCTACAGTCCATGGGGTTGCAAAGGCTCAGACACGACTGAGTGACTGAGAACACACACACACGTCTCTAAAAGAAAAATTCTTCTAAAACGTGCAACTACTAAAAAGCCTCTTGATGAAAGTGAAAGAGGAGAGTGAAAAAGTTGGCTTAAAGCTCAACATTCAGAAAACGAAGATCATGGCATCTGGTCCCATCACTTCATGGCAAATAGATGGGGAAACAGTGGAAATGGTGTCAGACTTTATTTTTGGGCTCCAAAATCACTGCAGATGGTGACTGCAGCCATGAAATTAAAAGGCACTTACTCCATGGAAGGAAAGTTATGACCAACCTAGATAGCATATTCAAAAGCAGAGACATTACTTTGCCAACAAAGGTCCATCTAGTCAAGGCTATGGTTTTTCCTGTGGTCATGTCTGGATGTGAGAGTTGGACTGTGAAGAAAGCTAAGCGCCAAAGAATTGATGCTTTTGAACTGTGGTGTTGGAGAAGACTCTTGAGAGTCCCTTGCACTGCGAGGAGATCCAACCGGTCCATTCTGAAGGAGATCAGCCCTGGGATTTCTTTGGAGGGAATGATGCTGAAGCTGAAACTCCAGTACTTTGGCCACCTTATGCAAAGAGTTGACTCATTGGAAAAGACCCTGTTGCTAGGAGGGATTGGGGGCAGGAGGAGAAGGGGACGACCGAGGATGGGATGGCTGGATGGCATCACGGACTCGATGGACGTGAGTCTGAGAGAACTCTGGGAGTTGGTGATGGACAGGGAGGCCTGGTGTGCTGTGATTCATGGGGTCACAAAGAGTTGGACACGACTGAGCAACTGAAATGAATTGAACTGAACTATTATTACAACTGAAACTTAGCAATGATTTTCCTAATGTTATGAAACAGTTCATCAGACTTGCCCCAATATTTTATGCATTTCTTTTTAAGTTTGTTTAAATCAGGAGCAAGTAAGTTCACATTTACAGGAACCCATGTTCTTTTATAACAATAATTCTTAAAAAAATAAATGTGTCTTTTGAGCCTAGAAATTCACTTGTAGTGATTCTTCTGATGGTTCCACCTTATCTGGATAGATCTGGTATCTCCCTTAAAAACGTAGTCCTTCTCTTAGGTGTTTTCCTCTGAAGACTCCTTCAGAACAAGAAACCTTTTGAGGCACTTTCTTTTGCGAGTCCTACAAAGGAAATGAAACTCTAAAGCAAATGGTGACCCAAGAGTCCAATGACATTTAATTTGAGCACTTAATGTTGATGTGGTGGCCACAACTACCATGAATCTAAAGTGTGTTCTTTTATCTCTTTTATCTTGTCAAAAATTTCATGACTTTGACCTTTTCTTCTCCCACAACCTATACATATATAGTAGGATTTTAAAAGTATTTTTGGCAATCAAGATTTTCTTCTGATCCTTGTGTGAAAAAAGAAACACTTATGATCTTGAAAAAAGCATATGTTAACTTCCTTTGAGTTCTTTAGATCAGCTAAAAGATGAATTTGCCATTTTAAGAAGATAATATTGCAAAGATCTGTCTTCAAAGTGAACCTATGCTGGAATACATTTTTATCTTAGGAAATTTATATTTTTAAAGGAAACAGCAACCAAATTTGGAAACCAGTGTGTGTAACCAATGGATCAGGTTTTTCAAAGAACCGTGTCTCAAAAAATAGAGCTTTTGATTTCTTAAATTGATCTCTGAAGTTCCATCCTGAAATACATAAATCAACAAATTGAATTTTAATGGAAAATCAAGGGTGTTTTTCAAAGGACAGTTGAATGCAGCTTTGAAATATGAGAAGACAGAGAATTATCAGCTTGTTATAACGGCATTGACTTGACACTAGCATTTTTATGTTTAAGTAAGAAAGGATATGACATCAAGGACAAATGAGGAAAGCAGCTTGTTTAAAAACACAACCGGCACAGCCCACCTTCCCCCCACCCCCACCTGTGGACTTTCTCAGCAGCTCGTTGAACCGCCTGCTGGAACACCAGCTACCAGAATCATAATCACACATTCTGCTTCCAGCTCATTTCAGTGTAGCTGTGCATTTGTGCTCAGTTGCTTCAGTCGTGTCCGACTCTGTGTGACTCTGTGGTCTATAGTCCTCCAGGCTTCTCTGTCCACGGGATTCTCTGGGCAAGAACACTGCAGTGGATTGCCATGTCTTCCTCTGGGAGATCTTCTCAACACAGTGATCAAACCCATGTCTCCTGTGTCTCCTACATTGCAGGTGGATTCTTTACTGCTGAGCTACCGGGGAAGCTAGTTGCCTGTAATGAAGATGAGGCCAGCATGTTGTAGAGCGCATTCAGTAAAATGTTCTAGAATTCCTCCCATCACTTTGTAATGTAGTGTTCAAAATATAAACACACAGGGATGTCATGTACATTAGATCTCTGCAGAGTAATGCTTTGAGACTGTTATTTTATTGTTCCCATGTCCACGGGGAGGACCTGAGATGGTGGGGCTGGGCAGGAGGCTCTTGTTGCAGTTGACGGCAGGGATGTTCCTCAGGTTTGGATATTAGGTACGAGTAACATGTGTGTTCCACCTCACTGTGCTGCAAATTCATAAGAAAATGGGCAAATTTAAAATGAAAAAGTACAATTTCAGACCATGCAACTTCTCTTGGTGTGGTAAACGTGGAATAAATCAGTCAACAAGCAGGAGAAAATTGAGAGTAATTGCTAAAGTGTCAGACAGTGAAAATGGCACACCTCTTTTTGAGCATGATAAGGGCTTTATGTTTATGTTTGTTCCTCTATATCTTACTCTCCTGTGTCTTCTTTCTGTGGGGAAGAAAGATTATCACTATGGCTGTTTGCTAAGTTTTTCTACATTGAATAATTACAAAGAATATACACTCATTGAGAAAGGAAGTAATTTTCTAGGTAAGGCTATGCCACGATGTCATAATGAATAAAGGACATTATTAAATCTTAAATTTAGATGAATATAGATAACTGAGTAATATGTCATGTATTATTATGCCTTAATTCTGAGTGTGTTTGTATTTCATTCATTATCAGTGGGGATATTTAGGTCCTGTGTATACAGAAAGGATAAAAAAGAGAAACAGTATCTATCTTTAATTTTCATTCTCTTTTTTTTTTTTAACTTTTGGTCACATGTCACAGCATGTGGGGTCTAATGCCCTGACCAGGGATCAAACCTGCACCCCCTGCACTGGAAGGCAGAGTCTTAACCACTGAACCGCCAGGGAAGTCTCTACCTGTCTTTTTCAAAAACCTACCACCTACATTTTGAGTCATTGGCTTGGTTTCATCCACATTATGGCCTGTAACTTTTACTTTCTGTTCCCAGTGTAGTTTAGCTTAGGGATTGTGGTTTGCTTACATAAAGTATACTTACTTTTCTAAGCATACTTACTTATCAAAGAATTTCCTGAATTTGGGGTGCTATGGAGTAGGGATTTCATTGAATAAATTGAGAACTTCTCTGATGGTCCAGTGGTTAAGACTTGTCCTTCCACTGTAGGAGGCATGGGTTCGATCCCTGGTCGGGGAAATTCTGCAGGCCACGTGGTATGGACCAAAGGAAAAATGAAGTTGGACCCATCTGGGATGCTCATAATTGTTATTGAAATAAAATATCTTTAAAACAAACTTATGGTTTCCAGAGGGAAGGGATAGTTAGGGACCTTGCGAAGGTCATACATACACTGCTAGATTTAAAATGGAAAATCAACAAGGACCTGCTGCAGAGCACAGGGATCTCTGCTCAGTGTTATGTGCCAGCCTGAATGGGAGGGGAGATTGGGAGAGAATGGATACATGTATATCTATGGCTGAGTCCCTTTGCTGTTCACCTGAAACTGCCACAACATTGTTAGTCGGCTATCAGTTCAGTTCAGTTCAGTTCAGTCGCTCAGTCGTGTCCGACTCTTTGCGACTCCATGAATTGCAGCACGCCAGGCCTTCCTGTCCATCACCAACTCCTGGAGTTCACTCAGATTCATGTCCATCAAGTCTATACCACAGTACAAAATGAACAGTTTAAAGTGTGGGAAAAAGAAAGTATCGTTATATTCTTGCTTCAGTAACATATGATGTTGCTTGATGCAAATTAAAAGATTTAAGATTGTGTGTGAAAGCTTTTCATCCTTGGAATAATCATAGTGGAAGTGTCAACCCCTCAGTAGGGTCTTCTGCAGAAATTTCACTCTGCTGGTTTTCTAGCCCCATTTTTTTTTTCTAGGAATTACTCTGTTTGGAGCTTCCTGTACTGTGTAGGGTCAGTGTATGAGTTTGCCTTCTTGCTTGATCTAGGGTATTCTTGTGGGTTCTGCTGGTCTGATTGGCCACCGGAGGTATGGTGACCCCATAAAGATTTCATGCTAAAGAAGAGGGTTGAACTCAGTGAATTCTGTGATTACACATTCAATTTACACATTTTGAGATGAGCCTTTCTTCCATTTTTAGCCATAATTTATTTCATTTCAACAAATGGCTACTTCAGTTAGTCTGAAACTTAAAAAGAACACATTTGAAATGCTTTTTCATTTACACTGCTATGTACTCATCTTTTTTGGAATGTAGTTACAGAACTGAAACTACTATTATTTAGGTTCTTTTCTACTAAAGTTTTTTCTACATCTTACTCCTTTTTGTTGTTCACTTATTTCATGTAGTCCTTCAATATGAATCATTTATTATTTTTAATTTCTTCTATAAACATTTAGCTAATTTCTATTCCTATTATACCGTCTTTAAAGAAATATAAATATTTGACTTCTTTACTCTTAATCTCTCCCTCTACATTTTTAAAGCTTTCCATTTTCTTGTTTTAAAGGTATTTGCATCCTTCATAGTTCTTGATTTTCTTTATATTTTACACCTAGCTTTCAGAATTTTTCATTCATGTTCTTTACAGTTTATTTTTTAATACTTCTGTTTCATTTTACTTGTTTTGAACAACTTCTCTTTTCTTAGATAAAGTTACATTTTAAAGATATTGACAGTGAAGTAGTGGGACTGTAGAGGGTCTTGTGAGGGTCCACATCATGGTGGGAGGTGGCTGGGGCTATCTCCTACTTTGTCTGTCCCCAGAGCTCTTCCTCAAATTCTTTTGTATAGATTTTCACTCTTTTCTGATATAAATGTTCCAGATGTTTCTTTGGGATGCCCAGACTGATAGGATAGTTACCCTATTTAGGCTATTTGTGATATTTATAAAGTGAAGGTGCATGTGAACTTATAGTACAGTATTGTTTGAATTTGCACATGATTCCACTTGTAGCCAAAAATATGTTGAACAGCTGTGTTATGACAAAAATAAACAGTAGTTGCAGCAGCAGGAGGTTGCCAGGAGCCAGCACAAGGAGTCCCACCCGTGGCAAATGTCATGAGGTTAAGGTGTCTGACAGGCAAAGGCGAGTCGGGCCTTAGGGAGCCTTGTTGAATTTTCTCGAACATCTACCCCCAAAACCAGAGTCTGCCTGCCTCACGGTACGGTGCTTTCCACTCTTCTAACATTAACAGGGGGCTTATCTCCCCACCCCCTGGAGAAGGAAATGGCAATCCACTCCAGCATTCTTGCCTGGAAAATCCCATGGACAGAGGAGCCTGATAGGTTACAGTCCATGGGGTCGCAAAGAGTTGGACACGACTGAGCGACTTCACTTTCACTTTCACTTTACCCCCCCCCCCCACCTTTTTCTGGGAAAGGTTAATTTAGAGCTTTTAGATAATAAGTCTCCTGGGCATAATACAAGTGTTTCAATCCAAAAACCCCTCTGATGGCTTTCTAGCCTGCCTACAGGACTCTTACAGCTGCACATGTGATTGTTTGCGGCCTCCCGACTGCGAGAGGCACAGGAAACTTAAAACATCCTAGGAATGTAGGGGCTTCTGAGGAGTCAAAATCATTAGAATAGGACTAATTAAGGGCTTCATTGTTGAGCCAATATTTGCTGCCAAATTTTCATACCTTTTATTTGTTGGTATAGTTGGTATATAGAAAAAACAAACAAACAAAAAAAAAAACAAAGAAAAAAAGAAAAAACAAGTAGCAACATAGATCTTTGAGTTAAGTACCTTCTTTGTTATAACCCACTGCACCTTTGTTCTATAGGGATGTAACTTTAGTGCTTTAAGGGTGATGCAGATTAAAGAAAAACACTTCAGGGAAAATGAGATTAACATTCATTAAGGAAGAGAGCCATAAAGTGTTAGCAGGCCTCTTGGCCAGAAGATAATGTAAATCACCTGAGACCTTTTGTATACAAAAAGATATACAGAAAGGGTCAGGACTGCTGCCCCTGCATGACTTTGTATCTTCCATTATGTAAAACTTAGGGTATATAAACACCTTAAAAATAAAGTTATGGGGTTTTTGCACAAGCTTGGCCTCCCTTGTGTCGACTCTCTCTCTCTCTTTTTCTCCCTCCCTCCTTCTCCTTTTCAGGCTGATCCCTTGGAATGCGGAGGCTCACTGAGTCTATTTATTTGCCCTGGCTTCTAAGACCCACGTGAGAGGGAACCCAAGGCGGTGCACCCTCTGCTATTCAAGTGGGCACCGGTAGCCTAACGTAGACGGTGCAAGTTTCTTGTCTTGGAAATTTATTAGCTTTCCATGTAAACCAAGGAATATCTGCCTCTTTTCTCCACTCATTTTTCTACTACACTATTTCTTTCTAATCTCACTCCATATCTTTAATTAAACAATTAATTCCTAGGACGCCAACTCTGTCCTCCCTTCAAATTCCCTGGATCCACTGGGGCTGGACCCCGACAGGAGGTGAAAAACAAGACCTAAACTTGTAGATGCTGGGCTTCCCTGGTGGCTCAGTGGTAGAGTATCCACCTGCCAATGCAGGAGATGCAGGTTCCATCACTGGGTCAGGAAGATCCCCCAGAGAAGAAAACGGCAACCCACTCTGGAATTCTTGCCTGGGAAATCCCAGGGATAGAGGAGCGCAGTGGGTTGAGTCCAAGCAGTCTCAAAGAATCAGACATAACTTAGTGATTGAACAACAATAAAACTTGAAGATAGGGTAAATCTTGCTTGCAAGGACTCAGTTGATTTAGAAAGCTGACAAGATACACTGGTTTCTTGATAAATATGCCTGGGACCTGAGGAATGTAACCCTGTCTGTCCCCGAGGAGCAGTAGTTCAGGATTCACTAATTCCGTGTCAGAGGTGATTTTATGAATCATAATAAACATGGATGAGAAGTAGGGGCTGTGCGTTCTGAACAGATGTGACCCTGAAGGGTGTGTGCAAGGTTTCTAGCCATACTTCTGCCATGGGTGGTCTCTCCTGAGCCTGCCCTGATTTTATCCACTTGCTTTTCCATCACTTCATGGGAAATAGATGGGGAAACAGTGGAAACAGTGTTAGAATTTATTTTTTTGGGCTCCAAAATCACTGCAGATGGTGACTGCAGCCATGAAATTAAAAAATGCTCACTCCTTGGAAGAAAAGTTATGACCAACCTAGATAGCATATTCAAAAGCAGAGACATTACTTTGCTGACTAAGGTCCGTCTAGTCAAGGCTATGGTTTTTCCAGTGGTCATGTATGGATGTGAGAGTTTGTGAAGAAGGCTGAGCGCCGAAGAATTGATGCTTTTGAACTGTGGTGTTGGAGAAGACTCTTGAGAGTCCCTTGGACTGCAAGGAGATCAGCTGTGGGATTTCTTTGGAAGGAATGATGCTGAAGCTGAAACTCCAGTATTTTGGCCACCTCAGGTGAAGAGTTGACTCATTGGAAAAGAGTCTGATGCTGGGAGGGATTGGGGGCAGGAGGAGAAGGGGACGACAGAGGATGAGATGGCTGGATGGCACCACTGACTCGATGGACATGAGTCTGAGTGCACTCCAGGAGTTGGTGATGGACAGGGAGGCCTGGCGTGCTGTGATTCATGGGGTTGCAAAGAGTCGGACACGACTGAGCGACTGAACTGAACTGAACTTAAAAAGTTTCATCCCATGGTTCTGGTTTTCCTCAGGTACCTCCTGGAGCTAGGAAGCACCAACCAGACCTGGCCAGGTCTGGAGTAATGCCTGATGGAGACCTTCAGTCATGCCTCTATGGGATGGGCCCATCGGGGAACAAGCCAGGACTGTTACATTGATTGAAAATGAAAGTGTTAGCCACTCAGTCCGACTCTTCATGACCCCATGGACTCTAGCTTGCCAGACTCCACTGTCAGTGGAATTCTCCAGGCAAGAATCCTGGAGTGGGTAGCTGTTCCCTTCTCCAGGGGATTTTCCTGACCCAGGGATTGAACCCAGGTCTCTTGAATTGCAGGCAGATGTTTTACCATCCGAGCCACTAGGGGAGCCTCATTATGTTGACTAAAAAACAAAACAAAAGCAAAAACCTAAGAAGAAAGGATATTCCTTTCATTAATAGAGTTGTGACCTTGGTCTTTCTGATAAATCCAGGAAACGGGCCAAAGAGTTGCTGTGTCCCACTAGTCTGTCTGCAGTAAACCAGGGAAGCCGTTTGGGAAGATGAAGAGTCCCCAGTCAGGTCACAGCACACTTCTGGTGTCAAGATTTGTCCCTTTTAGTGGACCTGACATTTCCTTTGATTGCTCTTTTCCTGTTCACTGGATGTGGAGGACTCAGTGAAGGGGGAACCAGGCCCGTGGTCGAGCTCCCCCACTGACCATCCTCCTCACTGACTGGGGTCCCTGGTGGGCTGCCGTCTCTGAGGTCGCACAGAGTCAGACACGACTGAAGCGACTTAGCAGCAGTAGCAGCAGCGAGGGCTCAGACCGTGGCCCTGCCCCTGCCTTTATGGGCACCACATCCTTCGAAGTCCCCAATTCCCTCAGTGACCCGCCTTGTGGGGCCTGGGGTTCTCCTCTGCTTGACTCGCTCTGACTCCTGTTCCAGTAGGATGTCCTAGTTTAGGAGTCACTGAGACCTCCTGCCTTAAGTGTACAACACACAGTCTCTTATTAGAAGGTGAGCCTGGCCCCTCGGATGTAGATTGAACGGCTGACAGCACTCTGAACAAGGCC
This sequence comes from Ovis aries, assembly GCF_016772045.2. NCBI lineage: Eukaryota > Metazoa > Chordata > Mammalia > Artiodactyla > Bovidae > Ovis > Ovis aries. Next base: position 7,060,987 of record NC_056076.1, on the reverse strand, counting down.
AACCACGGTGTTCTCTAATGTATGATGGATTTTCCAGAGTGAGTCTCAGTGGTTACGACTCTTTCTGAAAATATAGCTAGTATTTTCCCCAAAGGAAGGGAAACTCAGAACTAGATGAAGCAAAACCAAGCATTTGGTTTAGTGTAGTAAAGGTTTTAGACCAAGGCCTTCCTGTTTCCATCATTAGGGAAATTCCCAGGAAGAACTGTTTTTAGTTCTTCTATTGCTATTCAGTCACTTTGTGTCCAACTCTTTGCGACCTCATGGACGGCAGCACTCCAGGCTTCCCTGTCTTTCACTGTCTCCCAGAGTTTGCTCAAACTCATGTCCATTGAGTCAGTGATGTTATCTAACCATCTCATCCTCTGCTGCCGCCTCTCCATTTGCCTCCTATCTTTCCCAGCATCAGGGTCTTTTCCAATGAGTTGGCTCTTTGCATCATGTGACCAAAGGATTGGAGCTTCAGCCTCAGCATCAGTCCTTCCAAAGAATATTCAGGACTGATCTCTTTTAGGATGGACTGGTTTGATCTCCGTGCTGACCGAGGGACTCTCAAGGGTGTTCTCCAGCACCACAGTGGGATTAACATGTTCTTCAGTGCTCAGATTTCTTTACGGTCCAATTCTCACATCCATACATGACTACTGGAAAAACCACAGCTTTGACTAAGACCTTTGTTGGCAAAGTGATGTCTCTGCTTTTTTAAATTCTACTCTCTGTCAAATACCCAGATCCTGGCTCTCTCCATAAATATCTATTTCTTCTCCTTTTGGTAGAGTTCCCTGAGGGCTGATCATAATCTTTCTCAATATTTAAATTATTCCTGATGCTGTAGATATCTGGACACATTTGGATAATCTTTTAAACACTATTTATTCATTATAGAGCAATTGATTAAGATATCAGAGTGCTTGAATTGGCTTTGGGATTAACAATGCTTCACTTGCAATTTTTGAGTAAGTAGAACACTACTTCCCCAAGGGCAATTCTAGAATGCAAATACCAGTGGTACATTTTTATTCCTGGGGCAGACTTCTTATTTTGGGTTTTTCTTGGCTCTCCCATAGGTTTGGTAGTCGAGGGGGGAGCAGCGGAAAGCCTTTAGTTGGTCATCAGGTATTTTCTGCTGTTTTGTATTTAAATCATAAAAAGAAATGAGAATCTTTCCTATTTAAAAATGACTCCTATCTTTGCAAGAAATGTTCCCTTGGTATCTCTAATTTTCTTTTTTTTTATTATTATTATTTTTAATTTTATTTTTTTTCTTTAATTCTTACATGCATTTCTTGCAAAGATGGGCTCAATAAGGGACAGAAATGGTAGGGACCTAAAAAAAAAAAAGTGACTCCTAGAGGTCAAAGCACTAGAAATCCTTATGGATGTGTTTGTCCTTTGGAATCTTATTATCAGCTTGCAGAAACCTTGAAGATGACCAGTTCTCTAACACACCAAAGTATTGGAAATATTTATTTATACTAGATGGAAAAAATGTATGATGAAATTATTTTAAAAGTATTTCACCAATTTGACTTTTCAGTTTAATTCGAAGGATGTCATTAGAGAAAGGTGAAGTATAATTTTCAGATTCATTGAAAAGCTTTAAGAAATTAGATGAATGGTAGGAAAAACCATCAATTAAACTAGAACTTACAAAATTGTTTTGGTAACTGTAAGAGAAGTTCTCATCTGAGGTTCTATTTTCCTGATAATAATTGCCAAGGAAACTGAAATTGCATTACAAAAATTGCTTCTTGTTCTTATACTTGCCTTAAAAAGAGTCAAATTGTATACTCAATTGTTTCACAATTGTAACACTACTTTCATGTGCCTCTCTGATACTCTATCTTGTGAAGTTAAAGATTTAAAAAGGAAGATGAGTTGAAAGACTCTACTGTAAGGTCATAGCACTAATAGGAGTTCCAACAGGATAGCTGGTTATTCTCCAAATTTATACACATGTGTGACAAGAGGCACTCTACCGTCGAGTTATGCAATCTGCTTCAGTATTGATTTCTTACATTTTATTTTATGTTTTCGATAAAACCAATTTTCGAGCATGCTGCTAAAGCATATTGGTTTCTTCAGATCTGCAGTGAGGAAAGAGGTCAGATATCTTCTGTGTGTGGGTGTGTGAGTGAACATTTGTATGAAATAATTTATTTATATATCAGTTTTCATAAAATTTGTGTGAATTTTAGAGGCATTTGAGATGTAGCTTGAAAATGAAGTCACCGGACAGCCTTTCTCTGGATGATAAATTTAGGAGTGAAATGTAGCATGGAATAGAAGTCTTACTAATGGAGTTTAGTAAGTAGTGAAAACAAATAGAGAGTTTACCTCGAAGTGTGTGAGAAATTCTTCAGTGTTCAGCCATCTATCATTGTTTCATTGGCTGGCAAATAATATATGGATGAAACCCGGGGAGCTTACTAATGACTCTGGGTTGTTAATTCTTCTTACAGATCGGTTATGCTAACATCACATCAACCATCAGAGTGTTCAGATGGTCCTCTGATCTGGTTACACTCCCTTCTATTTATGTAACCTTATTTAGTTTCTTTTTTCTTCATTTTAAAGAGATTTCATTATTATGTTATTATTCATGCTAACAGTAATAAAAGTATACTGAACTTTATAATGCTTGGGACAATACTGCAGAGAAATATTGCATCCAGTTTTATCTTTGCAATGAAGCTCTCTTAAAAGTAGGTCAGGAATTAGCATTTCATTTAAAAATATCATTTAAGTGTTTAAATGGCACATGTGTGAGCCTGACAGTTCATGTAATGTTTTTGCTTCCATAATGCCATTCCCCAAAGATAGCCACTTTTAACTGTTTTCCCTCATTTCATAATTTTTCTAAAATCTGTATTAATTATGGACCTCAATTTTCACATGTAGCATATATACTTGCACAAATATGTATTTGCATGTATTTTGATTTGTTGTTCAGTCGTCAAGTCATGTCTGATTCTGCGACCCCATGGACTGCAGCATGCCAGGCTTCCCTATACTCCACTATTTCCCAGAGTTTGCTCAAGCTCATGTTTTGATATATTTAGGGTTGGTTTTTTTTTTTTTGGAGTCAAGTTGATTTACAATGTTAGTTTCAGGTGTATAGCAAAGTGATTCAATGTATATATATGTGTGTGTGTGTGTGTGTGTGTGTGTGTGTGTATGCAAAACAAATATGAAAAAAAGTTTATTTTCTTTTCTTAGCTTTTTTTTTAATTAGAAAGAATGATGAATGTTACCACCTGCACTTGAATTTTTTAACAGTTTCATGATATGTGGAAAAGTTTGGAATTCTTTTTTTTTTTTTAAATCTTTAATTCTTACATGCATTCCCAAACATGAACTCCCCTCCCACCTCCCTCCCCATAACATCTCTCTGGGTCATCCCCATGCACCAGCCCCAAGCATGCTGCATCCTGCGTCAGACATAGACTGGCGATTCAATTCACTTGATAGTATACATGTTAGAATGTCATTCTCCCAAATCATCCCACCCTCTCCCTCTCCCTCTGAGTCCAAAAGTCCGTTATACACATCTGTGTCTCTTTCCCTGTCTTGCATACAGGGTCGTCATTGCCATCTTCCTAAATTCCATATATATGTGTTAGTATACTGTATTGGTGTTTTTCTTTCTGGCTTACTTCACTCTGTATAATCGGCTCCAGTTTCATCCATCTCATCAGAACTGATTCAAATGAATTCTTTTTAACGGCTGAGTAATACTCCATTGTGTATATGTTCTTAATAATATTGTTTAGATGAGAATGAGACTTAAATTACAGTGTTATCAGAGAGAAAGCTATGGACATTTACATATTAATTAAGAAAAATTGAGATGAAATAGAAGTACTTGAATCCTTGAGAAAGCAAAAAAGAAAAAAACCCAATTATATCCATTTCACCTATTTGGATAACTTAAAATAGGGGAATATAAGTGTCCTAAAAATCTTACTCAACAAGCAGGGATAATGCAATGTCTCTAACAGAATGAAAATTAATTAGGACAAAAGTAAAATTCTAAACAACTGCACAATAAAAGATGAAGGAGAGGTGAATTACTAATAAAGATGAACAGGATTTAAGTTTGATATTATTGGTGTTGGGGTTGTTCCAATATACTCACGTGATCAGAGGTTTTCTTTAAAGAAGGCAGAGAAGCTACAATTGGATGTAGGAGGTTTGGTTCCATTGTCTTAGGATGGTAACTTAGTGCTATGATGCTACCTTAGCTCTTCAGAACCTAAGTTTCCTCCCCACTCAAAAGTGAAAGTGTTAGTGGCTCAGTTGTGACAAGCTCTTTGCAATCCCATGGACTGTAGTCCACCAGGCTCTTCTGTCCATGAAATTATCTGGTCAAGAATACCGAAGTGGGTAGCCATTCCCTTCTCCAGGGCATCTTCCAGATCCAAGAATCGAACTGGGGTCTCTGGCATTTCTGAAGGCAGATTCTTTACCATCTGAGCCACTAGGGAAGCCCCTGAAACAGTCCAATAGGTGTACTTTAAGACCTTTTTGTGAAATTGTTACAAAATGAGACAGACTTCCTTTCCAGCCAGCTGGCCTGCAGGAATCATCTGTGTCTCCATTCCTTTCTTGCGCTCCACGCAGGTTACAGATGCTGCCGCACTGAGCTGTGTTACACTTTACGCCCCTCCTCAGAGTCCACAGCCGCCGCAGCAGCCAGTGCGGCAGACCCTTCTCTGCTCCTTGAAACGTGTTCTTCATTTGGCTTCAAGCACTGGCTTCCGTCCTGACTTCTGGACCTTTCTTTCTCAGTCACCTCTGCTCGTTTCTCCTTGGTGATGGAGCACCTAGCGCTCAGTCTCGTGGCTTTAAATATCACTGATAAGAGGGAGACTCCAAATTTAAATCACCAAGCTGATTCCTTCCCTGAGTGCCTAACTGCAAATCCTGCTTTTTTTTTTTTTTAACTTCTGTCATTTTAAAATTAAATTTTTACGTTATATTGGAGTGTAGTTGATTTGCAATGCTGTGTCGGTTTCACGTGTTTAGCAACGTTATTCAGTTATACGTATACACATATCTATTTTTCAGATTCTTTTTCCATTTCGGTTATTACAGAATATTGAGTGGCATTTCCTGTGCTATACAGTAGGGCCTTGTTGATTATCTACTTTATCTACTTATCTGTTATCTGTTTTTCTTGATATGCCCACTTGGATAAACACTTGAAACTTGATTTCTCCAAAATGGAGCTCCTGGTACAAGCCCAGTAAACCTGCTTTCCCCCAGTCTTCCTCACCTCAGTGAATGGCAGCACCATCTTTCCAGCTGTTTGGTATAAAGCTTTTGGGTTCATCCTTTACTTTTTCTTTCGAAGACCATGTTCCAGTTACTAGAAAGTTCTGTTGGTTCTACCTTAAACGTATCTTGGGAATCAACCTACATCTCACTCTTTCCTCTGCTGTTTCTCTGGCCTGATCATACCTTGCCTGGATTATTGCAGCAGCCTCCACACTGGTTTTCCTTCTCCTGACCCTGACCTCTTTTCAGTCTGTTCTCAACTCTCACCAGGTGATAATAGTAACATGAATCAGCTCATGTTCCTCTTTTGCCCCCAAACCTCTTGCTCCATCTCATTCAGAAAAACCATGAACTCCTTCCATATTTAGCCACTCCTTGGTTGCCTCTCTGACCCTCTCTCCTATTAATTCTCTCTCTTACATACTCCACTCCAGTAACACTGGTCTCCTTGTCACTCCTCAAACAAGCCAGGTGTATTTCTGCATGAGAGCTGTTTCCTCTGCTGTTTCTTATCCCTAGGATGCCTCCATCTCTGAAGCTGTCTGTAGACGTGGCTGTTAACTGGCAGGGATATAGTAGAAGGAATTCAAGGATCACAGGGATCATTGAACTCTTTGGACATAGAAAGGCTTTTCTGTTTCTGAAGCTTTACTTTTATTATAATTAATGGAGGAGATTCATTGTAGACTGTATATACAAATGTGAGTTTTCACTTGGAGAGTAGCTCAGTTGCAGCTGGTGAAAATGGAAACATTTCTTATTGTGTGCAAGCACTTTAAAAAACTGCCTTTTAGCAGTGAATACTCGGTAATAACTGACTTTACTTGGACCCTTACCTCCAGTAAGTACATAAAATCAACGGCAGTGGGTCTGCTTAGGACTGAGGCCAGGCTGATAAACATGCCTCTGTCCATGACCATTAGAGTGAGACGGTGTCCGTGCTCACGGGGGGCACCCATGGGGGCTGATGGCTCCCTGCTTTGACCTTCACCCGTGGAATTCTCTGGGTGAGGGAGAGGGGGGATGTTCCTTGAAGTGCCTCTTGCCATGCCTCCTCCATAAGGAGGCTATTCCAGTTAATTTAGAAGAACCTGAGAACTTCATGGAGCACAGTTAGAAAGCCACTATTCTACATTGTATTTCTAGAGTAATGATTACTTCTAGAACATCTTAGGATGGACTGACTTTTCTTGAATTTGGGAGCAGAGTACTTATTTGTTCTCCTGATTTCCCCTCTCCAGCAACCCCCCTCCCCAAATCTTTAAAAAAGTAGGAACTAAATATTTCTTGTAGGGATGTGTAATATTCAGCCAAGGGGATCTGCGAAGTCATAGATCTCTCTAGGGTTTATTTATGAAATGACTCAGGGACATTCTTCATTTTAGAGAGGCTGGCTCTGAGGGACCTGGAGCCAGTTAGCCACTTGGGGGACGAGGAGAATTGGTCAGCTGTTGTTTCCAGTAGTAGTACTGGTGGTGTTCAGTCGAGCAGTCGTGTCCGTTTCTTTGTGACCCCATGGACTGTAGCCCATCAGGCTCCTCGGTCCATGGGATTCTCCAGGCAAGAATACTGGAGTAGTTTGCCATTTCCTTCTCCAGGGGATCTTCCCAACCTAGGGATCGAACCCATGTCTCCTGCATTGGCAGGCCAATTACTTACCACTGAGCTATGAGGGAAGCCCTGTTTTCAATAATAGCATTACAATGTTTAAAGACAAGCATCAGAAAGAAGAGGAAAAAGTCTGTGCTGAAGAATTCAGAATATGATACCAAGAATATGATCTCCTTAGGGGGGAAAAAGACACAGTTTGGTTGCCAGTCATCACAGTATTCTTGTAATTAATGCATTTTATAAGATGCCACGACAAGTAGAAGAGCGGATTCATGGCCGGAATGACCATTGATCAGTGATCTTTCATCCGTTTCCTCCAGCTGAGTGACAACACTAAAATTTTCTTCAGAAGGGATTTTTCCAATATCTGTGGTAGAAAGCTAATGGTCACACTGCAGTCTTGAGAGAATAATCACTTCTGAAGGTAATGGAAAATTTACAGCCCTAAAACTTTTCTGCGGCCTCTATCCAGCAGTCATTACCCCAGTCAATATCCTGTCACTGTTAATTAGAAACTATTTGTCCGTAGCTGATTTGTCCCTCTGTGGAGCTCCTTCAGGAGGACACAGGGCAGGGATGCAGGCCAGTCAAGGCCATGGCTCAGAAAACAAAGTCAGTTTTCAAAGGAACCCGCAACACACCAAGTGGTGACCCAGGTTCGTCTCCTTCCATTATTGCTGTCAGGCTGGAGCGCTAATTAAAAATCTCTGTCGCCACAAATGTGTGTTTGGCATCCTCAGATATGTCATCTCTGGGAAGACTGACAGATCGAAGCTGCTGTCACAAGCCTTTCACTCGACTTTGTCTTCATGCGTTCATTGATTTTAGGCCCTAAAAAAAATGCCAAAGGTCTGTTCTTTTTGGACCCAAATGTTGCTGAAGAAATTTGACTCTAGCCTGGAAATGTGACTAATCATCTGAAAGAAGCCAGGAAGGCCACGATTTCTGGTCTCATTAGTGACTAAAGAAACACGGACATCATCGCTGTGGTGTAGTTGGTTATCTATTTATTTTCAAATCCTATTTTTTCTGAAGCTACAGCAGAAAGCCCTTTAATAGTTTTATCTTTTGAAGATAAACCTGATGGTCTATCAATGATAGGAGATAAACCGGATGGTCTAATTATGGGGACCAGATATTTTGCAATTGATCTATGTTTTCGGGATGGTGGTAGGTGTAGCAGAAGTTAAAATATGATGCAAAAATATAAAGTTAGTTTTAAAAAGTTCCATAACTCTGTGACATAAATATAAATCAACAAAAATGCAGCAAGTGGATTTTAAGTACTAATATTAGTAAATTAATTGCTACTCCTAATATTCTGCTTTTGGGCTTCCCAGGTGGTGCTAGCGTTAAAGAGCTTGCCTGCCAGTGCAGGAGACATGAGACGTGGGTTTGATCCCTGGTTCAAGAAGATTCCATGGAGGAGGGCATGACAATCCACTCCACTATTCTTGCCTGGAGAATCCAGTGGACAGAGAAGCCTGACAAGCTACAGTCCTGGCAGTCTACGCATCCATAGGGTTGCACAGAGTTGGACAGGACTGAAGTGACTTAGCACACACATGCTGTCTCTTGTAATGGCCTGATAGGTTTTGAGGCAAACATTCAAGGATTGTATTAGATCCTACAGTGAAACCTTCATAGCTCACAGTATCAATTATGATATGTAATTATATTGGGAGACCCTTGGCCATACTTGCAAACACTCTTGCTGCATTTAAAGATGCTAAAAATAGGAGTTGTTAGTATCGTTCCCGCAGAGCACTCTGTGAGCTGTTTGACAGTCTGGCGGTAGGGAGCCAGCATCTTGAGGACATTTGGAAGATGGTTAGTGAGTCTTCACAGCAAACTGACAAGAAAATGACCCTGTAAGTTGATCTCTGAAGAGATGTGTGAGTCATGTGCACACTCTCTAGCTTTCCATCTTACTTGCCAAGAAATAGGGGAAATAAATGAGGGAGAAAAACAAAACTGAGCTTGTCCTGTTTAAACTGGTACGAGGGCTGGAGGTTGCTCTTCATGAAAAACCGAGCAAATAAATGCAACATGGCAAAGAAAACTGGATGAATTTGCTTGTGCACATGGGTTTCTTATCGTGGTGCTTTCTCTTGCTGAGGAATACAGGCTCTAGGGCATGGGGACTTCAGTAGTTCTGGAGCTTGGGATTAATTGTCCCTCGGCATGTGGGATCTTCCTGGATTGGAGATCCAACCTGTGTCCCCGGCACTGCAAGGTGGATTCTTAACCGCTGGACCACTAGGGAAGCTCCAGAAATAATTTTTTTAAATAACTTCCTCTGAGATTACTCTATGAAGAGGAACCAGGCATTAATTAGCATTTAATCATTTGTGTTTGATAAAAATTACAGACTGTAGACTCCAATGTCTCTGATCTCATAGCTAAAGGGAGTGTTCCACGTTCTTCTATGTATTAGAGACCCAGGAATAGCAATGAGATGACAGAACACCCAGCAGAACTGTGCTCCTGGAGACGTAGGTGTCTGCTGTTTGGACCACAGGTGACTGACTGCCACTGTTTGCAAGTTGCCCAGAACACGGGTCCTTCCTCTGTATTGGGGCTGCCTCGCTCTCAGCTCATTTGGTTTCCTCTGATTGGCCATTGGGCAGGTTAATTTAATCATATTGTATTTCTGACACTGAGCCTTTCATAGTTTCTCTAAGATAAATAGGAGTTTCGAGCATGTCTATGGGCTTCCCTGGTGGCTTGCCTACCAGTACAGGAGACCTGGGTTCGATCTCTGGGTCAGGAAGATCCCCTGGAGAAGAAAATGACAAACCCCTCTAGCATTCTTGCCTGTGAAATCCCACGGACAGAGGCGCCTGGCGGGTTGCAGTCCATGTGGTCTCAAAAGAGTCAAACATGCCTTAGTGTGGCTAAACAACCATAACAAACAAGCACATCCATGCATATGTGTGATTGGGCATTTTTATGTATAAACGTTAATTTTTACTGGTGACCTTGCTTATGACTCTATTACTGAGAAAATACAGGTAGTCAGAAGAGAACCTGCACAGGTTGCCGTCATCCTGTGTGTCTGCCCCCTGCCCTTCTGTCTCTGAGTGAGTGGCTGAACCCTCTCTGCCTCCATCTCTAGCCTTGGACCCTAGACCCCGCCTCCTCTGCTCTAGAGCATCAGCCCAGCATCTCCACTTGTCTCCTGCGTCTCTTCACTGGCTTTGTTCCTTCTTCAGAACAAAGGTGAAGCGCTTGCAGTGGCATTAAAGTCCTGAACCAGGGGGTCCCCGATGTCCTGTGACCTCAAGGTCCCCTGGCGTCCGGTGCCCCAGCGGCATCACCATCCTGACTGTGTGTCGAGTACCCCCAGCCGGTGCTGGTTCCAGGGGATGTTTGCTCCCAGAGCCCTCTGCCTTCAAAGACCACCCCTGCCCCATTCCCTCAGCCTTTGCTCAAATGGCACCTTCCCACCGAGGCCAAGGTCAGGTCTGTCTTCTTATTTAAACAGCAGCCTCTCCTCATTGCTCCTAGTTCTTCCCTTGCCTGCAGAGGTTTCCTTCATGGCCACTGTCACCATCTCTCCTGGTAGGCATTTTATTTTCGTTGTCTTATATTCCAGCCTCCAGCCCTCCACCCCATGCAGAGGCAAGTCCTGGCAGAGAAGCTTCAGTGTATGACTCCATTGCCAGCACCTACAGACGCCCAGGAGGCACTCAAGCAACATTCGTTAACTCAAGAACTGCTTTAGAGACAAATTACCCGCTTTCCCCAGTCGCCTTATTTGGTAGCTATTCCATGTTTCCCATTTGTGTTTTGTAACTCAGAATAATTCAGTCCTTCTCCCATGGTTCTTAAATAAACAGGATCATAAACTCTTTAAGTAAAATGAAGGGAAAGACCTTTGTATTTATTGTAATGTCTTTATTATTTAGTCCATATTTATAACCTCAAACCACCTGCATTTTCTTTTTTTTTTAAATTTAAATTTTTTTTAATTTTAAAATCTTTAATTCTTACATGCGTTCCCAAACATGACCCCCCCTCCCACCTCCCTCCCCACAACATCTCTCTGGGTCATCCCCATGCACCAGCCCCAAGCATGCTGCACCCTACGTCAGACATGGACTGGCGATTCAATTCTTACATGATAGTATACATGTTAGAATTCCCATTCTCCCAAATCATCCCACCCTCTTCCTCTCCCTCTGAGTCCAAAAGTCCGTTATACACATCTGTGTCTTTTTTCCAGTCTTGCATACAGGGTCGTCATTGCCATCTTCCTAAATTCCATATATATGTGTTAGTATACTGTATTGGTGTTTTTCTTTCTGGCTTACTTCACTCTGTATAATTGGCTCCAGTTTCATCCATCTCATCAGAACTGATTCAAATGAATTCTTTTTAACGGCTGAGTAATACTCCATTGTGTGTATGTACCACAGCTTTCTTATCCATTCATCTGCTGATGGACATCTAGGTTGTTTCCATGTCCTGGCTATTATAAACAGTGCTGCGATGAACATTGGGGTACATGTGTCTCTTTCAATTCTGGTTTCCTTGGTGTGTATGCCCAGAAGTGGGATTGCTGGGTCATAAGGTAGTTCTATGTGCAATTTTTTAAGGAATCTCCACACTGTTCTCCATAGTGGCTGTACTAGTTTGCATTCCCACCAACAGTGTAGGAGGGTTCCCTTTCTCCACACCCTCTCCAGCATTTATTGCTTGCAGATTTTTGGATCGCAGCCATTCTGACTGGTGTGAAGTGGTACCTCATTGTGGTTTTGATTTGCATTTCTCTAATAATGAGTGATGTTGAGCATCTTTTCATGTGTTTGTTAGCCATCCGTATGTCTCCTTTGGAGAAATGTCTATTTAGTTCTTTGGCCCATTTTTTGATTGGGTCGTTTATTTTTCTGGAATTGAGCTGCATAAGTTGCTTGTATATTTTTGAGATTAGTTGTTTGTCAGTTGCTTCATTTGCTATTATTTTCTCCCATTCAGAAGGCTGTCCTTTCACCTTGCTTATATTTTCCTTTGTTGTGCAAAAGCTTTTAATTTTAATTAGATCCCATTTGTTTATTTTTGCTTTTATTTCCAGAATTCTGGGAGGTGGATCATAGAGGATCCTGCTGTGATTTATTTCTGAGAGTGTTTTGCCTATATTCTCCTCTAGGAGCTTTATAGTTTCTGATCTTACATTTAGATCTTTAATCCATTTTGAGTTTATTTTTGTGTGCGGTGTTAGAAAGTGATCTAGTTTCATTCTTTTACAAGTGGTTGACCAGTTTTCCCAGCACCACTTGTTAAAGAGATTGTCTTTACTCCATTGTATATTCTTGCCTCCTTTGTCAAAGATAAGGTGTCCATATGTGTGTGGATTTATCTCTGGGCTTTCTATTTTGTTCCATTGATCTTTAAAAACCCAAACTTCACTACCCCAGTTTACCTGAGAGCGAGATTACTGGCTTGACCACTCTCTCCTCCTCTGGACTCTCCTTTTTCTCCACCAGGTGGCCTCTGTCTCTTTCCCCCCCCATCTCTTCTCTATCCAACTCTGTGAATCTCTGTGTGTTCCAGACGGTGGGGAACACCTAAGGAACAGGTTACTGGCAGGATTTGTCTCTCTCCTACTCATTCCTCTCTCTGATCCTCCTGGTCACCTCTGTCCACTTCCTCCCTCTCCTCTTCCCCGTATAACTCTGTAAATACCCCTGAGCGGTCCAGACTATAGAGCGCACATAAGGAAGTGACTACTGGCTAGTTTGCTCTCTTCTTTTTTGATCTCACCGCATCTCATTCCAGTTACCTCTAACTACCTCCTCCATCTTCTCTTCTCCTTATAACCCAGTGAACCTCTCTGAGTGTCCCTCAATGTGGAGAAACTTTTCATCTTTAACCTAGATGTTTTATCATCGGTGCTGTATAGATGGAGAAGTCTAGAGGCTACTGTAAAAATAAAACTGAAAACCAGAAGCAGGAGGCTTAAATCCAAAGCCTGAAAACATTAGAGAACTCTTGAATTCAGGGAACATTAAGCAATAGGAGCCCATCTAATGCCTTCATACCTACACCGAAACCAAGCTCCACCCAAGGGCCAACAAGTTCCAAAACAAGACATACCACGCAAATTCTCCAGCAACACAGAAACAATCCCCTGAGCTTCAATATACAGTCAGCTCAAAATTATCCCAAAACCTTTGATGTCTTGTAACCCATTACGGGTTACTCCACTGCACTCCAGAGAGAAGAAACCCAGCTCCACCCACCAAAACTCCAACACAAGCCTCCCTAACCAGGAAACCTTGACAAGCCACTGATAGAACCCCACCCAAAGTGAGGAAGCTCCATAATAAAGAGAACTCCACAAATTACCAGAATATAAAAAGGCCACCCCAAACGCAGCAATATAACCAAGTTGAAGAGACAGAGGAATACACAGCAGGTAAAGGAACAGGAGAGTTGCCCACCAAACCAAACAAAAGAGGAAGAAGTAGGGAATCTACCGGAGAAGGAATTCCGAATATTGATAGTGAAAATGATCCAAAATCTTGAAATCAAAATGGAATCACAGATAAATAGGCTAGAGACAAAGATTGAGAAGATGCAAGAAAGGTTTAACAAGGACCTAGAAGAAATAAAAAGAGTCAAAATATAATGAATAACGCAATAAATGAGATCAGAAACACTCTGGAGGCAACAATTAGTAGAATAACGGAGGCAGAAGATAGGATTAGTGAAATAGAAGATAGAATGGTAGAAATAAATGAATCAGAGAGGAAACAAGAAAAACGAATTAAAAGAAATGAGGACAATCTCAGAGACCTCCAGGACAATATGAAACGCTCCAACATTCGAATTATAGGAGTCCCAGAAGAAGACAGAAAGAAAGATCATGAGAAAATCCTTGAGGAGATAATAGTTGAAAACTTCCCTAAAATGGGGAAGGAAATAATCACCCAAGTCCAAGAAACACAGAGAGTTCCAAATAGGATTAACCCAAGGCGAAACACCCCAAGACACATATTAATCAAATTAACAAAGATCAAACACAAAGAACAAATATTAAAAGCAGCAAGGGAAAAACAACAAATAACACACAAGGGGATTCCCCTAAGGATAACAGCTGATCTTTCAATAGAAACTCTTCAGGCCAGGAGGGAATGGCAAGACATACTTAAAGTGATGAAAGACAATAACCTACAGCCCAGATTACTGTACCCAGCAAGGATCTCATTCAAATACGAAGGAGAAATCAAAAGCTTTACAGACAAGCAAAAGCTGAGAGAATTCAGCACCACCAAACCAGCTCTCCAACAAATTCTAAAGGATATTCTCTAGAAAGGAAACACGAAAAGGGTGTATAAACCCGAACCCAAAACAATAAAGTAAATGGTAGCGGGATCATACTTATCAATAATCACCTTAAACGTAAATGGGTTTAACGCCCCAACCAAAAGACAAAGACTGGCCGAATGGATACAAAAACAAGACCCCTCTATATGCTGCTTACAAGAGACCCACCTCAAAACAAGGGACACATACAGACTGAAAGTGAAGGGCTGGAAAAAGATATACCACGCAAATAGAGACCAAAAGAAAGCAGGAGTGGCAATACTCATATCCGATAAAATAGACTTTAAAACAAAGGCTGTGAAAAGAGACAAAGAAGGCCACTACATAATGATCAAAGGAACAATCCAAGAAGAAGATATAACAATTATAAATATATATGCACCCAATATAGGAGCACCACAATATGTAAAGACAAATGCTAACAAGTGTGAAAAGGGAAATCAACAATAACACAATAATAGTGGGAGACTTTAATACCCCACTCACACCTATGGACAGATCAACTAAACACCTGCATTTTCTTGAAATGATTCTTAAGCATTTTAAACACTTTTTTCCCCCCTGTAAAACACACATTCCCAGAGACACAAGAAATAAAAACACAACACAAACAAAAGAGGGGAGCCGGGGTGAAAAAGTGCTTAGTTGGTGATCCCGAGCAATTAATGAGCCTGGGGCATTTTGGAAGCCGGATTACTGCTGGCTGGCATCTTGGTGCCGAGGGGGGCGCGTTGGGAGTCCTGATGGCTCTGCTGTACCCTAGATCAGGAACGCGTGCAGAGGAGAGCAGGGAGCAGAGGCTTTTATCTAGGTGACTGGAGTAAAGTCACCCCAAACTACTTTACACCTGGTTTACATCTTTCCCCAAGGTCACACTTCTGTGCTGGGGTTAACGTGACTAGGCGATGCCACACCCGGAAACAAATAGTAGCAGCAACACAAGAAAACAGAGCAGCGTGTTCATCAGGGTCTGGACGGTAGGCTTTGCGATTCGGATCCTCATCACAGCCCAGCGTGTGTCTGCAGGGCGGGGTGGTGAGGTCGGGGGCTAGTAGCTGCTGTGTTTTCTTTTCCATTATGGTTTATTACAGGCTGTCGGATATGGTTCCCTGTGCCAGACAGCAGGGCCTCATTGTTTATCTATTCTGCATATAATAACTTGCATCTGCTAATCTCCAACTCCCAACCCACCCCTCTCCTAGCCCCCACCACTTGGCAACCACAGTCTGTTCTCTGTGTCTGTGAGTCTGTTTCTGTTTTACAGACAGGTCATTTGTGTTGTATTTTAGGTCCCACATGTGTGTGATATCATACAGTATTTGTCTTTTTTAAAATAATTTCCGTTATTTACTTTGGGCGCACTGGATCTTTGTTGCCGTGCACGGGCCTTCTGTAGTTGCGGCCAGCGGGGGCTACTCCCCAGCTGCAGTCTGCGGGCTTCTCACTGCAGTGGCTTCTCTTGTTCTGGAGCAGGGACTCCAGGGCACACAGGCTTCAGTAGTCGTGGCACATGAGCTTAGTTGCATGTGGGATCTTCCCAGACCAGGGACTGAACCTGTGTCTTCTACATTGGCAGGTGGATTCTTTACCAATGGACCACCAGGGAAGCCCCCTTTCTCTTTCTAACTTACTTTGCTGAATATGATAATCTATACTTGTATCCATGTTGCTCAAAATGGCATTGTTTCACCTTTTTAATGGCTGAGTAATATTCCATGGTGCACATGTCCTACATCTTCTTTATGTATTCCTCTGTCAGTGGACATTAAGATTGCTTCTGTGCCCTGGCTCTTGGAAATAGTGCTGCTATGAACATAAGGGTGCATGTATCTTTTCGAATTACAGTTTTGTTTGGATAAATGCCCAGAGGTGGGATTGCTGGCTCACACAGTGGTTCTATTTTCAGTTTTTTGAGGCACCTTCATTTTGTTCTCCATAGTGGCTGCACCAACTTCCATTCCCGCCAACAGTGTGGAAGGGTTCCCTTTTCTCCGCTCCCTCTCCAGACTCTCTAATGATGGCCATTTGGGCAGAGGTGAGGTGCTATGTCTCTGTAGTTTTATTTATTTGTTTTTGATTGAAGGATAATTGCTTTACAGTATTATGTTGGTTTCTACCAAACATCAACATGAATCAGCCATGGGTACCTATGTCCCCTCCCACTTGAAAATCCCTCCCACTTCCCTCCCTATCCCACCCCTCTAGGTTGTTACCCCTCTAGGTTGTTACTGAGCCCTGGTTTGAGTTCCCTGAGTCATACAACAAGTTCCTGTTGGCTATTACTTTACAGATGGTAACGTATGTTTCCATGTTGCTCTCCGTACATTCACCTTCTCCTTCAACTCCCCCGCCACGCCCAGAAGTCTGTTCTCTATGTCTGTGTCTCCATGGCTGCCTTGCAAATAGGTTCATCAGTGCCATCTTTCTAGATTCCATACATAGGCATTAGTATATGATATTTGTTTTTCACTTTCTGACTCACTTCACTCTGGATAATAGGCTCTAGGTTCATCCACCTGATTCAGTTCAGTTCAGTTGCTCAGTCGTGTCCGACTCTTTGCGACCCTATGAATCACATCACGCCAGGCCTCCCTGTCCATCACCAACTCCCGGAGTTCACCCAAACTCATGTCCATCAAGTCAGTGATGCCATCCAGCCATCTCATCCTCTGTCGTCCCCTTCTCCTCCTGCCCTCAACCCTCCCAGCATCAGAGTCCTTTCCAATGAGCCAACTCTTCACATCTGATTAGGACTGATTCAAATGTGTTCCATTTTATGGCTGAGTAATATTCCATTGTATATATGTCCAACAGCTTCTTTATCCATTCATCTGTCAATGGATGTCTAGGTTGTCCTAGTTATTGTCCTAGCTAATACATGTTCTAGCTATTATCAACAGTGCTGCAGTGAACATTGGGATATGTGTCTTTTTCAGTTATGTTTTCCTCAGGGTATATACCCAGTAGTGGGATTGTTGGGTCATATGTAAGGGGTTGGGCTTCCCAGGTGGTGCTAATAGTAAAGAACCTGCCTGTCAATGCAGGTAGACATGAGAGACACAGGTTCGATCCCTGCGTCAGGAAGATCCCCTGGAGGCAGGCACGGCAACCGACTCCAGTATTCTTGCCTGGAAAATCCCATGGACAGAGAAGCCTGGTAGGCTGCAGTCTATAGGGTTGCAAAGAATTGGATCCGACTGAAACAACTTAGCATGCATGTATGCACACAGGTAAAGGGTTATTTTAAACGGTGCCCTGGGAAGAGCAAAAGCTGGAACTTGGGATAGGAACCCAAGCTCAGGTCCTTCTTTAAATGTCCAGACTCCGGTGTGACAAGGTTGTCATATTGTGAATGCCTGGGCAGCCACTCCAAATAGCTCTTTTCTCATCATGGTGGGGGTGGGGTAGGGGGCGTACTGCTGTTATTCCCACTTTACCGACGAGGAAAGCAGAGGGACAGAGAGCTTAAAAAGTTGCTGTTTCTGCTTCTAGTGAGCAGGCTGAGGTTGGACTTGAACTCAGACAGCCTGGCCCAGATGTCGAGGCCTCACCCTTGATAGCACATGGGCCCCTGAGGGGAACTGTCTTCCCCTCTCTCATCCAGTCATGCCCACCCCCCTGCATGGTTCACACCTTCCCAGAAGTGTAAGGTTGTCCCCTCAGATGGGGTCTCCTGGTCTCAATGACTCTGGGTCCTCCTCTCCTCCCCCGGGCCTTCACATTTATCCTTTCCTGTCTGCATCAGACCTCCCAGGAGGAGGAGAATGGCTGATGCATCAGATGTTCACATGTGGCTCTCTCTTCTCCACAGAAGTAGCTGTTTCAGCAGGCCTTTTCCAGACCATGCTTTTTTTCCAAGAAGCAGCTCTGACCGTTTATAATTAAGGCCTAGGGATGGGATAGTTGTGGGTGTGTGTGAGTTTGCCGGTTTCAACCCACCCTGCTCTAATTATCCAGACTCAGTTGAGTGGCCCAGTTAATTCTCTTAATCACTCACAGTTTATCATCCTGTGTTTCCTTCACTGTAGACACGCTCTTGGTGGGGTCTATTTCCAGGTTACTCCATAATATGGCGATTCTGACGATGGTTCATTTTGGAAACTTACAGAAGTCGTGCCTATCTTATTTTACCTGATCGGAAACAAGATTCTAAATTTTATGTGTGAAAAGATGCTTGCTTTTCTTTTCACTGTATTTGAGGAATTGAGGGACTTAGCTTTAACCTGTTAGTTTGGTGGTGGGAAATACAGTGTGTAGATTGAAAGAAAAGTAGTTCTTCACGTCTAATATGTTGGTATGGAGATGGTAAACCACAGGATTTTCTGAAACAATTCCTGTGCCATTGTAACAGGTAGAACTCCTGGGGGCAGCAGGGGGCTGCTAAATTCTCGAATTTGGAACAGAGATGAAGCCCATTTGCTGGGCCTCCAGGCAGGGGCCCGGGGGCCTGTGGTGGTGTCCTCTGCACTTCTATAACTTCCTGCTGGATGTCAGCTCAGGGGAGTCCAGCAGCAGACTTGGAGCATCACAGTTCACCTGTGTGAACTTTGGACAGCTCTCAGATAGAACTGTCCTCTAGTTTAAAGCCTTCTGAAGGAAGGCGAACACCAAAATAAATTAAAATTCTCATTCCATCAAGCATGCAGATGTAATCAGCCTTCTCACCCTCTTGGGACAATAAAGGAACATTTCCTAACTGGAAATTTCTCTTCATTGTTCTTCCTGACCTTTTGAAGGCTCGGAGGTAATAATATGTTAAATTACAAAAATTGTGATCCTAAGTAAAAATTATGGATTTTTGCATGGATTCATCTGAACTGTAATTGATTGTCTAACATGGAAACCATGCTATGTGAATTATGTGGCCCAGTGCTAATATTGGCTAATTTAGACTGTAATTATAATCAGCACGGATCCTTTCAACTGCACTTATGAACTTAGCCGCAGTGGGAAAGCATACAGGAATCCCCACAGTGCAGAAACCACTCGGTTCTTCGGAAGACATAGAGGCCAAGTTTTTAATTATATTCGGCTGGAGTTCATTTTAATTTTATCTTTCTAAAAAGGAATGGATTTTAATATGACAAAGATGATGCTCATGTTATAAAGGAAGCACATTAAACAGAGTTTATAATACATTCCACTGAGATGAGATTTAGCGTTTAAAATGAGAAAAAGGTTATTCTTTACATTAAAAGCATGACCAGTCCAAATGGAACCTGGTATCAAATTTAAATACTATCTTGATAGCATATCATATTCCAGATATCTACTGTCATTGTTGTTCAGTCGCTAAGTCGTGTTCAACTCTTTGTGACCCCATGGACTGCAGGAAGCCAGGCTCCCCTGTCCTCCACTGCCTCCTGGAATTTGCTCAAGGAGCGTTCATGTTCAATTTCATGTCTGTTAAGTCGGTGATTCTATCTGACGATCTCATCCTCTGTCACCATCTTCTCCTTTTACCTTAAATCTTTTCCAACATCAATATCTTTTCCAGTGAGTCGGCTCTTCTCATCAGGTGGCCAAAGCATTGGAGCTTCAGCTTCAGCATCAGTCCTTCCAATGACTATTCAGGGTTAATTTCCTTTAGGATTGGCTGGTTTATCTCCTTACAGTCCAAAGGACTCTCAAGAGTCTTCTCCAGCATCACAATTCAAAAGCATCAATATGTACTGTATTCATCTATACCCATCTATTTATAAAGATTGTGTATGTATATAATATATACACACTATATTATACTTATATATATTGTATATGTATGTGTATATATATTTCTATATACTGTATTATGTATACTGTACTCATTTATTTATAAAGATTTTGTAGCATCCAGGAGAATTCATATACTAAGATGCAAGCTTTCTACCCCAAGTCATGAGGGGAGAGATCCATTAATTTTCCATGACTTGGCAAAAGAATTGATATCCATGTTTCCTCCTCTAATAGCAGTGCCAGGAAAAGAAAATTCCCCTAACCTGGTAGTGATATTTTAGACATTTGTTGTTGTGTCCAGCTCTTTTGTGACCTCAAGGATTGTAGCCTGCCAGGCTCCTTTGTCCATGGAATTTTCCAGGCAGGAATACTGGAGTGGGTTGTCATTTCCTTCTCCAGGGGATCTTCCTAACCCAAGGGTCAAACCTGGATCTCCTGCAATGGCAGGCAAATTCTTTATCACTGAGCCACCAGGGCAGGTCAGTTCAGACGTAGATAAGCATTATATTCAAAATATTTAATATCCAGAAACATAAATGTGTTTTATTTTTCTGGTATACGATGTCCATTGATGACTGTAGTTGACCTGCTAACAGAAAAATGAACCATTTGCAGATAGCTCTTTGCTTAATTCAGATTGGATTATTTCAGTGTTTTGAAATTAGATGTCATCAGATAGCATATTGAAAAGCAGAGACATTACTTTGGCAACAAAGGTCCGTCTAGTCAAGGCTATGGTTTTTCCTGTGGTCATGTATGGATGTGAGAGTTGGACTGTGAAGAAAGCTGAGTGCCGAAGAATTGATGCTTTTGAACTGTGGTGTTGGAGAAGACTCTTGAGAGTCCCTTGCACTGCAAGGAGATCCAACCAGTCCATTCTGAAGGAAATCAGCCCTGGGATTTCTTTGGAGGGAATGATGCTGAAGCTGAAACTCCAGTACTTTGGCCACCTTATGTGAAGAGTTGACTCATTGGAAAAGACTCTGATGCTAGGAGGGATTGGGGGCAGGAGGAGAAGGGGACGACAGAGAATGAGATGGCTGGATGGCATCACTGACTCAATGGATGTGAGTCTGAGTGAACTCTGGGAGTTGGTGATGGACAGGAAGGCCTGGCATGCTGCGATTCATGGGGTCGCAAAGAGTCGGACATGACTGAGTGACTGAACTGAACTGAACTGAAACAGGGAGGCCTGGTGTGTTGTGATTCATGGGGTCGCAAAGAGTCAGACATGACTGAGAAACTGAGTGGCTTAGGCCAGGTTAGTAATATTGAGTCTTAATGAAATTAATAGCAATGATTTTGCCATAAGCAGTATTATTATTTTTACTTACTTGGCTGTGCCTGGTCTTAGATGGAACACGTGGGATCTTTGATCTTGATTTGCAGCATGTGGGTTCTGTTCTGTGACCAGGGACTGAACCCAGGCCCTCTGCATTGGGAGTGTGGAGTCTTAGCCAGGGGACCACCAGGGAATTCCCAGCCATAAGCATTATTGATTGCCAAATGATAACTCACTCAATTCTTGAAAATGGTAATTTCTCCTGTAGGATAAATACTGACAATTCAGCTTTACTTCATACACTCATTTCTGATTCAACTCTTGAAAATTATGGCCGACTC
The DNA here is from genome assembly GCF_016772045.2 of Ovis aries. NCBI lineage: Eukaryota > Metazoa > Chordata > Mammalia > Artiodactyla > Bovidae > Ovis > Ovis aries. The sequence goes on along the minus strand of NC_056076.1, from coordinate 7,039,426 downwards.
CCTTCTCTGCTCACCTGAAACTATCACAACTGTCACAATTGGCTATACATCAATAAAAAATAAAAGTTAAAAAAATTAACAAGCAATTAAAATTGAAACCCACTATTTATTGATTTTACAAAATAGCCTAACTTAGCACATTTTAAAATTTTAAATACTTTGTTTACAGATGAGATGATATGATACCTGAGATTTGGGTCAAAACAGGAAGGTGGTGGGGTAGGATGAATTGTGAGATTGGGATTGACATATATATATACACACACACTCTATGATGCTATATATAGAATAGACAGCTAGTGAGAACAGACTGTGCAGCTCAGAGAACTATACTCAGTGCTCTGTGGTAACCTGAATGAGAAGGAAATCCAAAAAGAGGGGAAACATGTAAACATATAGCTGATTCACTTTGCTGTATGGCAGAAACTAATGGCATTGTAAAGTAACTATACTCCAATAAAAATTAATTAAAATGAAAGCCTTTGACAAAATTCAACATCCATTTATGATAAAAATCCTCCAGAAAGCAGGCATAGAAGGAACATACCTCAACATAATAAAAGCCATATATGATAAACCCACAGCAAACATTATCCTCAATGGTGAAAAATTGAAAGCATTTCCCCTAAAGTCAGGAACAAGACAAGGGTGCCCACTCTCACTACTACTATTCAACATAGTTTTGGAAGTTTTAACCACAGCAACCAGAGGAGAAAAAGGAATAAAAGGAATCCAGGTTGGTGAAGAAGAAGTAAACTTTCACTGTTTGCAGATGACATTATCCTCTACATAGAAAACCCTAAAGACCCCACCAGAAAATTACTAGAGCTAATCAATGACTATAGTAAAGTGGCAGGGTATAAAATTAATACACAGAAATCCCTTGCATTCCTATACAATGAGAAAGCAGAAAGAGAAATTAAGGAAACAATTCCATTCATCACTGCAATGAAAAGAATAAAATACTTGGGAATAAATCTACCTAAAGAAACAAAAGACCTATATATAGAAAACTATAAAACACTGATGAAAGAAATCAAAGATGACACTAATAGATGGAGAAATATACCATGTTCATGGATTGGAAGAATCAATATAGTGAAAATGAGTATAATACCCAAAGCAATCTATAGATTCAATGCAATCCCTATCAAGCTACCAACAGTATTTTTCAGAAAACTACAACAAATAATTTCACAGTTTGTATGGAAATACAAAAAATTTCAAATAGCCAAAGCAATCTTGAGAAAGAAGAATGGAACTGGAGGAATTAACCTGCCTGACTTCAGACTATGCTACAAAGCTACAGTCATTGAGACAGTATGGTACTGGCACAAAGACAGAAATATAGATCAATGGAACAAAAGAGAAAGCCTAGAGATAAATCCATGCACCTATGGACACCTTATCTTTGACAAAGGAGGCAAGAATATACAATGGAGAAAAGACAATCTCTTTAACAAGTGGTGTTGGGAAAACTGGTCAACCACTTGTAAAAGAATAAAACTTGAACACTTTCTAACACCATACACAAGAATAAACTCAAAATGGATTAAAGATCTAAATGTAAGACCAGAAAATATAAAACTCCTAGAGGAAAACTTAAGCAAAACACTCTCTGACATAAATCACAGCAGAATCCTCTATGACCCACCTCCCAGAGTAATGGAAGTAAAAGCAAAAATAAATAAATGGGACCTAATTAAAGTTAAAAGGTTTTGCACAACAAAGGAAACTATAAGCAAGGTGAAAAGACAGCCTTCAGAAAGGGAGAAAATAATAGCAAATGAAGCAACTGACAAATAATTAATCTCAAAAATATACAAGGAGCTCATGCAGCTCAATACCAGAAAAGTAAATGACCCAATCAAAAAATGGGCCAAATAACTAAACAGACATTTCTCCAAAGAAGACATACAGATGGCTAACAAACACATGAAAAGATGTTCAAAATCACTCATCATCAGAGAAATGCAAATCAAAACCACAATGAGGTACCATCTCATGCCAGTCAGAATGGCTGCTATCAAAAAATCTACCAACAGTAAATGCTGGAGAGGGTGTGGAGAAAAGGGGACCCTCTTACACTGTTGGTGGGAATGCAAACTAGTACAGCCACTGTTTAGAACAGTGTGGCAATTCCTTAAAAACCTGGAAATAGAACTGCCATACAACCCAGCAATCCCACTGCTGGGCATATGCACAGAAGAAACAGGAATTGAAAGAGACATGTGTACCCCATTGTTCATCACAGCACTTTACAATTGCTAGGATATGGAAGCAACTTAGACGTCCATCGGCAGGTGAATGGATAAGAAAGCTGTGGTACATATACACAATGGAGTAGTACTCAGCCATTAAAAAGAATGCATTTGAATCAGTTCTAATGAGATGGGTGAAACTGGAGTCTATTATACAGAGTGAAGTAAGTCAGAAAGAAAAACACCAATACAGTATCAGTTCAGTTGCTCAGTCGTGTCCGACTCTTTGCGACCCCATGAATCGCAGCACGCCAGGCCTTCCTGTCCATCACCAACTCCCGGAGTTCACTCAGACTCACATCCATTGAGTCAGTGATGCCATCCAGCCAACTCATCCTCTGTTGTCCCCTTCTCCTCCTGCCCCCAATCCCTCCCACCATCAGAGTCTTTTCCAATGAGTCAACTCTTCGCATGAGGTGGCCAAAGTACTGGAGTTTCAGTTTTAGCATCATTCCCTCCAAAGAAATCCCAGGGCTAATCTCCTTCAGAATGGACTGGTTGGATTTCCTTGCAGTGCAAGGGACTCTCAAGAGTCTTCTCCAACACCACAGTTCAAAAGCATCAATTCTTCGGCTCTCAGCCTCCTTCTCAGTCCAACTCTCACATCCATACATGACCACAGGAAAAACCATAGCCTTGACTAGATGGACCTTAGTATACAGTATACTAACGCTTATATATGGAATTTGGAAAGATGGTAATGATGACCCTATATGCGAGACAGCAAAAGAGACACAGATGTAAAGAACAGACTTTTGGATTCTGGGAGAAGGTGAGGGTGGGATGATGTGAGAGAATAGCATTGAAACATGTATATTATCCTATGTGAAACAGATCACCAGTCCGGGTTTGATGCATGAGGCAGGGCACTCAGGGCTGGTGCACTGGGATGACCCTGAGGGATGGGATGGGAGGGAGGTGGAAGGGGAGTTCAGGATGGGGAACACTTGTCCACCCATGGCGGATCCATGTCAATGTATGGCAAAAACCATTACAATATTGTAAAGTAATTAGCCTCTAATTAAAACAAGTAAATTAATTTACAAAAAAAAATAGAAAAACTAAAAAAAACATAAAGAAACAAGTATCAGAAGCAAACAGAAAGGTGGGGTGTTGGTGAAAGTAAGGATGGAACAGTGATGGCCATGATTTGAAAAATGTTGAAGCTGTTTGATGAGTTAGAGGGAGTTAGTTTACTGTAACTCTTTTTTATATTTGTTTGCTTTAAGCCTAAAAACAAAAAATGTTTATTTGAGTCACTGCTTAAGAGATGTTTATTTGAGTCACTGCTTAAGAGAGAGATGCAGTTGTGATCATTTTAAACACTTTAAAAAGCTTATATGGTTTTTGATAGGTCTTATTTATTATGTAAAGATATAACAAGAAAATTTATTGTCTATGATCGGTCAGTTCAAGAGCCAGCATTAGAAATTCTTTGATTCATGTCAATCATCATTTTATTTCCATAGATTTATTTATATATAAATGGACATTTCTTACAATATATAGATTTCCTATTTCTATTAATGTAATTTTTAAAATTAGACACAGGCCAGAGATATGTGTTATTTACACTCTAAGTCCATTGAGTCATATCCATCTCATGGACAGTGTTAAATATCGTGTCTGTTGGAGACTTTGGAATTATGCTTTGTAAGGGCCGTTATTTAAATATTTAATATTAACAATTCTCATTAAATGATAGAAATCATTGTGTAGATTTAGAGATGCGAGTCATTGTATATAGCACGTTAAAGCCGACACCACTGCAGTTACCTGCGTGCCAATTAGTTCTTTGCTCTTCTTGAACCGCCTGCATCAGGTCTATCTAAATGGGCACGATGCTTGTGTTTACCAAGATGTCTTTTGCTAATTAGATGTCAGAGGGCTGTCAAAAGTGCAGTTACTGAACATTACTATGGTGGTTAGAAAAAAGTAGCCCAACTGCCATGTAATTATCTCCGAGTCATAAGGGCATAAATATAAATTATTATATCCTTAGAGCTCAGAGGGGAGGTTTTGAATATAAATACCTTGAGAGTTTTAAGAGATATGGTGCATACATGATCATTCAGAGCTTCTGAATATTGAACATCGAGGTTTCACAGAGAATGAAGATAAATGGCACTGAACCTAATTGCAAAGTTTTGTGCTAAAATATTCAGGCAATTCGACTGCACAGATGCGAAACAAGGGAGGCAGCCTGTCCCAGCCCTGAGCAGCTGAGAGATCCTAACAAAGTGGCTTAATTTTTATTTATTTTTGGCAGCACCGGGTCTTCACTGCTGCGTGGGTTTCCTCTCATTGCAGTGCGTGGGCTCCTCGCTGCAGTTCCCTCTCTTGTTGTGGAGCATAGGGTCTGAGCACTCTTGCTTTAGTAACTGCAGCTCCTGGGCAGTAGAGCACATGCTCAATAGTTGTGGTGCAGGGGCTTAGCTGCTTCGTGGCACGTGGGATCTTCCTGGACCAGGGATGGAACTTGCATTTATTGGTGGATTCTTTACCATTGAGCCTCCAGGGAAGCCCTGTTTAATTTTCAGATGCCTCAGATTGCAACTCCTGAAGGGAGTGGTGAGGCTAACTCATAGTCTAATGCTTATTGATAGAATCTGATACATATTTTTATTTATCAGTAAAATGGTTTTTTACATTGAATATTGTTAATACATTAATCTTGACAATACCAAGGTATGGTAACAAATATGCCCATTTTATTATTAAAAATGGCTATTTGATCAATTAATGCATACTAATATGCTATTTTTTGTATTCTGTTTCTTCTGTGATTAAAAGAAACTCAGGGAAGATCAAGGTAATTCAATAGCCAAATGATTTAGCAAAGGTTAGCTAGATTGTGCCTGTGTGTGTGCCAAGTCACTTCAGTTGTATCTGACTCTTTGTGACCCCACGGACTGTTAAAAAACTTAATTGTTGAAAAAGTTAATTGACTTGTACTGGGCTCCATCAGATTTTCAAACATATAGGATGCTTCATGTTTTCTAATTAAAAGATTAAAAAAACTTTTTATTTTATATTGGACTATAGCTGATTAACAATGTTGTGATAGTTTCGGGTGAACAGGGACACACATGTATCCATTCTCCCCCAAGTTCCCTTTCCATCCAGGCTGCCACATAGCATTGAGCAGAGTTCCATCTGCTATACAGTAGGTCCTTGTTGGTTTTCCATTTTAAATATAGCAGTGTGTACATGTCCATCCCAAACTCGCTAAGTATCCCTTCCTCCCGTCCTTCCCCCCAGCAATCATAAGTTCGTTTCTTAAGTCTGAGTCTCTTTCTGTTTTGTTAAGTTTCATTTGTATCATTTCTTTTTAGATTCCATTTATTAACATGAGGGGTGTCATATGATATTTCTTCTCTGTCTGATTTACTTCACTAAGCATGAGACTCTCTAGGTCCATCCATGTTGCTGCAAATGACATTATTTCATTCTTTTTAATGGCTGAGTAATATTTAATTAAATTAAAAAATTTTGGGGGGGCTGCACTGTGGGGCATGCGAGATCTTAGTTCCTTGACCAGGGATTGTACTCGGGACTCCTGCCCTGGAAGCATGGAATCTTAACCACTGGGACCACCAGAAGGTCCTAAGATGCTTTACTTCAAGATGTAGGGAAAGTTCAACTGCAGAGCTAGAATTTGTGCTTTTTCCTCAAGGCTCATACTGCAGCACTGTTTGACAAGAATGCTGCAGCAGCCTGATTGCCTCATGTGGCCTTTGATGTCAATGGAGGCTCTGCCTTTCAAACATGAGCATGTCATTGAGAGTCTTTGTGGGAGGGGTTGGGCCTGCAGAAGAGGCATGGTGTGTGGAAGCACTAATGATGTCTTTCAGAAATTGCTAGCCAAATTTTGTGCTTCCAGAGCAGCATGAAAGAAATATTTTTGTTTATAGAAGAGCGCCTGTGCTTTCAAGTTAAAAGTATTGCTCTGTCAGAAGCATTTGCTCTTCTAAAGCTTCTACATTATTAATAAAAAATGTGTTGCAGTGTGACTCAGTGCTTATGAAAGTGTCTCCATGCACACGTTTAGAGATAATCTTCATTCTAACTTAAAATTCCTTGCAGAGATTCCTTACTTTGTTTTGCCTTCCTTTCTATGCTCTTTGCTGCTCATCTTTTGGCTGTTGTTCAGTTCTTCAGCAGACTTCCCCAGAAGGTGATTGGGGAGCATAGAAGAGGGAGAAACAGAGCAATGTATTGGACATTTCTGCTAAAACAGTTTTAATGAAGTATAATGCTGAAATTGACCACAGTTAGGTCTGTTAATTACTTTCACATTTCACTTACTGTACAGCCAACAGTCACTTAATTATATTAATTTCCCTTTAGTTAAATAGATTTATTAAAAAAATGCTTTAATCAACCTAAACAGCATATTAAAAAGCAGAGACATTGCTTTGCCAACAAAGGTCCATTTGATCAAAGCTACGGTTTTTCTAGTAGTCATGTATGGATGTGAGAGTTGGACTATAAAGAAAGCTGAGCACCAAATAATTGATGCTTTTGAACTGTGGTATTGGAGAAGACTCTTGAGAGTCCCTTGGACTGCAAGGAAATCCAACCAGTCCATCCTAAAAGAGATCAGTCCTGAATATTCATTAGAAGGACTGATGCTGAAGCTGAAACTCCAATACTTTGGCCACCTGATGTGAAGAGCTGACTCATTGGAAAAGACTCCAATGCTGGGAAAAATTGAAGGTGAAAAGATAAGGGGATGACAGAGGATGAGATGGTTGGATGGCATCACTGACTCTATGGACTTGAGTTTGGGCAAGCTTTTGGAGTTGGTGATGGACAGGGAAGCCTGGTGTGCTGCAGTCCATGGGGTCACAAAGAGCTAGACACGACTGAGCGACTGGCACTACTGCTACTTTATTTCATAAGTCTTAAGTTCTGATGAATAGGCTATGAATTATAGCTTTAATAACACTCATGGTTTAACTCTATGAAATGATTTTATTATGTTGTGACATAAAAAGATAACTGTTCTGATGACTGAAAGGGTGTAAGTGTCAAAAATAAATGGTACATCAATACTGTTTAATTTTTGTGGTGAAAACATCTCAGATTTACCCTCTTAACAACTTTGAAGTGTACGGAGCAGTATTATTAATTATAGTCACCGTGCTGTACATCAGGTCACCTGAACTTACTTGTCTTATAAATGGAAGCTTGTAATCTTTGACTCGCATCTCCCCATTTTCCCCACCCTCAGCCCCTGGTGACTACCATTCTATTATGTTCCTATGAGTTTGACTTTTTCAGAAAACACATACAATTTATTTAGTATTTGTTTTTCTCTGCCTGACTTTTTCATTTAACAATGCCCTCAAGATCTATACAATATTGTCACAGATGGCAGACTTTCCTTTATATACCTATATATATGTGTGTGTGTGTGTGTGTGTGTGTGTGTGTGTGTGTGTGTATGTATGTATGTTAGTCTCTCAGTTGTGTCTGGCTCCTTGTGACCCCATGGGCTGTAGCCTGCCAGGCTCCACTGTCCATGGACTTCTCCAGGCAAGAATCCTGGAGTGGGTAGACATTCCCTTCTCCAGGGAATCTTCCCGACTTGGTGATTGAACCCAGATCTCCCCAGGTCTCCTGCATTGCAGCAGATTCTTTACCATCTGAGCTACCAGGGGATTGTATTCCATTGTATGTGCGCACCATATCTTCTTTACCCATTCTTCTTCTCAGCTATTGTTAGTAATGCTGCAATGAACATGGGAGTGCAAGTATCTCTTTGTGACTGTGATTTAATTTCCTTGATATATACCCAGAAGTGGGATCTGGATCATATAGTAGTTGTCTTTTTAATTTTTGAGGGACTTTCATACTGTTTTCCAGAATGCTATGCTTAATCACTCAGTCATGTCTGACTCCGCAATACCATGGACGGCAGACCACCAGGCTCCTCTGTCCATGGGATTCTCCAGGCAAGAATACTGGAGTGGGTTGCCATGCCCTCCTCCAGGGGATCTTCCCAACCCAGGGATTGAACTCAGATCTCCTGCATGGCAGGTGGGTTCTTGACTGACTGAGCCACCAGGGAAGCCCAGGAATACTGGAGTGGGTAGCCACAGTGGCTGCACCAGTTTACAGTCCTACTAACAGGGCAAAAGGATTCAATATGTCCTTATTGATTTTCTGTCTGGATGATCTATTCATGCCTGTAAGTAGGGGTACTGAAGTTACCTACTATTATAGTATGGTCTCTCTCCTCAGATTTGTTTTTATTTGCTTAATATTTTAGGTCCTCCAGTGTTGAGTGCATAGATACACTGTTATATATATACATTAAATGATTATCTTTTTGATTAATTGATCCCTTTTTCATTCTCTTATGACCTTCTTTGTCTCTTGTTACCATTTTTGGCTTAAAGTCTATTTTGTGCGATATAGAATAGCTATCCCTTCTTTCTTTTATCTTCTACCTGCATGGAATATCTTTTTTAAAATTTAAATTTATTTATTTTAATTGGAGGCTAATCTCTTCGTTTTGAGTCTATGTGTGTCCTTAAAGCTGAAGTGAGTATCTTATAGGAAACATGTCGTTGGGTCATGGTGTTTGTTTTTTTTTTTTTTTAATATAGTGTTGCTTTTTAATTATCTAGTTAATTAATTTTTTATTTTTGGCTGTGCTGGGTCTTCATCACTGCGCAGACTTTTCTCTTGTTGCTGGGGTTGGGGGTCTACCCTCTAGCTGCGGTGTGCAGGCTTCCCACGGCGGTGGCTTCTCTTGTTGTGGAGCACAGGCTCTGAGGCTAGAAGGCTTCAGTAGTTGGGGCTCCTGGACTCTGGAGCACAGGCTCAGTAGTTGTGGGGCATGGGCTTTAATGCTCCGTGACATGCGGGATCTTCTAGGACCAGGGATCAAACCTGTGTCTCCTGCATTGGCAGGTGGATTCTTTGCTACTGAGCCACCAAGGAGGCCCTGGATCTTGTTTTTTAAATTAATATAGCTACTCTATGTCTTTTGATTAGAAAACTCAATCCACTTACATTTAAAGTAATTGTCGATAGACAAGGACTTACTAAAGCCTTCGTAGGTTGCTCAGTGGTAAAGAATCCAGCTGCCAGTGCAGCAGGAGCAGGAGGCGTGGATTTGATCCCGGGTTGGGAAGATCCCCTGAAGGAGGAAATGGCAACCCACTCCAGTGTTCTTGCCTGGAGAATCCCATGCACAAGGAGCCCGGTGGGCCACAGTCCCTGGGGTTGCAAAGAGTCAGACACGATTGAGTGACTACTCACTTTTCTTCCCCCCACTTTTAATTTTTTTATGTCGCAGTTCAGCTCTTTTGTACTGTGTTGATTAACAAATTACTTTCAGTGTAAATTTTCAAATTTTTGTCCTTTAACTTTTATAAAAGTTAACTAGAGGTAAGTGGTAAATACTCTACCATATTACAGTATTAGAGTATTCTGAATCTGAGTATATACTCACCTTTGCCAGTGTGTTGCCTTTTTTTTAACGTAAGTTTTTATGTTACCTTTCATTTCACGTTGATGGACACCTTTCAGCATTTATTGAAAGACAGGCCTAGTGGCAATGAATTCCCTGAGCTTTTGTTTGCCTGGGAAAGTGTTCATCTCACCTCATTTCTGAAGGACTGCTTTGCTGGATGAAGTACTCTTGATTGGCTATTTTTTTCTTTCAGCACTTTGAATATATCATTCCACAGTCTCCTGGCTTGTGAGATTTCTGCTGAGAAATCCACAGGTAAAATTATGGGGTTCCCTTGTAAATTACAAGCTCTCTTTTTCTTGCTGCTTTTAAGATTTTCTCTTTGATTTTTTACCTATTTATTATATGCAATATGTCTTGGAGAGAATTTCTGTAAGTTGATTTTGTCAGATGGCCTATGAGCATCATGAACTTGGATGTTCAACTCTCACCTGATTTGGGATGTCCTCCGCCATTATTTCTCTTAAGTAGCTTTCTGCCCTCTTCTCGCTGTCTTCGGTTTCTGAAACTCCAATAATTTACATATTTGTTCTTTTGATGATGTCCCATAGGTCATGTAGAATTTCTTCACTCTTTCATTCATTTTTCTCTGTCTTCCTCTGACTGGATGATTTCAAAATTCCTGTCCTCAGCCTCACAGATTCTTTCTTCTGCTTCATGGGTTCTGCTCTTGGTTCTCTTTATTGCATTTTCACTGCATTAATTGTATTCTTCAGCTCCACTTTTTTCTCTGTGTGTGTGATTTCTGTCTCTTTGTTAAACTTCTTGTGTTATTAGTGTAGTCTTTTCCTGACTTCATTAAATTGTCTTTTTGCGTTTTGTTAGTTTGTTTTTGTAGTCATGGAGTTTCCTCGAAACACCTAGTCTGCATTTTTTATTGAGTAAATCACACATCTCCATGTTTCCGTCTTCAGTTCCGAGAAGGTAATTGGGGTCTTTTTATGGTGTTATGTTACCTTGATTTTTTAATATTCTGTGATGTTTTGCATTGCTATCTTTGCATTTGAAGCAGCAGTCACCTTTTCAAGTCTTTACTAACTACCTTTGTGAGAAAGTTAGCTTCTGTTAACTTTGCTAGAGAGTCTGTGGCTGTCTTGGACCTTCTTTGGGCACACCTTCTCCATCTTCTTGCTCCCATTTGTGGCAGAATTATTCAGCTTGTTTGCCTTCTTTGGATCTTGGAACACGCCAGCTTGAGTTGTGAGAGCCTCTTCTTGTTTTTCAGAGAGGATGCTAAAGCCCGAGTGAGTACTCTTTCTCTGGTCAGAAGATTCGGATGCTTTTATCTGTGTGCTCACTGGCCACCTGTTCTCGCTGCCTCCAACATGAGGAGTGTGCAGAGGGAGCTGGCCACAGGGTGTGGTGGATCTGTGGGTAAGGCATTCCATTGCTTCCCAGACTGACCTCTTGATTGAATCCAGAGTGTATTAATAGATAGTGGGGTCTGTACTCCTTTAATGTCTCCTGAGAGTCCTGTCTGACCTCTTCCTACCTCGTTGGATCCCATCCTGGAGTTCAGGTTCAGTTCTCTGGATGGGGAAGGAAGGACTGGAGCCCCGCTGGGAGTATTGCATACGCCTGAAGGAGCCAGGTTCTCACTCACACCTGCCCTTCCTCCTGTGGGAGAAACTATGGCCAGAGGAAGACCTCTGTAGTCTCTAAGCTGTGCTACATTTGGGGAGGGGCGACATGGAAAAAAGTCGGACTGGCCCTGTTACACACTCCAGTGCATACAAATAAAGTTTTTTGCTCCAGTGGTGTGCTGGAAATTCTCTGGAAACCTAGTCCTCCATGCAAACTCTCTTCCGTGAATGATTCTAAGCCACTGTGCTCCAGGGATTCCTGGACCATGGCCAAGAGGGGCTGGAGTCAATATATGGATCATTGCTGGGTCTGTAGCTGGGGCTGAGGTCCATGTGCTTGTTACCAGCTGTAATTCCTTCCAGGCCCCTTGTAACTCCTGTGGGTCTCACAGACCCCTCAAAAGCATTTTACCTGTGGAAGGATGCCAAGTTTTTGTTGTTGGAGGAGAACAGAAACAATATTGGCATCATTCTCTGGAATATTAGCAAAGTTTTAATATCCATGGAGTGAAGTTATCAACAGTGTGGCCAAGAGATTTTAGGTAGATCAGTTTCAAAGGTATGAGCATATAATTGGAATTTCAAGATTTCTCAGAAATGGTGTTTTAATAGAAAATTTGAGATTTTGGAGGAAGGCAGGTATGCGCTGTCCTTTGAAAAGCAGCGACGGCTTGACAAATGTAGATTTTTATTATTACTGACATTTTGAGAAAACATCTGCAACAGAGAATCCTCCAGTTGTGAAAAATGTCAGAAGTTTTGTGTGCTCCCAGTCCTTTTGTCACAGAACATTATTAGATTTTCTGCTTAGAAAGTGTTTTTGGCTGAAATAGCTAAATTCTGTCTTCATGCAGACACACTGGAAAAGTGGCAGGTAGTTGTCAACCCCCTTTTTGAAAATATGTATTTATATAGGGATATTCACAGTAATCTAGTAACTGTAGTGACATCAGAGACAAAAATAATTTAATTGATTATAACTTCTCAAAAGTATATTTGCAATTTTATTTGTACAGCTTTTTGTCTGAAAACTAATGGGCAAATACGTGGAGAACAAAATTAGTGAAATGAAATTTATAGACGGATAAATACAAATATTAAGGGTCACTTTGCATTTTCAGGTAGCTGTTCTATGAATGTGCTTACATGTGTGTGCATGCTTAGCTGTGTCTGACTCTTTGCGACCCCATGGACTGTAGCCCACCAGGTTCTTCTGTCCATGGGATTTCCTAAACAAGAATACTGGAGTGTGTGTCCATTTCCTCCTCCAGGGGATCATCCCCACCAGGGATTGAACCCTTGTCTCTTGCATTGGCAGGCAGATTCTTTACCACTAAGCCACCTGAAAAACAGTCAGAAGGTAACCTTAGTAAGTGTTTAATCTAATAGCCTATTGACATATTTAAAATATAAAACAGTACACATTTTCCAGTATTGTTTCCTTTCCTCCAAGAGAAACTTCTTAGTCCCTCACTATTTCAGATCAGATTTACAACCTGCCTTTTGTGCCAGTTGGTGCATTTGTGTTTTGTTTGAGTCTCCCTGTCTTGCTGTGTCAGGTGGAAGGTCCCGAGGGATGTGAGTTACAGCCTTGAGGGCCTCAGGTTCCCTTTGCTCTCACTTAGTGCTCGGTAAATGTTACTGTTCAACTGACTCCTCATTAATGAAATGTAATTAATGGAAAGTGGATAAAGACCATCCATACTGGTAGAATGTGACTTCTAAATGGTTTTGACCTCTGGAGAAAGGACAAATTAAATCTTGTTTGTTTTTTTGACTATTCTAATCTCAGCATAGTTATACCCATTAGACCTGATAGGATGCTAGAAAATTTCACTGCTTACAGAGCTTCTCAACTGTAATTAGGGCCCGTGTAGTGTTGTCTTTTCATAGACGTGTCTTAGTATTGAACAATCTGGTTAAAACAATTGAAACACTTCACAAAAGGGCTTATTGCTCCCAGGAAATATTTGCATCCAAAAAGGCAAACTTCTAAAGACAAATCAAACTTCTGTAGCACCAAGAACTAGAATGATACACAAGGCATACCTACTGCATAGTCTATAAGTATTAGCTAATATATGCATAACTGATTCAAAGGAGAAATGGCCTTCCAGAGAAGCAAAACCCAATACATCTCCCCAAATCAAAACTCGGATTTCAGAAGAGCCTTTTAGAGAGGAGCAACAGTTTACACTTCACTGAGAGGATAAAGGAGAAAAATCTGACTTTTCAATAAATGCATGAAAAGCATTTGACAAAATCTAACACTTTTTCGTGATAAAAGCAGTCAGAAGAGTTGGGTTAGAAGGGAATTTCTTCAGTTGGATAAAGGGAAGGTATACATAACAATAGTAACATCATCATAAATGTTAAAATATTGATTCATTATCAACTAAGACTGAGTACATTTACTCTTGTAACTTTTGCTTAACATTGTACTGGAGGTCCTAGCCAGTGAAATTAAGAAGGAAAAAGAAATAAAAGGCATTAGTATTAGAAAGGAAGAAATAAAAATATTTTTATTTGTAGATGACATGATTATTTCCATAAAAAGTTGAAATAAAATGAAGGAACTCAGGTCATGGAGCCAGGAGAAAAGTCTTGCTGGGTCCCCTGGAGTGTGATGGAAGGAGCAGCTTCCCCAGGGCACTCTGGTCCCCTGTGTGGTCCCCACCTATGTGGAGAGCTCCGGCACCTGAACTTGACCTTGGCATCTGCTCTGGAGCTCCTTGCCACCAGCGCTGGTGCTCTTCCCCTGGAACCGCCGCAGGAGTTGGGGCTCATTTGCCGCAGTGGTGTGGGTGCAGCCCAGGTGCATCTGGCTTCGTGGTTGGGGCAGAGAGGAGGCATAGTGTGCGAGGGGAGGGGGGTTTTATGGCTACACTTTCTGCAGGCAACTCTGAACCTTTCTTTTCACACGGAGTCTTCCCCCATTCATGGTAGAAATACATTTATTAGGGGTATTCATGTTGTTGTGTGGTTGTTTAGTTGCTCAATTGTGCCTGACTCTTTTGCAACCCCATGGACTGTAACCCACCAGGTTCCTCTTTTCATGAGATTGTTCACACAAGAGTACTGGAGGAGGTTGCCGTTTCCTTCTCCAGGGCATCTTCCCAACCCAGGGATCGAACCCCTGTCTCCTGCTTGGCAGGTGGATTCTTTACCACTGAGCCAGCTGGGAACCCTGGTATTTGCATTAGCCATTGAACAACTAACTGCTCTGATAAGGCTGAGGATCCTGAAAAGTAGAGCTTCATCCTTATTTTGAAATAGTCAATATGGAGAAGTTCAATGTGGTTTAAAATCCTTTCTTCTTGCAAGAAATTTCAGTATGACCCTTGTCACTGGAAGAAATAGAAGTTCTGTACATTCTTAAAATGTAGTACCAACTATTGTACATTTTTGAATTTTTGAAAAAGTAGCTTTGCATTTTTACCACCCATTTTTGTCTGAGCTAAAGTTTCTGGTCAAAGATGACTGTCAAGAATTTGAAGAGATCCTCATTAAAAGGTCTTGTTCAGAAAGTGCATACAGATATTTTACACATCAAAGATGATGCTTAAATGGAATATAAATTGAAAGGAGCCTCAATATTTTCATTTATATGGTTGAAAAATATTTGGAAATCTTATACATACTTTATATTTAACATCTTCCCCCAAACTTCTGTAATACATACTAATTTCCTGTTATCACTGTATAATGAGAAAATGTAATGAAGTTCTGAGGGTTTCCCAGGTGGCTGGCAAAGTGGTAAAGAATCCACCTGCAATGCAAATACCCAGGTTTGATCCCTGAGCCAGGAAGAGCAATTGGAAAAGGAAATGGCAACTCACTCCAGTGTTCTTGGCTGGAAAATTCCATGGACAGAGGAGCCAGGTGGGCTACAGTCCATGGGGTTGCAAAGAATCAGACACAACTTGGCAAGTAAACAATAGCAACGAACAATGAAGTTCTGAACCAAGGATGAACCAGACTCCATATAGATGCCCCTGAATTTGTCCAGTTTACCTGAGTGTACCAAATGAATGTTTCCATTTTCTCAATATATCATGATGTAAAGATGTGAAGAAGCAGGGGTGCGTGCATGCTAAGTCGCTTCAGTCGTGTTTGACTCTTTGTGACCCCATGGACTGTAGTCTGCCAGGCTCCTCTGTCCACGGGATTCTCCAGGCAGGGATACTGGAGTGGGTTGCCATGCCCTCCTCCAGGGGATCTTCCCGACCCAGGGGTCAAACCTGAGTCTCTTTTGTCTCCTGCATTGGCAGGCAGGTTCTTTACTACTAGTGCCACCTGGGAAGTCCATGAAGAAGCATACATTAAAATATATGACTATACAGATTTTTTTCAAGTATATATTGGACATTCAAAATCTGTCTACCTAATAGAGCGAAAAAGGAAGAAAATAATAAATGTAAGAAGAGAAAATAACGGAAAGTGAAGACACAGTGTTGGAGAATGTGACAGGCAGCCTGGTCCCCAAAGATGCCCATGCCCTAAGTCCTGGGATATGTTACCTTGTTCTGCAGGGACTTTGAAGATATTATTAAGGGTTACAGACCTTGAAATAGGGAGATTATCCTGGACTGTCTGAGTGGGTCCAATCTAATCACACAAGCCTTTAAAAGCAGAAGAATTTATCTGGCTGGAATGAGAGAGAGGCGGTGGAAGGAGAATTCAGATTTGAATGGTGAGAAGGGCCCAGCCCACTCTCACTGGATGAGGGTCCCCAGGGAACAGGAGTAGAGAGCATCTCCCAGCCGAGAGCCAGCAAGAAGACAGGCCCTCTGTCCTGTGACTGCAAGTGGCTGAGTTCTGCCAACGAAACTGCATGAGCCTGGAAGTGGGTTCTTCCCCTGGAATCTCCAGAAATGTACACAGCCTGGCTGATTGATTCTGATATTTACTTTGCCAGTGAGTTCATGGATTGAGTGGTTCAGCTTTTTTTTTGAATTATTTATTTACCTATCTGTTTTTGGCTGTGCTGGGTCTTTGCTGCTGCGTGGGGGTTTCTCTAGTTGCAGTGAGCAGGGGCTACCCTTTGCTGTAGCGTGGGGGTTTCTCTTTCTGTTGGCTTCTCTTGTTGCTGAGCACAAACCTAGGGTGCATGGTCTTTAGTAGCTGCGGCTCCCGGGCTCTAGAGCAACAGGCTCAGTAGTTGTGGTGTGTGAACTCAGTTGCTCCAAGGCGTGTGGGATCCTCCCAGACGAGGGACCACACTCGTGTCTCCTGCAGTGGCAGATGGATTCTTTACCACAGAGCCACCAGGGAAGCCCTGAGTGGTTTATCTTTTCTTCACTGATCTGTAGATATGCCTGGTTCTGGACTTGCCTACTTCGTCTAGGGGATATCTGTGAATTCAGGTCAGTGAATGTTCCCAGGCTTTCTGCCATCTGGACACATAGCAGAATCGCAGCTTCTAGTCCCTTTGGTGGAACAAGTCTGTGGGATTAGTTTCGTCTGATGAATTAGGAGCAGACGTGACCATTTAGCTGCTGGTGAGAAACCACCCAGGGCCAGCAATGTTCCCGACAGTGACTGCTTGGAATCGGGGTTCCAGAATAAAGACAATGAAGAGCACAACACTCCGCAAACACATGAAAGACGTGCAGCTTGTACAGGAAATAAAGCTTTTGAGATTTTGGGGTCTCTTCTGTTCTGTTCTTTCCTGTATATTTGAAATAGTTCATTTGTTGTTGTTCAGTTGCTGAGTTGTATCTGACTCTTTGTGACCCATGGACTGCAGCACACCAGCCTTCCCTGTCCTTCACCATCTGCTGGAGTTTGCTCAAACTCATGTCCATTGAGTCGATGATGCCATCCAACCATCTCATCCTCTGTCATCCCCTTCTCCTGCCCTCAATCTTTCCAAGCATCAGGGTCTTTTCCAGCGAGTCAGTTCTTCACATCACGTGGCCAGAGTATTGGAGCTTCAGCTTCAGCATCAGTCCTTCCAGTGAATATTCACAGTTGATTTCCTTTAGGATGGACTGGTTTGATCTCCTTAAAACAAAAGAACTTCACATAAAAGAGTATAGGAAAGGACAGCACTGAATGGTGTCTTGTGGGATTTTGCCTCTTCTGGGCAGCCTTCCACCTGAGAGTGGCCAGGAGGCAGGTGCATGGTGGAACTGAGCTCAGCATAAGACAATATATGAAAGTCCAATGGGCCGACCTTCGAGGCCAAGGATGCCAGCAATCCCCATGGAGCTCTATGGCCACGAAGGGAGCGCGTGCCTGGAGACACTGACCTCGGAATCAGAGGGAGTCAGTACTAGAGAGAGTCATCAGCACTCGGTCTGGGTCCCGGGCACTGATGGGCAAGTGCTGTTCTTCAGTTTCTTAGAGAATTAGAGAAGCAAAGCCATATTTGTCTAAAGAAAGCAAGTTAGAAACTAGGATGCAAAGAAACAAGACCGGGAATCCATTCGCAGATCTGGGTCAGAAGCCAAATGGCAGAGACCCGTGTAGTGGGTTGAACAGTCTCCCGCCCACGTTTGCATCCACTCAGAACCCAGAGTGTGATCTCACTTGGAAATAGAGTCTTTGCAGGTAGAATAAGTGAGCTGGTACATACTGGATAGCGGTGAGAGTCCTAAATCCGAAGAAGGCCACGTGATGACACAAGGTCAGAGGGAACTCACTTACATGGCTTTTTAAAAAAGTTATACACACTGGTGCTGTTGTAAAAATAATGGCGCAGCACTTGTAATTTTCTTTAATCAGAAGAGTAAGCCCCGTGTTTCTGGGAGGGAGACCAGGTATCTGCAGACCCTGCTCTGGTGTCAGGACCCGTGGAGGGCTGGGTCTCATGACCAAGCAAGGAGGACGGCTCGGGCCTGGAAACGGGGGGGCTGCCTCCGTGGCCTCCGTGGGCTGGGTCAGTAGAGGCTGGAGGGAGGTGGCCACAAGCCAAGGATCCCAAGGATTTTTCTCGACCCCCAGGCACTCTCTAGTGCCTTCTGAGAGAGAGCATGACTCTGCCCACACCTTTATTTTGGACTCTGAGCCTCCAGGAGTGTCAGGGAATATATTTCTGTGGCCTTTGGTCATCCAGTTCATGGTGTTTTGTTATGGCAACCAGAGGAAATTAATCCTACTTGGACTCAGTGGGAAAACGAAGTAGGAATTACATATACTTATAAGATTTTTTTTTGATATGGACACTTTTTAAAGTCTTTATCGAATTTGTTACAGTACTGCTTCTTTTTTTTTTTTTTTTGTCATCCACGAGGCATATTGAATCTTAGCTCCTTGACCAGGGAATGAACCTCCACATCCTGCATTTGGAAGGCAAGGTCTTAACCACTGGGCTGCTAGGGAAGCTCTGAAGTAGGACTTCTATTAAGTGACAAGACACTCGCCCAACCCTTGTATTAATATTTCCCTCCAAGGGGTCTAGTCAGTCCCAGAAGCTACAGTAGGAATGAGGCAGAGGGTTGGGGTTAAGTAAATCCAGTTGTGGAAGCTTTAGGAACTTGGAGCCAAGGAATCACACAAGTTCTAACACTCCTGCCTGTACCCACCCTGATCCACTAAAGAATGAAATGCACAAATGATTGTCATTGTTTATTGGCTCCCACACTGCTCTCAATCCCCATCCCTCATCAGGAGCAGAAGTTCTCTGATGTGCTTCTGTGAACACTGTCAGTCTGAGCACAGGGTTCTTGGCATGCTGAAGAGTTAACTTCCAGAGAGGGTTGGACCATAAAGAAGGCTGAGCATCAAAGAATTGATGTTTTAAAACTGTGGTGCTTGAGATGACTCTTGAGAGTCCCTTGGACAGCAAGGAGATCAAAACAGTCCATCCTAAAGGAAATCAAATATTCATGGGAAGGACTGATGCTGAAGCTGCAATACTTTGGCTACCTGATGTGAAGAGCCAACTCATTGGAAAAGACCCTGATGCTGGAAAAAATAGAGGGTAGTAGAAGAAGGGAACGACAGAGGATGAGATGGTTGGATGGCATCACTGACTCAATGGACCTGAGTTTGAGCAAATTCTGGGAGATGGTGAAGGACACAGAAGCCTGGTGTGCTGCAGTCCATGGTGTCGAACAGAGTCGGGCACGACCAAGCGACTGAACGACAACAACAATAGCATCAACAAATCACCGAGGAGCAATTTCTGAGCTTTCCTTTCATTCTGCATGAAATTGAAATGCCTTCACCATCCTAAGTGGTACAAGAACCTGCAGTTTCCTTTAAACTATTAATGATTGTGAAAATTACCATTTGTTCTTCTTCTGTCCCCTAAGGAACACCAAATGGTACTCTGAATGTCATTAATATAATATGCAGATGATTTCTCTGGCGCCTCTTCTCAGTTTGGGGTAACCTTGTCAATCAGCCTGTTGGCACTAGTGAGGGATCTGATGAAAGCACGCCCAGCTGCGGAAAAGGTCACTCAAGTCCTCGACCTCCCCTTCCTGGCTTGGGCCTACATGACTGCATTTGATGGAAAAGGAGAAAGTTTTGATTGACATTTATCTGAAGTCATCTGAGTGCTAATTAAGGACTGCACAGAGATCTTATTGGGATATTTCCTCAAACGCAAATAAAGAGCAACCATCCTTTTCAACTCAGCTGTCTGAATACTTAAAGGTTATTATAGAGATGTAATTTCAGAGTGTTCTTGAGGTGGAGGTGAGGACGGATGCTAGATCGTACAGTTTTGCATAACCACCTTATTTCATTTTTAGACACATTATTTCAGCATGTCAGGAAACATTACTATATGACTGTATTTTTGAACACTGATGTTCCCTTAGCATCCCTGTGTTCTGAGAAACTTTCCATCTAAGTTAAAAAAGAAGTGGAGTTTTATTTTAACTATGTAAGTAGGTGGAGAGACAGGAAAATTTTCTTTAATTGACACTGAAGAATTCCTAACAGTAGAAATGAGAGAAACACGAGAAAGAATGGGGCATTTAGATAAAATTTTGTTAGAAACATAGACAGTTTTTTTTACTGAAATGTAGTTGACGTACAATGTTGTGTTAGTTTCAGGTGGAAAGGGATTCAGTTTTATATATACATACATGCAGCTCTACTCTTTTTCAGATTCTTTTCCAGGATAAGTTATTACAAGCTGTTGAATATAGTTCCCTGTGCTACACAGTAGGTCCTTGTTGTTTATCTATTTCATATATAGTAGTGTGTATCTCAGAGAAGGCAATGGCAACCCACTCCAGTGTTCTTGCCTGGAGAATCCCAGGGATGGGGGAGCCTGGTGGGCTGCCATCTCTGGGGTAGCACAGAGTCAGACACGACTGAAGCAACTTAGCAGCAGCGGCAGCAGTGTGTATCTGTTAATCCTAAACTCCTAATTTACCCCTCCCACCTTGTTTACCCTTTGGTAACTGTAAGGTAAGTTTGTTTTCCATGTGTATGAGTCAATTTCTTTTAAATAAGTTCATTGGTATGATTTTTTAGATTCTGCATAGAAGTGATATCATTTGATATTTGTCTTTCGCTGATTGACTTCACTTTAGTGTGATAATCTCTAGGTCCATCCATGTTGCTGCAAGTGACACGATTTCATTCTTCTCATGGCTGAGTAGTATTCCGTTGTATATTTGGACCACATCTTTATCCATTCATCTGTCAGTGGACACTGAGGTTGCTTCCATGTCTTGCCTATTGTGGCTAGTGCTGCTGTGAACACTGGAGTGCATGTTTCTTTTCTAATTAAAATTTTTGGTAGTTTTCTTCAGCAAGAATTATTATGAGTAGGAAATTTCCCAAGAGGAGGACCCTTGCCATTATGAGGCCACCATCACCCTAATACCAAAACCTGACAAAGATACCACAAAAAAAGAAAACTATAGGCCAATATCACTCATGAACATAGATGCAAAAATTCTCAACAAAATTCTAGCAATCAGAATCCAACAACACATTAAAAAGATCATACACCATGACCAAGTGGGCTTTATCCCAGGGATGCAAGGATTCTTCAATATCCGCAAATCAATCAATGTAATTCACCACATTAACAAATTGAAAAATAAAAGCCATGATTATCTCAATAGATGCAGAGAAGGCCTTTGACAAAATTCAACATCCATTTATGATAAAAACTCTCCAGAAAGCAGGAATAGAAGGAACATACCTCAACATAATAAAAAGCTATCTATGACAAACCCACAGCAAACATTATCCTCAATGGTGAAAAATTGAAAGCATTTCCCCTAAAGTCAGGAACAAGACAAGGGTGCCCACTTTCACTGCTACTATTCAACATAGTTCTGGAAGTTTTGGCCACAGCAATCAGAGCAGAAAAAGAAATAAAAGGAATCCAAATTGGAAAAGAAGAAGTAAAACTTTCACTGTTTACAGATGACATGATCCTCTACATAGAAAATCCTAAAGACTCTACCAGAAAATTACTAAGAGTTAATCAATGAATATAATAAAGTTGCAGGATATAAAATCAATACTCAGAAATCCCTTGCATTCCTATACACCAATAATGAGATAGTAGAAAAAGAAATTAAGGAAACAATTCCATTCACCATTGCAACGAAAAGAATAAAATTCTTAGAAGTATACCTACCTAAAGAAACTAAAGACCTATATATCGAAAACTATAAAACACTGGTGAAAGAAATCAAAGAGGACACCAATAGATGGAGAAATATACCATGTTCATGGATCAGAGGAATCAATATAGTGAAAATGAGTATACTACCCAAAGCAATCTACAGATTCAATGCAATCCCTATCAAGCCACCAGCGGTATTTTTCACAGAGCGAGAACAAATAATTTCAAGATTTGTATGGAAATACAAAAAACCTCAAATAGCCAAAGCAATCTTGAGAAAGAAGAATGGAACTGGAGGAATCAACCTGCCTGACTTCAGGCTCTACTACAAAGCCACAGTCATTAAGACAGTATGGTACTGGCACAAAGTCAGAAATATAGATCAATGGAACAAAATAGAAAGCCCAGAGATAAATCCACACACATATGGACACCTTATCTTCGACAAAAGAGGCAAGAATATACAATGGAGTAAAGACAATTTCTTTAACAAGTGGTGCTGAGAAAACTGGTCAACCACTTGTAAAAGAATGAAACTAGATCACTTTCTAACACCACACACAAAAACAAACTCAAAATGGATTAAAGATCTAAATGTAAGACCAGAAGCTATAAAGCTCCTAGAGGAGAACATAGGCAAAACACTCTCCAACATAAATCACAGCAGGATCCTCTATGATCCACCTCCCAGAATACTGGAAATAAAAGCAAAATAAACAAATGGGACCTAAGTAAAATTAAAAGCTTCTGCACAACAAAGGAAAATATAAGCAAGGTGAAAAGACAGCCTTCTGAATGGGAGAAAATAATAGCAAATGAAGCAACTGACAAACAACTAATCTCAAAAATATACAAGCAACTTATGCAGCTCAATTCCAGAAAAATAAATGACCCAATCAAATAATGGGCCAAAGAACTAAATAGGCATTTCTCCAAAGAAGACATATGGATGGCTAACAAACACATGAAAAGATGCTCAACATCACTCATTATTAGAGAAATGCAAATCAAGACCACAATGAGGTACCATTTCACATCAGTCAGAATGGCTGCGATCCAAAAGTCTACAAGCAATAAATGCTGGAGAGGGTGTGGAGAAAAGGAACCCTCCTACACTGTTTGTGGGAATACAAACTAGTACAGCCACTATGGAGAACAGTGTGGAGATTCCTTAAAAAATTGCAAATAGAACTGCCTTATGACCCAGCAATCCCACTTCTGGGCATACACACCGAGGAAACCAGAATTGAAAGAGACACATGTACCCCAATGTTCATTGCAGCACTGTCTATAATAGCCAGGACATGGAAACAACCTAGATGTCCATCAGCAGATGAATGGATAAGAAAGCTGTGGTACATATACACAATGGAGTATTACTCAGCCATTAAAAAGAATACATTTGAATCAGTTCTAATGAGATGGATGAAACTGGAGCCGATTGTACAGAGTAAAGTAAGCCAGAAAGAAAAACACCAATACAGTATACAGACACATATATATGGAATTTAGAAAGATGGTAATGATGACCCTGTATGCGAGACAGAAAAAGAGACACAGATATATAGAATGGACTTTTGGACTCTGAGGGAGAGGGAGAGGGTGGGATGATATGGGAGAATGGCACTGAAACATGTATACTATCATGTAAGAAATGAATCGCCAGCCTATGTTCGATACAGGATACAGGATGCTTGGGGCTGGTGCATGGGGATGATCCAGAGAGATGATATGGGGTGGGAGGTGGAAGGGGGATTCAGCTTGGGAGCTCGTATACACCCGTGGTGGATTCATGTCAATGTATGGTAAAACCAACACAGTATTGTAAAGTAAAATAAAGTAAACAAACAAACAAACAAACTGGAATTAATGGTGGCCTTGGGTGTCTATTGTGAGTAAAGCTGTCTAGTAGTTTCTGTGTGTTTGGATGAAAAATATAAAATAGAAGGCATAGTCTTTGTCTTGTGGGGTGTCCACATTGGGCTGTGTGTATTTATCTATTTGGCACATTTGATTTAGTGTTTCTAGCTGGTCTAAAATGTCACATCTAAGATGTGGGCTTGGACTAGGTGTGTTTTCCAGTCCATACCCAGGATGGAAAGGATACAGGCCATCTGGTCTATATCTCCCCAGGTTTATTTTATGGCCTTCAAGCAGAGGAAGAAACAGCTGATGACCGGCTGAAATGCAATTCTTCTCCAATCTGATAGTTTGAAGGTGGTTTTAGTTTGTCAGGAAAACTGCTAACGATCGAGGTTAAGTGATGATGACAGTGAAGTGAAGTCTTAACAGTTGTCATGACGTCAGATAAGGCCCAGAGAGCCCACTCAGCTCCAGGTGGTGGGCAGTCCAAAGCCCTGTCGGGACCACTGTCTGATGCTGTCCTCCACCCTGAAGGACCGACGGGCATGAGCTCTGGGTGAAAGCAGCAACTTGAGTCTCTTCCTCCTGAAGATACAACATTTATGTTTTATTTCTTTGTATAAATGCCTTCACAAAGTGACCATGCTTAAAATATTCTTTTGCAATTCTTCATGGGCCTTAACTTTCTTGGGTCCTAACCTGCTGAGACAGGCGCTGGCATCTGGGGTCTGGATTTGTGTGATGACCAGGACCCATTCCTATTCCTCCCCACACCTCACCCCTGCCTCCCCTGTACACACACACACACACACACACACACACACACACACACACCCTGAGCCTTCCGTGTCCAAAAATACACAAACACACATACCCTGAGCCTTCCCTGTCCACAAACACACACACACACATACCCTGAGTCTCCCCTGTACACACACACACCCCAGGCCTGCTTGCTCAACGGAAATTCTTAGCTAGGAAGTGTGTGCTTCCCCAGCGCCCCATCGTGGTGAGTGCTGATAGAGCGTTGTCTCAGCTGCTGTATGATGCCAAGCTCCTGGCAGTGTCCCTGCTCAGACAGGAAATACCACCAGCAGGAGACTGGTTCCTCACCATCCACCCCAGTGGGCATCAGTTGGGGACTCACTGTCTTGGAAGCCAGAACCATGGCACCATGTAGGCACCGGGCTTCATCCCCTGGAGAGGAGACCAGGCTGTCCCTCAGCTGAACCTATCCTTGTTCCTTCCTCCTGCTCTGTGTGCCTCCTTCACTCCCCTCAGCCTGAGAATATGTTCCCAGCAAGTTACAGATGTCACTTTGCCAACAAAGGTCCATATGGTTAAAGCTATGATTTTTCCAGTAGTCATGCATGGATATAAGAGTTGGACCATAAAGAAGTCTGAGTGCTGAAGAATTGATGCTTTTGAACTGTGGTATTGGAGAAGACTCTTGAGAGTCCCTTGGACTGCAGGAAGATCTGACCAGTTAGTCCTAAAGGAAATCAACCCTGAATATTCATTGGAAGGACTAATAATGAAGCTGAAACTCCAATACTTTGGCACCTGATGAGAAGAACTGACTCATCCCCTGATGCTGGGAAAGATTGAAGGCAGGAGGAGAAGGGGACGAAAGAGGATGAGATGGTTAGATAGCATCATCTACTCTATGGACATGAGTTTGAGCAAGCTCCAGGAGATGATGAAGGACAGGGAAGCCTGGTATGCTGCAGTCCATGGGGTTGTGAAGAGTCGGACGCAACTGAGCAACTGAACAGTAGCAAAGTCACTTGAAGTAGACCCTCTTTTCCTGTGACTCAGCCTGAGAGAGTGGGAACCAGACTCCAGGACAGGGGTCTCACCAGCTGGACCGAGATGAGGACTTCCTCCGTGGTCACTGGTTCTGGGTTGGCAGTAGAGCAGGGTGTACTCACTGGTGCAGTGTCTCTGCGTCTCAGAGATGTGGGGAGTGGTGAGCACAAGGACCGCAGAGGTTGGGGCTGCAGCTCAGAGCTGCGATGGGTCAAGAGACAAAATGACAAGTCTACTGTTTGTCAATAAGTCAACCATAAATCCAAGGGTGAGTCACTAATCACCAGGGAAAAGCAGATGAAAACCACCATGTCATAATTCTAAGGATGGTCATTATAAAAATAAAGCAAAACAAAAGGGAAGTGCTGGTGAGGATGTGGAGCAATTGGATTCTGGTACATCGTTGGCGGGAATGTAAATTGGTGGAGCCACTGCGGAAAACAGTGTGGAAGTTCTGCAAAAAATTAGAAATGGAACTACCCTATGATCCAGCAACCACAGTGCTGGGTGCTTATCTCAAAGGATTAAAATCAAGATCTCAGAAAGATACCTACACTCCCATGCTTGTTGCAACATTATTCACAATGGCCATGATATGGGATCAACCTAGTATTTATTGAAGGATGAATCAATAAGGAAAAGGTGGTTTGGTTTATACATAGACTGGAATATTATTCAGCCTTCAAAAAGAAGGGAATCCTGCTACATGAAGCAATGTGAATAAATCTGCAGGACATGTATGCTAAGTGAAATAAGCCAGACACAAAAGGAAATGCTGCATGATTCTACACAGATAAACTGTCTAAAAGAGTCAAACACAGAAGCAGAGGGAAGATATGGGTGGTTGCCAGGGGCTGGGGTAAGGGGGATTGGCTGAGAGTGGGTTTAAAGTTTCAGTTAAGGAAGATGAGCAGTTCCTAAAGATTTGCTGCAGAACGTCATGGCTGTAGGTAAGAATGCTGTATTTTGCACTTAAGAAAGTGCATCTCATTTTCCTCTTGGGGCCAGTGACCCACCGAAGACATATTCTTTGCACATCAACATCAGAAGGTGAGAGTATAAACTCGACCACACCATATTTTAAATCTGGGTGGTGTCTAAAAAATACCACACTGGCCAAAACAATTCCCACATGTGGCCAAAAGAGAAAGTGGGGGAATACACTCCCTCCATCAGAGTGTGGGGAAGGGCGTGCACAACTTAAACCACAACCTAACCCACGCCCCCATCCATTGTGCCCCTTATTTTAAGATTGTATTTTTCACACATGACACTTCTGCTTGGTTCTCTTCTATCTTTTTTCTTCTTTGCTATTGATAATATCCTTTCACGTCCATCTCATGTATATAATGCAAGTCAAAGTTCTTGGTTCATCTATTATAATCTTGTCTGTTGGAATCTATTTCTGGTTTGTTGCTTTGTTTAGGGATAATTGTGTTCTTCAAATGTTATGTTATTTGGTTTTGCAGCTGAACCCTGCCTAAGTCCGCTCCGAGCAGCTTTGTCAGTAGCAGTGAGGGAACTTCCAGTTGGCGACCTCTGAGCAGAGAAAACGGAAGCAGTCATTCCTTAAATTATAGTGATGGTTTGCTAGGGGTGAGGGTTTGCAGTGGGGGAGGGAAGGAGTGACTGATTAGTTCCCACTAGGCTGTCCTGCTCTGATTTCACTCCTGATAAATGTTGATGATTTAAGTGATGAAGCAGGGGTCAACGACTGGCCCCAAGAGGAAAATGAGATGCATGTTTTTAAGTGCCCAATACAGCATTCTTAACTAGAGCCATGACCTTGCGCAGCAAATCTCTAGAAATTGTTCATCTTCTCTAACTGAAACTTTAAACCCACTGAACACACTCCTCCTTACCCCAGCACCCATAGACTCTCCTCTCCACTTCTATATATTTGATTCTTTCAGACACTTCATCTTAAATAGCATCAGGCAGAATTTGTCCTTCTGTGTCTGGCTTATTTCACGTAGCATGATATCCTCCAGGTTTATCCGTGTTATTTCATGTAGCAGGGTTGCTTTCTTTTTTAAAGGCTGAATAATATTTCATTCTGCGTATAAACTACATTTTCATAATTGATTCATCCTTCAATAAATACTTAAAAATGAACTAAAAGTGTTAGTCACTCAGTCGTGTCTGCGTCTTTGCGACCCCATGGACTGTAACCCTCCAGGCTCCTCTGTTCATGGATACTTAGGTTGCCCCCATATCGTGGCTATTGTGACTAATGCTGTGACGAACATGGGAGGGCAGGTGTCTTTTCGAGATCTTGGTGATCTTGGTGTTCGGAGGTGAACCATTGCCTGGAGTGTCTCCGCTCCTGCCGTGGAACCCTACCGACCTCCCCTTCTTCTCACTTCTGCTCTGAGAGGCCTGTGCTGTGCCCAGAATGACCTTAGGTTGAATATCTTGGGCCTTCAAGGACTGAAGGCAAATGGCTCTTAAAAAAATATGGTTTAATTAAAAAGAATGCACTTTTTCTACATCATTGGTTTCCTACTCATATGTGAAATGGCCCCTCTCACAGGGGTGTCCCATGAAAGGGGAATGAATAGCACAGACTGGGATGTGGTTCAAGGGGAACGTGTTAAATAAACACATTTGAGAACCACTTAGAGTCAAGCGTAGATTTGTGTGTTGAGGAGACAAACAGTGGACTTCACCTCTGCACTGTGGGTCCACATCTTGCTGTCGTCGGTGATGATTTAAAGCGACTCTTATGAACATTATAAATCAGTTTGGTCTCTAAATATAAGGAATTGGGCATGTAGTGGAGGGAACCTTTTTATATTTCTTTTCCCAGCTCTTTCATTCTAATACCAAATGTCATTGTAAAACAAATGAAATGCCATTCTAAAATATTTATTAGGTTCTTACAGTGAAATACTGGTCGTGCTTCAGAAGGAAGTTTCATAAGATCTTTTAAAGCCCACTAAAATGATCCTGGCCTTCTTGTGCTTTCTGACAATACAAACCTTGTCCTTACTCTGAAGTGTAAGAACACTAATTGACATTAAATCCATGTATAAAATTATTTCAAAATTCACACTCGCAGCAGAAATACTTTGTATTCAAAACCACAGGCCATCCAGGCTCTGACTCAGAGGCTTCAGCCTGTTTTGGTGGAGGGGAGTGGGCTCTCTCAGGCTCCTCAACCCTAAGGTCTGGACTCAGCACTCAACTGAGGAAAGGGCCCCAGCACTCCCGTCAGCAGGTTCTACGAAAAGGTAGGAAATTGAAGTTGTTTGTCCATGAGGTTTCTCTTCCCCAGATGCGGCAGCTCTGCTTTCTGTACAGATACTTTATGCATCCATCCACTTAGAAGTTAACTGAACCTGATACACACGCTGAGCAAGCGCCGATGAACATGCAGACCAGGTACCTGTCTTTGGGCAGGAGATGGTCACAGCAATAAAAGAGGGCTGCTCCTCTCTTTCCAGTGGATGTGACAATCCACTGGCCACCAGCAAGTTTCCCTGAAGGTGGAAACATTCCGGTTGCCTTTCTGGCCCCCCTTGCTCACTATGATGATTGTGTCCATCTTGCAAATCTGTATTGCAACTTACTGTTTCATCTTTAGGATCACCATCTCTGTATGCTCTGTGGATGTAAGAAATGAATCCTTTTTCTTTTCTTTTTTAAAATCTTGCCTATGCTAGAAGCTCTTTGGTTATCTGACTATACTTTGAGCTGAGAGTCTGAACTCCTGAGCTTGTCATTTTCTTTCTGTATCCCTCCTGTCCATAATGTAGGAGATACAAGCGATGAGGGTTTGACCCCTGGGTCAGGAAGATCCCCTGGAGAAGGAAATGGCAACCCGCCCCAGTATTCTTGCCTGGAAGATCCCATGGACAAAGGAGCTACAGTCCATAGGGTCACAGAGTCAGACGCGACTGACTGACTGAACAACAGGAGAATCCAGTATAGTCACCCATGGATCTGGCACTTCATTCCATTTCAACTAACTTTCTAGTCCCAACTTTTCCTGGGGGGCCATAGCAAGATAATGATTGAGGAAGCTAATGATTTTTGTATGTAGTTTGGTTAAAAATGACAACCCCATTCTTTTCTTCTAGAAAATGTATGTGATAGAATGATAAAGATACAGTCCTAGAGTTGGATGAAAAATGAGTTGTCAAGGAAAATTTGATTTTCAAATACACAGAGGTGGTAACGGAGGCTCACTCATGGATGGGTTGTCTTAGAGGCAGGACAGAGAGCGGTCAATCAGTGATTGCTTTGGGGAAAGAGCACAGGCAGAGACCGAGAAGGGATGAGAGGTCACTGGGTGCCTGTCAGGGAGGAGGCAGATGGAATTGTAGCTGCAGGAAGATGGAGTTTGTGTTATTCCCATAAAGCCCAAAGGAAGCCTTTCAGCAAGGAGAGAGTGGTGAAGAGTTTGATGTGCCAAAAAATGTCAAGGAGAATGGAGGTTGAAGAAATCATCATTTGATTTGGGGAGAAGCCAGTCATTCCCTTGGTTTCCTGGGCATTGCGATGATAAAGGTACTTTCTGCCTCTTTCCAGGTGAGCGCTCACGGGCATTTATGGTTTGACCTGACTGTACCAGAGTACTTTTAAAAGGAGAAAACACAGGATTCATCAAGGGCCTACGATGAATCATGACGTGAATAAGCGTGGTGCCAGGAGTATAGTATTCTTGTGCTTTCATGTCATGGATTCCATGCTTTTCTCATCTAAAGAAGAAGCGAAAATGAATCAAAGCAGGAAAGTCACTTTTACACATGTGTAAATCATCTCATTAAGAGAGAATATTGAGAGGCAAATATGGTGGCCCAAGGTAAATTTTGGAGACAGAAATCACCAAATATCTTAACCCACTGACTGTACTTGCAGATAGAAGAGGGCCATGCGTATCATGGGGAATTTTGCTGTGAACACACACACACACACACGCACTCAGAAAACTAAAAAAAACCCTCAGAGTGCCTTGTCCCAAAAGCGTAAGTAATTTGAGATTCTTTATTTTTTTGAAATTTTTATATTGAAGTACAGTTGATTTACAATGTTGTGTTAATTTCTGCTGTAAAGCAAAGGGATTCAGTTATACATATGCATACTTTCTTCTTTATGTCCTTTTCCATTATGGTTTATCATAGGATAGTGGATATATTTCTCTGTGCTGTACATACAGTAGGACCTTGTTTATAGTAGTTTGTATTTAAAAAAAACCTTAAAGGATCAATGTGTTCTGTATGCATCACATTAAAAACCATAGTTTTACTTCTTTAAAGTAAGAATAAAAGAAGCAGCTTCTGTGCTCCTCTGGAGTTTTTACAGCTCATGAGCAGCTAGAGGTCCTGCTGGAATTTAATAAACTCCTTCTCATGGAGCCTGTTTGTGCTCCTCCTCATTGTGATGACCCTGTGGCAGTATCAGTGGAAACTGCTTATCCAGTGGCCTTACCCACATCCGCCAATTTTCAATTCATGTCCACTTGATTTGGCTATCATTGTCTAGATGTGATTTAAGGCTATAAACAGTCTCCAATTTTATGTGTTGAAGTTGTTGTTATTAATCATGATGAATAATTTAATTCTGCAGAAAAAGTTGTGGTACGGGAGAAGACTCTTGAGAGTCCCTTGGACTGCAAAGAGATCAAACTAGTCAGTTCTAAAGAAAATCAACCCTGGATATTCATTCCAAGGATTGACGCTGAAGCTCCAATACTTTGGCCACCTGATGCAAAGAGCCGACTCATTGGAAAAGACCCTGATGCTGGGAAAGATTGAAGGCAGGAGGAAAAGGGGATGACAGAGGATGAGACAGTTAGATAGTATCACCAACACAGTGGATGTGAATTTGAACAAACTCTGGGAGATAGTGAAGGACAGGGAGGCCTGGCATGCTGCAGTCCATGGGATCACAAAGAGTCAAACGCGACTTAGCAACTGAACAATAATAATCAAAATTACCTTCATGAATTCCACCATGAACGCAGCCATAAAAAGTGATGAGAAATTCTCTCGAATGGACACACTTGATCATCCTATGGAAGTTTTTTTTTTTTTTCCCTTAAGACATAATTGGAATCCATCTGAACAGCAAATAATTGTCTTATTAAAAAGCACAGCTGGCTAGAGACACAAAGAAGACAATAGAGGGGATTCATGTGAAAATTAACAGTGAATATTGAATTTCCTGCATTTTATTTCCACACTGCCTGACATGCTGTTTCCTTTTGGTCTCCTTATTTCCCACCTGGGGTTGTGCTTTTCAGTGTGGATGTGGTTCTCTCTTAATCTTGCAGCTAATCAGTTCCTTGGCAGTTTGAATTTTGTGATTATTATGGAGTGGGACCAAATTCAAAAGTAGGCCAAGGATGAGAGCCTTTCTAATTAAAAAAATTGTTTACCACAGTCTCTTCTGACCACCAGAACTTCATGTTCTCCTGAACCCCTCTGGCCACACGAGGATCCCGTGGTGACCACTGGCCTGGTGCCCTTCGCAGTGGCATCTTAAGTTCTGAAAGGCGACCAGTGGGCTGTCTTCTGTAAACCCTTATCTGTCGGGTCCTGCTTTTGCTAAGGATAGTTCCTTTTAATGTGGTCTGCTATGAACTGTGCCAGGTCACGCACAGATATCCATTATAGGGAATGACACCTCATCTTAAAGAATGATTCTAGACAGATCTCAGGTCTCTTGGCCATGGGGGTAAATGAAATCTCTGTGCTCTTAGGTCACAACACATCTCATTATTTTCAGTGGCTCCAACTCTGGAAAACTGTGGACAAAAGGGGACTTTGTGTTAGATGGGTTTGTTGGTTGGTTTGTTGCTCAGCTGTGTCTGACTCTTTGCCACCCCATGGACCATAGCCTGCCAGGCTCCTCTGTCCATGGGATTCTCCAGGCAAGAATACTGGAGTGGGTTCCCATTTCTTCCTCCAGGGGATCTTCCCGACCCAGAAATTGAACCCCTGTCTCTTGCATCTCCTGAATTGGCAGGCAGATCCTTTGCCATTGCGCCACCTGGGAAGCCCTGTTGGATAAGTTGCTTAGCCTTTTATCATTTTGGGACCTCGAAGTGGATTATGATAGCCCTTTGGCTCATATTACTGACAAAACAGTCAGTGTTTTTCCCAAGATGATGAGCATCCTAAAGATAAACATTCCACCGTTTGAATTATAAATTGGTAGCTTGCTTGCCATGGTCGATAGTGCCAGCTGGCTTATCTTGAGCCCGTGACATGTGGTTGTCTTTCCTGTCCTTTGAAGGGCTTCTCTCTCAGCTGTGTGTCTCATAAAGTGAAAGTAGGAAGTCACATTCAATCTTGCCTTGCAAGATGTTTTTCTCAGTCAGCAAGTTACCAAGAAACTCATGAATGATTTAAGGAGACACATAGGATTCCCTGGTGGCTCAGTTAGTAAGGAATCTGCCTGCAATGCAGGAGATAGCCTGCAGTGTGGGAGACCTGGGTTTGATCCCTGAGTCAGAAGGATCTCCTAGAGAAGGAAATGGCAACCCACTCCAATATTCTTGCCTAGAAATCCCATGGACAGAGGAGCCTGGCAAGCTACAGTCCATGAGGTTGCGAGAGTCACTAAACCACCATCACCACATGGCATTCAACACAGGGCATCATTGCCTGATAGGATCTCTAAGATATTAAACTCAAGGGTGATTTACTGACGCCGAATTGTCCAGTGTATTTTCAGTTTTCAATGCCTTAAGTGTCTTCTCGGCTAACAAGTGAAGTGGTTTCCGTCTTTGTACCTGAAGTTTCCTCCATGGCCCCAGAGCTCGCTTTGAAGGAGGAAGAGCCCAGTGTAGACAGGGGAAGATATATAGCAAGGCGAGTGTGCACGTTGTTATGGGCGATTTCATCAAAATGCTTGTTCACTTGTCTTGTACAGTTGCTTTTACAAAAGATGGAATGAAAGTGCATTCCTGAGTCTGATCACCATGCTGGGGTTTCACGTTTAAGGCAGGAAGCCAAGGATATAAGTCCCTAAAATCAGCTCAATGTGATTATTTGCTGAGTTTTCATGAATACTAACAGGAAAAGGTCAGCTAACATGAAGAATGTAGCATAATGTTTCCCTCAGGGGCTGGGCGCTGGTGAGGTCTGCATCGTGGCTTCTTGATCTTCCATTTATCCTTTTCTAAGTATGAATAAAATATATTCTGAGATATAGTTTCAAATTAAGGGAAATTAATGATCCCCTTTGAAAAATCAGACCCTCTTACATTATTAGTCTTTAAGAAACCTTTTAAATTTTAATTACGAGCCCACAATTCTGTCTCTCTTTCTCACTCTTGAAGTGTTGTTTAGGTGTTTCAAGGGGGAAAAACACCCTGACTTAGCTGAGCAGTTTCCAGCAGATGCTCCATAGATCAAGACCAGTGGCTGCAGGGTGAATTTCATTTCTCTAATTTTATGCTGAGGGTTGACCTTAGTGTGTGGGCCATCCAAGGCCAAAACTCAGATAAGAGAGGATTTAATGTATGCTGGTGAATATTTCAGAAATCTGAGATTGTTTAATCATCTTGCAAAATAGTAGCAATGTGAATGGTTCTTTATTTTGTCTGTGAACCATT
Organism: Ovis aries; assembly: GCF_016772045.2. NCBI lineage: Eukaryota > Metazoa > Chordata > Mammalia > Artiodactyla > Bovidae > Ovis > Ovis aries. The sequence continues at coordinate 7,005,306 of NC_056076.1, read as the reverse complement.
GTGTATTGAAACGTGCAGGAAACTAAGTCTTTTGTATGTGTACAAGGTCAATTTGAACAGATTGCTCAGTAGAAATATCCTTATATTTGCATCTTCAGGTGTTTAGAAAACTCTACTGATTATAAGTCAGGGAAACTTATCTTTCTCCAAGCTGGTGGGGAATTATGGCTATCCAACCTCTTGTGAGTAACGTTATGAATGTGCCATGTAATTGATCAGAGAGAAGGGCATAGATCCAGTGTGGAGTGTATAACTGTCAAGCCTGGTATTCTAGTATTTTTCCTTAGTTTCCTGTAGGTAGGTGAGGATGAGTAACTTGGCTGTGTATTAGAGTCATGGGAGATATCAACTAGGGAATAACCTGCAGAGAAGACCAATGTACTCTCATGGGCAGTGCTGATAAACCAGTATGGACTTTTCACTAGGGATCATGAAATTGGAGGAAGAGCATTTGTGGTGTCTGAAGGCTAGGTGTAAAATCTTTCCTCTGCCATTCACAACAGGAAGAACAAAGATGTCGCTTGTTGTTGTTCAGTTGCTAAGTTGTGTCCAGCTCTTTGCGGTCCCATGGACTGTAGTACTCCAGGCTTCTCAGTCCTCCACCATCTCCCAGAGTTTGTTTAAATTCATGTCCACTGAGTTGGTGATGCTATCTAACCATCTCGTCTGTCGCTCTCTTCTCCTTTTGCCTTCAATCTTTCCCAGGATCAGATGTCAGTTAACTTCCAGTTTTTAGTGGAGATACTGTTTTGTGCCTAAATGTGCCTAAATGGGTCTAAATGTGACCCCAAAGTTTGGTCATTGTAAGGATGAAACAACAAGCCTGTGAGATACTGGAGAGACCTAGATAATAGTGCTGGTCGCTCAGTTGTGTCTGACTCTCTGCGACCCCATGGACCAGCTCCACTGTCTGTGGGAATCTCCAGGCAAGAATACTGGAGTGGGTTGCCATTTATTTATTTAAATTCATCCATGATGTCACTGGCATAGGGATGGCAGTGATGTTTCTCCATCGTGGTTCTTTTGCGTGCATTGGCACTGATGGATGGGGCAAAACTTGTGTTGGGTGGATACAGTTTTCATTCATTCTTAGCTGGATTTTGAACGCTCTGAATTATAGACACGATGTTTAGAAACAATGTACATTTCCTTTGGGTCTAATAAGTTCCCTGAAATGAGTGTACTTAAGTCACTGGAAGGGAAGGATTCTCAGTCCTGAGTGTTTTAGAAATAAGGTCAATAAAACTCAGTGATTAAGAAAGTTTAGAAACTGCTGTAGAGCACAGGGAGCTCAGCTTAGTGCTTTGTTGTGACCTAGATGGGTGGGAGGGCGAGTGGGAGGGAGGGAGGCTCAGGAGGGAGGGGATGAACGTACACATTTAGCTGATTCACACTGTTGTACAGCAGAAACTAACACGATGTGGTTAAGCAATTATCCTACAATTTAAAACTTTTTCAAGAAGGAAAGTTTGGAAAACCCTTTCTTCTGGTCAGATTGGATCCCCCACTCTTTCTAAAATATAACACATGTCTGCCATTGGTGTTTCCAGAATTTAGAAATAGAATGGTTTCTTAGAACCCAGTCAAAAATAATCATCACTCATGGTTACTGTCTCTCCTTTCCTCTCTCACTGGAACAGTCTTCCTTTTGTTTTAGACCCCAGTTAAGTGCCACTTCTTATAAAAGGAGTCTTCCTTGATAACCTCAGTTACATAGTAAACAGGATCCTCAGAAAGCCTTTGGTACATTTATCGGTTTGTATTGTTATTGTTATGTGTACTATGTGGCATCACCAATTCAATGGACATGAACTTGGGCAAACCCCCAGAGATGGTGAGGGACAGTGAGGCATGGCTTGCTGCAGTCCACTCACAAAGAGTTGGACACAACTTGGTAACTGAACAACAAAAACCATGTGTGTATGACTTGTCTGCTGAAATAGATTGTAAATTCTTTGCAGGCAGGGAATTCATTGAACTTCAACTGTTGGAAAATGATGCTGGGGATTGATGATGTCAAGGATGCTTAGACAAGTAAGAAGGGCTGCTCTGGTGTGAGCTATTGGAGAGTAAAAAAGTTAATTGTTCAGAAAAAAGGAAGTTCAAAAATACATTTATCTGATGGGAAAAAAGTTTTGAAAGTCAATTAAAAGTTTGGTGAATTGGAGATGAATGAGGCCAAGTATTGACTGGAAACCCTTGATATATGACCAGAGATTTTTAGAGGAAGAAGAAGAAACTTAAGCTTCATCTTCGGAAAAAGAAAAATTGAGGGTGAAATTAGACCCGTTAAAAGGTAAGTGGTAGGTGAGTTTTTGTTGCCCTGCCATCTGTATTCAATGCCATGTACATTTTGTATTTTTTGCATAGAAGAACTACTGGAGAATCTGTCTCTTGCAAACCACATTCTGATCTTGACGGCTGCATTTGGAGTGATCGTGGGTGATCCCAGGCATGAAAGGAACACAGGATGCTTGCATTATTTTATTTCACGTTTAAATGGGAAGGCTCCTTCTTATTTTCTTATCTCTTCTGACTAGAGTCAAAATAATGCAGACCTTAAAGAAAGAGTAGATACTGTTAGGATTATTAGTACCTAATTTGAATGCCCTTAACAGGGCCAACTCTTGCTTAGACTCTGTCCCTTTATCACTGTGTATGTGCACATGTGTACCTACGTGTGCTCACTCATGTCCAACTCTTTTTGCCCCCATGGACTGTAGCCTGCCAGGTTCCTCTGTCCATGGGATTTCTCAGGCAAGGATACTGGAGTGCCAGTTGGGTTGCCAATTCCTCCTCCAGGGTATCTTCCCAACCCAGCGATCAAGCCTGTATCTATTAAGCCTCCTGCATTGGCTAGCAAGTCCTTTAGCACTGGTGCCACCTGGGAAGCCCACTGTCACTGCTGAAAGATTGGCATCTCGACCTCCCGTATCTTCTGTAATGGTTCACAGCATCTCGTTCAGTCACCAGCACGTGAACCTTATCCAGGAAGAGCCTCACGGTCTAGTTCAGGATATCAAGTTACAAAAACCATTTCTGAACGCCAGTATCATCGCCTGCTGTCTTTGGCTACAGAAGTTTATTGATATAAGAAAAACATAGATTCTTGGTTATTTGTCTTGTTGTCTTTGATGTAGTAACAGGACACTGAATCAGGGACTGAGGCCACTTGTAGAGGTTGGGAGAACTTGTCCCCATCACTCAGAAGGCGCAAATGATGCTTTTATGTTTCCTTGGGCATAGTTTTATGACAGGCTAGGGCAGAGGTAGGCAGGGAGCCCACGTGGATCCCAAATCATCTAGGCTGCCCAAGGGGATTGGATATTGCCTCTGCATTTTCTTTGGCTTCCTGTTAAGTGGACATACCAATGTCTACTGTACACAGCACACACAGTAAGGACATCTGTCCCCTAGGACACATAGGACTAGTCCTTATAGGTGGTGGGGAACTGCAGCCTGCCTTGCCTTCTGGCTCTCTGCTCCAGGCTTAACTCCATGATCGGAAGAGAGGGTTAGATCTGGCTGAAAGAACTCATTCCAGATGCCCTTCTGGATGCCTGTCTGATGTTTAGGTTCATGAGGAAACCTCCTCAAGTATCTAGCTGAGGGTGAACATTCATTTTCCTTGATAAGAACAATTTCAAAAGGGGGCAGATGAAACCATGTTTGGCCCCCATTCTTTTTTTTTTTTAATCTTATTTTTCAAAGGCATGAAGCTTCTCTAAATGCAAGATGTCCTATTGCTATTGAGAATAAAAGGGAGACAAGACATCACTGTGGAAAACTGGGCATGGCCTCAGTTGGTGAGTGGTCCTGCTCTTGGTAAGGATAGCTTAAGATCAATTACTCTGAAAACCTAGTCATTATTTTTTGGCAGACCTTGTCCAGATATAATTGGCTTCTAGCAAAAATCCTATTTGACTCATTTAGTTTCATGGGATTACATTTTTTATCTAATTTATCTTGGAGGTAGACCAAGAAGTTACCTTCATTAAAATTAGATGTCCTTTGGGTACAATATTGAAAAACTTTTAAATGATTTAAATGGGTAATTTGCAACACCTGCTTTAAAAATTCTCCAGGATAAAATACTTATTTATAGGCTGCATGGGGCAGAACTTTGAGACCTTTTGCTTTGAGCAGACCTGTGGACCATTTGCTGAGAAAACATGGCCATTTCCACCAACTTCCTTTTGCTCATCTCCGTGTATAAATCTCAGAGCTTTCTATCCAAGCATAAATCCTTAGCTTTTATCAGAGGATTAAAACCCTAATCTTTTTCTTTGTGTATGCACGAAATAAATCAGCCTGTCCTTAATTGGCAGCATAGATTTATTTACAGGTTTTTCCCAAAGAGCTGTAACCCAAGCTACAGGAACTCAGTCTAGATGTCAGCGCACAATATTTCTTCAGGATGGCATGAAGCAGGTGTAGTAGTCTTTCTTGCTCTTTTCAGTTTTAGCCTTGGATCAAGTCAGGCTACGAGAAAACCACATATTTAGACAGTCAGACAATAGCTTTGGCCTTAGAAAAGGACTGCTGATGCATTCACATTTACAATTTGCTCTTGGTTTTAGCACGTGCTTATGTGAAGGGAAGGGCTTTCCTGGTGGCTCAGTAATAAAGAGTCCATCTGCCAATGCAGGAGACTCGGGTTCAATTTCTGGATCGGGAAGATCCACTGGAGGAGGAAATGAATACCCACTCCAGTATTCTTGCCTGGGAAATCCCATGGACTGAGGAGCCTGGTGGGCTCCAGCCCACAGGGTTGCAAAGAGTCAGACATGACTGAGCGACTAAACAGCAGCCTGCGAAGGTGTAGTCAGAGACATGCCCTCCTGGCATCTATTTTGGGGTCCTGCTCTTCACCGTTCAGCCTGACCTTCCTGGGAGCCCGCAGCAGAGATATCTCCTAGGTCTCAGTAGAGGAGAAAAACAGCTTCTCCTGAGCGTTTTTCCCCCTCCTGATCTTTGTTAGTATTTTACACCATTATTTCCCAAACCATATTTTGCATAACACTTTTATTGCAACGTGAGGAAGAAAAAGCGTTCTGTGCCTCACACCACGTGAGTCTCAGCATCTTAGCATGTTGATGGCCATTTGTAGTCCTGCAGTGAAGAAGAAACCATCCTTAGCTTTGTTTTAACCCTGCTTCAGCCAATTTTTCTTACATTGAGAGAAAGAGAGAAAAGTGTATGTGTGTGATTTTCAATGAGGATCCAGCAGAATAGTGTTAAGCAGATACCAGTTTGAGGAATACTGTTGCACTTTTGTGATTTTCTTCTTTACCTTGTTTTGGCCCCCCAGAGGTAAAATTTGCATGGGTCTTAACCTAAATTCCCTTGTCTCTGGACTGGACAAGGGGTCCGTAGACATCTCGGTAGAGCTTCAAGCCCACTTGGTCCCACTCACCTTGTGAGTTGTGGCTGAGCAACTCTTGTCCCAGAAGCAGGAACTTTGCAGCTCCTTTTTCTCCACAGCAGGGCGGCAGGCTCTGCCTTGTTTTTCTCATTTATCTCAACTGTTAACCTCATTCTATCCCAGGCGTTTAAGTGACTTTGTACTTTGCTTTCAGTTCCGTTATTCCAAAGACCCCTAGTGAAGTAGGATCCATAGACCGATTAGCCCCACAGTTTCTTGTTCTTATAGCTTTGACATCAGTCCCTTCAGATGGATACAGGGAGCTCTGCACACCTGATCGTCAGCACATGCTCTGATATTCTAGCATGTATCTTTCTATGACCTTTGTTCCAGTTGTCTGGTTTTCTGTTCTTTGTTTCTCTTTGCTTCAAACTCCCAACTTATTTATTTATGAGGCTGTTTTCTTGTATATATCTCTGGGAGCTGGATCAAGTCTTGTATGCAATGTGAAGATGGTATAAATAACTGATTATTTTTAGTGATTGGAAATAAGTAGGTTACTCTCTAACACCTGAGGAATGTAGTCAGACAGATATTGATGAGATATGAATAGGGGTGTTGAGAAGCCATCTTGGAGGATGGGAGAGGCTGGGCAAAGCTGGATAAGCACACAGCTCTTTGAGGTTCTTGATGTGGTGGAATAGAAATATGCTTCCTTCTTTGATGGACCTCGGTGGAATCTCAGCTCTGCCATCTGGGTCTGAGTCATGGGACATTACTCTGCCATGCTGCCTTTGGTCTCCTGGTGTAAATCATCGTACCTTCCAGAATGTGTGGGTTAGGGATCCTGACCTACAGAAGTGTGCAGTGTGTCTCCCTTCCAAGCACCTGCCTGTCTGTGTCACGCCCTGGTTCCAGCTGTGCTCATAGACCTGACTCCAGCTACTTGGTGATATTTTGGGAGGAATTCCATGTGTGCTTCTTTCATTGATCAGTCCTCCCAATTGACATCAAATGACTTCTCCCACCCTTTCCTGCTTCCTGGATATTCCACAATGATTCAGTAAAACTATGCATTGAGAACATACATTTAATTATTGAACAGGGCCCTGCCTCTGAACTGTTTGATTAAAGGAAATACCAGGCACTCTTCTGACCCCAGTGCTGCATGCTTTCCTTTATGCCTCGATTTGTCAACATTCATTTGTCTTTTTCAAAGTGGAAGCAGAGGATTTCATAAAAGTTTTATTTGCTTGGGTTAGAATGCACACACCTCATGGAAATGATTGAGGTTGGTTCCTGCAGCATCCTGGATTCATCCTCACATCACTGCCCACTGAACATTTCTGAGACGTTGCTTTCATTATAGCAAAAACACTTCCATGACTCCCATGACCTACAGGTGAAAATCTAAACACCTTGCATTTTGGGGATTCTTAGCTTCCACAGTTTAGATCCAATTTCCATGTTTAGCTGTGTTTTCTATTAGTTTTCCTTGTCACAAACTGTTTGCTTCCATCAACTTTTTAAGGTTTCTGTTTTAGGATTTTCTTTGTGTGTGTTCTAATATTTTTCCTAATATACCAAGTCATCATCATCACCTACTATCATCACCACCCCGACCATCATTACCACCACCACCATCATCACCACAACCATCATCACCACCATCACAATCATCACCACCACCATCACCACCACCATCATTACTACCAACATAACCATCATCATCATCACCATTATCACCACCACCATCATCACCGCCATCATCATCACCATTATCATCACCACCATAATTGCCACCAACATAACCATCATCACCACCACAATCATCATCATCACCACCATCATCACCACCACCACCATCATTATCACCATTATCACCACCATCACCACCACCATCATTACCACCACCACCATCACCATCATCACCACCACCACCACCATCACTATCATCACCACCACCATCATCATTATCACCATCATCACCACCATCACCATCACCACCACCACCACCATCATTATCACCATTATCACCACCACCATCATCATCACCACCACCATCATTATCACCACCACCACCATCATCACCACCATCATCACCACCACCACCATCATCACCACCATCATCACCACCACCACCATCATCATCATCATCATCATCACCACCACCACCACCACCATCACTATCATCAC